>NC_092042.1:27917766-28258515 GCF_003086295.3 Arachis hypogaea | reverse complement strand
GGTTCATGGAATCAGATATCAATAAATTTCTGTATACAAGAGCCAACAGTTTAACATTCAAAACAACAGATAAAAATATCACTTTCAACATCATTCAAAAACAAAAAGTATTTCACCACATCAATAAATAAATAAATTCAAGGATAAATTCGAAATTCATGTACTTCTTGTTCTTTTGAATTAAAGCATTTTTCATTTAAGAGAGGTGAAGGATTAATGGAATTATTCATAACTTTAAGGCATAGTTACTACATACTAATGATCATGAAGTAGAAACACAAAACATAGATAAACACAACATTAAAAACCGAAAAACAGAAAGAAATAAGAACAAGGAATGAATCCACCTTAGTGGCGTCTTCTTCTTGAAGGACCAACAATGTCCTTAAGCTCTTCTATGTCCCTTCCTTGCCTTTGTTGCTCCTCCCTCATTGCTCTTTGATCTTCTCTTATTTCATGGAGAATGATGCAGTGCTCATGATGTTCCACCCTTAATTGTTCAACATTGTGGCTCAATTTCTAAGAAAGTGTTGAGTTGTTCCCAATAGTTGTTGGAGGAAAGTGCATCCCTTGAGGCATCTCAGGGATTCTTGATGATGAGCTTCCTCATGCATCTCTTGAGAACCGTGAAGGGTATCTCTTGCTTGCTCCATCCTCTTCTTGGTGATGGCTTATCCTCTTCAATGGAGATGTCCCCTTCTATGATAACTCCAGCTGAGTAACATAGATGGCAAATAAGGTGAGGAAAAGCTAGCCTTGCCATGGTGGAGGACTTGTCGGCTATTTTGTAGATTTCATTGGAGATGACCTCATGAACTTCTACTTCCTCTCCAATCATGATGCTATGAATCATGATGGCCCGATTCACAATAACTTCAGATCGATTGCTAGTGGGAATGATGGAGCGTTGAATGAACTCCAACCATCCTCTAGCACAAGCTGAGTCCAGTCTTCTTAGTTGAACTGGCTTGCCTTTGGAGTCTCTCTTCCATTGAGCTCCTTCCACATATGTCCATAAGGACTTGGTCCAACCTTTGATTAAAGTTGACCCTTCTTGTGTAGGGGCGTTCATCTCCTTGCATCATGGGCAAGTGAAATGCCAACCTCACATTTTCCGAACTAAAATCTAAGTATTTTCCCCGAACCATTGTGAGATAATTCTTTGATTCGGGTTCATACTTTGATCATGGTTCCTAGTGATCCATGCATTGGCATAGAACTCTTGAACCATTAAGATTCCAACTTGTTGCATGGGGTTGGTTAGGACTTCCCAACCTCTTCTTCGGATTCATGTCGGATCTCCGGGTACTCATTTTCTTGAGTTTGAAAGGGACCTCAGGGATCACCTTCTTCTTTGCCACAACATCATAGAAGTGGTCTTGATGGCTCTTGGAGATGAATCGTTCCATCTCCCATGACTCGGAGGTGGAAGCTTTTGTCTTCCCTTTTCCTTTTCTAGAGGATTTTCCGGCCTTAGGTGCCATTGATGGTAGTGGAAAACAAAAAAGATTGTGCTTTGACCACACCAAACTTAAAATATTGCTCGCCTCGAGCAAGAGAAGAAAGAAGAGAAGAAGAAGAAGAAGAAGAAGAAGAAGAAGAAGAAGAAGAAGAAGAAGAAGAAGAAGAAGAAGAAGAAGAAGAAGAAGAGAATATGGTAGAGAGGGAGAGATGTAAGTTCGGCCAAGGTGAAGAAGAGGGGGTTGTGGTTTGTGAAAATGAAGTAGAATGGAAGGGTATATATAGGGAGAGGGGGGAGTGTATGTTCGGCCATTTAGGGTGGGAATGGGTGGGAAAATGGTTTTGAATTTTTGAAGGTAGGTGGGATTTATTGGGAAGAGTGGATGGATGTGAGTGGTGAAAGGGTTGATTGGGAAGAGGAATTGAGGTGATTGGTGAAGAGTGTTGGGAAGTGTGACATGGGGAATACTCATCACAAAAATAGGATTAGGAGGTAAGGTGGGAATATAGTAGGTGGGATCCTGTGGGGTCCACAGATCCTAAAGTGATCCTGTGGGATCCATAGATCCGGAGGTGTCAAGGAATTCCATCCCTGCACCAAATAGGCATGTAAAATACCTTTGCACACCATTCTGGCGTTTTAACGCCGTGTGGTGCACATTCTGGGCGTTCAACGCCCATGTAAAGCATGTTTCTGGCGTTCAGCGCCAGCTTTTCCTCTTAGGCACATTCCTGCCGTTCAGCGCCAGAATGTTGCTTGTTTCTGGCGTTCAGCGCCAGGTTGATGCTCTGTTCTGGCGTTGAACACCAGACAGATGCTCCTTACTGGCGTTGAACGCCAGCCTGTGCTTCCTCCAGGGTGTGATTTTTCTTCTGCTATTTTTTGATCCTGTTTCTAATTTTTATATTTTTTTCGTGACTCCTCATGATCATGTACCTAATAAAACACAAAATAACAATAAAATAAAAATTAGATAAATAAAATTGGGTTGCCTCCCAACAAGCGCTTTTTTAATGTCAATAGCTTGACAGTGGCTCTTATGGAGCCACAAAGGTGATCAGGTCAATGTTGTATAGTCCCAACACCAAACTTAGAGTTTGGATATGGGTCTTAACACCAAACTTAGAGTTTGGTTGTGGCCTCACAACACCACACTTAGAGTTTGACTGTGGGGGCTCTTCTTGACTCTGAACTGAGAGAAGCTCTTCCTGCTTACTCTCTTTTGTCACAGAGGGATGGCCCTGTGCCTTAAACACAAGGTAGTCCCCATTCAATTGAAGGACTAATTCACCTCTGTTGACATCTATCACAGCATCTACTGTGGCTAGGAAAGGTCTTCCAAGGATAATGCATTCATCCTCTTCCTTCCCAGTGTCTAAGATTATGAAATCAGCAGGGATATAAAGGCCTTCAACCTTTACTAACATGTCCTCCACTATTCCATAAGCTTGTCTCAATGACTTGTCTGCCAATTGTAATGAGAACAAGGCAGGTTGTACCTCAATGATCCCCAGCTTCTCCTTTACAGAGAGTGGCATAAGATTTATCCCTGACCCCAGATCACATAGAGCTTTTTCAAAGCTCATGGTGCCTATGGTATAAGGTATTAAGAACTTGCCAGGATCTTATTTCTTTTGAGGTAGAGTTTGCTGAATCCAGGTATCTAGTTCATTAATGAGCAAGGGAGGTTCACTTTCCCAAGTCTCATTACCAAACAACTTGGCATTCAGCTTCATGATAGCTCCTAAATATTGAGCAACTTGCTCTCCAGTCACATCTTCATCCTCTTCAGAGGAAGAATAGTCTTCAGAGCTCATGAATGGCAGAAGAAGATTTAATGGAATCTCTATGGTCTCTATATGAGCCTCAGATTCCTTTGGATCCTTAATAGGAAACTCCTTCTTGCTTGAGGGACGTCCCAGGAGGTCTTCCTCACTAGGATTTTCGTCCTCCTCCTCCCTTGTGCATTTGGCCATATTGATTACATCAATGGCCTTGCATTCTCCTTTTGGATTCTCTTCTGTATTGCTTGGGAGAATACTGGGAGGAGTTTCAATGACTTTCTTACTCAGCTGGCCCACTTGTGCCTCCAGATTTCTGATGGAGGATCTTGTTTCATTCATGAAACTGAAAGTGGCATTTGACAGATCAGAGACTAGATTGGCTAAATTAGCAGTGTTTTGTTCAGATCTCTGTCTGTTGCTGAGAAGATGATGGATATGGCTTGCTATTGCTCAGCCTATTGCGTCCACCATTGTTAAAGCCTTGTTGAGGCTTTTGTTGATCCTTCCATGAGAAATTTGGATGATTTCTCCATGATGATTTATAGGTGTTTCCATAAGGTTCACCCATGTAATTAACCTCTGCCATGGCAGGGTTCTCAGGATCATATGCTTCTTCAGAAGCTGCCTCCTTAGTACTGTTGGATGCATGTTGCCATCCATTCAGACTTTGAGAGATCATGTTGACTTGTTGAGTCAACACTTTGCTCTGAGCCAATATGGCTGGTGCACGAAATTGCAATCACACTTTTGCAACTTCGCACAACTAACCAGCAAGTGTACTGGGTCGTCCAAGTAATACCTTGCGTGAGCAAGGGTCGATCCCACAGAGATTGTCGGCTTGAAGCAAGCTATGGTTATCTTGTAAATCTTAGTCAGGATATCAGAAATTATCAGGATTGATTGTGAAAAGCAAAAGAACATGAAATGATTACTTGTTTTGCAGTAATGGAGAATAGGTTGAGGTTTGGAGATGCTCCATCTTCTGAATCTCTACTTTCCTACTGTCTTCTTCTTCAAACACGCAAGTCTCCTTCCATGGCAAGCTATATGTAGGGTTTCACCGTTGTCAATGGCTACCTCCCATCCTCTCAGTGAAAGCGATTGCATATGCTCTGTCACAGCATAGCGGAATTCATCTGTCAGTTCTCAATCAGGCCGGAATAGAATCCAGTGATTCTTTTGCGTCTGTCACTAACGCCCCGCCTTCAGGAGTTTGAAGCACGTCACAGTCATTCAATCATTGAATCCTACTCAGAATACCACAGACAAGGTTTAGACCTTCCGGATTCTCTTGAATGCCGCCATCAATTCTAGCTTATACCACGAAGATTCCGGTTAAAGAACCCAAGAGATAACTACTTAATCTAAGGTAGAACGGAGGTGGTTGTCAGGCACACGTTCATAGTTGAGAATGATGATGATTGTCACGGATCATCACATTCATCCGGATTAAGAACAAGTATTATCTTAGAATGGAAGCAAGCATGATTGAATGAGAAACAGTAGTAATTGCATTAATCCATCAAGACACAGCAGAGCTCCTCACCCCCAACCATGGGGTTTAGAGACTCATGCTGTGGAAGAAAACGTGTAAAAATGTCATAAGGTCATAAGGTACAGTTACAATGTCAAAAGATCCTATTAATAGTAAACTAGTAGCCTAGGGTGTACAAAAATGAGTAAATGATGTAAAAATCCACTTCTGGGTCCACTTGGTGTGTGCTTGGGCTGAGCAATGAAGCTTTTATGTGTAGAGACGTTTTCTGGAGTTAAACGCCAGCTCTCATGCCAGTTTGGGCGTTTAACTCCAAGTTTTATGCCAGTTCCAGCGTTTAACGCTGGAATTTCTGAGGCTGATTTGCCACGCCGGTTTGGGCCATCAAATCTTGGGCAAAGTATGGACTATCATATATTGCTGGAAAGCCCAGGATGTCTACTTTCCAATGCCATTGAGAGCGCGCCAATTGGGCTTCTGTAGCTCCAGAAAATCCGCTTCGAGTGCAGGGAGGTCAGAATCCAACAGCATCTGCAGTCCTTTTTGGTCTCGGAATCAGATTTTTGCTCAGGACCCTCAATTTCAGCCAGAAAATACCTGAAATCACAGAAAAACACACAAACTCATAGTAAAGTCCAGAAAAGTGAATTTTAGCTAAAAACTAATAAAAATATACTAAAACCTAACTAGATTATACTAAAAACATACTAAAAACAATGCCAAAAAGCATACAAATTATCCGCTCATCACAACACCAAACTTAAATTGTTGCTTGTCCCCAAGCAACTGAAAATCAAATAAGATAAAAAGAAGAGAATATACTATAGACTCCAAAATATCAAGGAAACATAGTTCCAATTAGATGAGCGGGACTAGTAGCTTTTGCCTCCGAACAGTTTTGGCATCTCACTCTATCCTTTGAGGTTCAGAATGATTGGCATCTATAAGAACTCAGAACTCAGATAGTGTTATTGATTCTCTTAGTTGAGCATAATGATTCTTGAACATAGCTAGTGTATGAGTCTTGGCTGTGGCCCAAAGCACTCTGTCTTCCAGTATTACCACCGGATACATACATGCCACAGACACATAATTGGGTGAACCTTTTCAGATTGTGACTCAGCTTTGCTAAAGTCCCCAATTAGAGGTGTCCAGGGTTCTTAAGCACACTCTTGTTGCCTTGGATCACAACTTTATTTCTTTTCTTTTTCTTTTTCTTTTCTTCTTCTCTTTTCTTTTTTTTTTTTCGAAATTTTATACTTTTTTTTTGTATCCACTGCTTTTTCTTGCTTCAAGAATCAGTCTAATGATTTTAGATCCTCAATAATAGTTCTCTTTTTCCTCATTCTTTCAAGTGCCAACAGTTTTAACATTCTCAAAACAACAAATTCAAGAGACATATGCACTGTTCAAGCATTCATTCAGAAAACAAAAAGTATTGTCACCACATCAAACTAATTCAACTAGTTTCAATGATAAATTTCGAAATCATGTACTTCTTGTTCTTTTGTGATTAAAGCATTTTTCATTTAAGAGAGGTGATGGATTCATAGGACATTCATATCTTTAAGGCATAAAATTTCAATTTTATTAATTATGAATTTAAAATAATACTCAAAAAATAGATATAAAATGAAACTAAAAAAAAACGAAAAATAAAAACAAAACAAAGAAAAAAAACGCAAACATAGGCTCCTAATGATAGAGGTTTTCACAGAGTTAGGACTCAACAACCTTGATTTTGAGAAGTGGATGCTCCCTCAGCTTGAGAGGAGAACTTTTGGCGTTTCTTGGAGTTCACGCCCCTTGTCCTTCCATTGACTTCTTGGTGATTGGATGTTCAATAGGTATGAATTCATCTGCTTCCATCTTCACTCCAGCCTCTTTACAGAGCAAGGAGATCAGGCTTGGATAAGCCAATTTGGTTACAGTGGAATTCTTATTTGCAATTGTATAGATCTCACAAGCAATCACATGATGGACCTCCATTTCTTTTCCAAGCATAATGCAATGAATCATCACTGCCCTCTTGATGGTGACCTCAGAACGATTGCTAGTGGGCAATATGGAACGCCCAATAAAGTCTAGCCACCCTCTTGCAATTGGCTTGAGGTCTCCCCTCTTGAGTTGGTTTGGGACACCCTTTGAATTGGTTATCCACTTAGTCCCAGGGAGGCATATGTCCTCTAGAACTTGATCCAACCCTTTATCTACTCTCACCATCCTCCTATTGAAGGAGTCAGGATCATCTTGCAGTTGAGGTAGTTTGAAGATTTCTCTTATTTTGTCCAGATGGAAGTACATAACTTTCCCTCTGACCATGGTTCTGTAGGTATGGTAAGCAGTTCCAGTCATTCTCTGCTTATCTGTTAGCCACAGATTAGAGTAGAATTCCTGAACCATGTTCCTTCCAACCTTTATTTCAGGATTGGTCAGAACTTCCCATCCTCTGTTTTGAATTTGCTCTTGGATCTCCGGATATTCATCTTCTTTCAGATCAATTTTAACTTCCGGGATCACTGACCTCAGACCCATTATTTTGTGATAATGGTCTTCATGTTCTTTGGTTAAGAACTTCTCTTGATTCCAAAGATTCTTTGGATTAGTCTCTTTCTTTCCTCTTGAGTTGGTTTGTTTTCCCTTAGGAGCCATGATCTTGATGAATCTTGGCTTAGTGATCACGGAAAAGCACACCAAACTTAGAGGTTTTGCTTGTCCTCAAGCAAAAGAGAAGAAAGAAGAGAAGAGAGAGAGAGAGGAAGAGGAAATTCGAATGGTGTGGTGGAAAGAGGAAGCCAAACACGAATTTATAAGGTGAGGGGGAGAGTTTTTTCGAAAAAAAAAGAGAGATTTGAAAGGAGATTTGAGAAGATATGGAAAGAAATTGAGAAAAGGGTGAGTTTTTGAAGAAGATTTGGGATTAATTTGAAATAGATTTGAAGAGTGGTTTTGATTTGTGAAGATTTGAAAGTGAATGATGAAAGGTTGAAGTGCATTTATGTAGAAGAGGATGGGTAAAAAGAGGAAAGTTTGAAAAAATTTGAGTTGAAAACAAAAATGTGGTTCCCCCACCTTTCTGGCGTTAAACGCCCAGAATGGCACTCATTCTGGCGTTTAACGCCCAATTGGCACCCCTTTTGGGCGTTTAACGCCCAGCCAGGTGCCCTGGCTGGCGTTAAACGCCAGAAAGCCTTTATCACTGGGCGTTTTTCAAAACGCCCAGGATGCTGCACACCTGGCGTTAAACGCCCAGAATGATGCCCATTATGGCGTTTAACGCCCAAAATGGCACCATTCCTGGCGTTAAACGCCCAGAATGGTACCCATTCTGGCGTTTAACGCCCAGAATGCCCCTTACTGGCGTTTTTTCGCCAGTAAGCCCATTTTCTCTGCTTTTTGAGCTGAATCCTTCTGTAACTCTGTGAATTCCTTCATTTTTGATATTTGCCTCTGTAAGAACTAATCATATAACCTCCTAATGACTGGGTTGCCTCCCAGTAAGCGCTTCTTTACTGTCTTTAGCTGGACTTTTACTGAGAATCACTCAAGTCTCAGTTTTGAGCATTCCTGCTCAAAATTGCCTTCAAGATAATGTTTGATTCTCTGTCCATTAACAACGAACTTCTTGTCAGAATCAATATCCTGAAGCTCAACATATCCATATGGTGACACTCTTGTAATCACATACAGACCCCTCCAACGGGATTTGAGTTTTCCTGGAAACAGTCTGAGCCTAGAGTTGAAGAGCAGAACTTTTTGTCCTGGCTCAAAGACTCTGGTTGACAACTTCTTGTCATGCCATTTCTTTGCCTTTTCCTTATAAATTTTTGCATTTTCAAAGGCATTGAGTCTGAACTCCTCTAGCTCATTTAGCTGGAGCAGTCTTTTTTCACCAGCTAACTGTGCATCCATGTTTAGGAATCTGGTTGCCCAGTAGGCTTTATGTTCCAGTTCCACAGGCAAATGACAGGCCTTCCCATACACCAGTTGGTATGGAGAGGTTCCTATAGGAGTCTTGAATGCTGTTCTGTATGCCCACAGAGCATCATCCAAGCTCTTTGCCCAATCCTTTCTTCGGGCCATCACAGTCCGTTCCAGGATTCTCTTTAGCTCTCTGTTAGAGACCTCAGCTTGCCCATTTGTCTGTGGATGATACGGAGTTGCCACTTTATGGCTAATTCCATATATAACCATAGCAAGGTGTAGCTGTTTATTGCAGAAATGAGTGCCCTCATCACTGATTAGCACTCTGGGAACGCCAAATCTGCTGAAAATGTTTTTCTGGAGGAATTTCAGTACGGTCTTAGTATCATTGGTGGGTGTAGCAATCGCTTCTACCCACTTAGACACATAGTCTACTGCCACCAGAATGTAAGTGTTTGAGTATGATGGTGGGAATGGCCCCATGAAGTCAATTCCCCATACATCAAACAGTTCTATCTCTAATATCCCTTGTTGAGGCATGGCATATCCATGAGGCAGGTTACCAGCTCTTTGGCAACTGTCACAGTTACGCACAAACTCTCAGGAATCTTTATAGAGAGTAGGCCAGTAGAAGCCACATTGGAGGACTTTAGTGGCTGTTCGCTCACTTCCAAAATGTCCTCCATACTGTGATCCATGGCAGTGCCATAGGATCCTTTGTGCTTCTTCTCTGGGTACACACCTGCGGATCACTCCGTCAGCACATCTCTTGAAGAGATATGGTTCATCCCAGAGATAGTACTTGGCATCTGAAATTAATTTCTTTCTCTGCATGTAACTGTACTCTTTGGGTATGAACCTCACAGCTTTAAAATTTGCAATATCTGCAAACCATGGAGCTTCCTGAATGGCAAATAGTTGCTCATCTGGGAAAGTCTCTGAGATCTCAGTAGAAGGGAGGGACGCCCCAGCTACTGGTTCTATTCGGGACAGATGATCTGCTACTTGGTTCTCTGTCCCTTTTCTGTCTCTTATTTCTATATCAAACTCTTGCAGAAGCAACACCCATCTAATGAGCCTGGGTTTTGAATCCTGCTTTGTGAGTAGATATTTAAGAGCAGCATGGTCAGTGTACACAACCACTTTGGATCCCACTAGATAGGATCTAAACTTGTCAATGGCATAGACCACTGCAAGTAACTCTTTTTCTGTGGTTGTGTAGTTCTTCTGTGCGTCATTTAGAACACGGCTGGCATAGTAAATGACGTGCAGAAGCTTGTTATGCCTCTGTCCCAACACTGCACCAATGGCATGGTCACTGGCATCACACATTAGTTCAAATGGCAATGTCCAATCTGGTGCAGAGATGACTGGTGCTGTGACCAGCTTAGCTTTCAGGGTCTCAAATGCCTGCAGACACTGTGTATCAAACACAAATGGTGTGTCAGCAGCTAACAGGTTACTCAGAGGTTTTGCAATTTTTGAAAAATCCTTTATAAACCTTCTGTAGAACCCTGCATGCCCCAGAAAGCTTCTGATTGCCTTAACATTGGCAGGTGGTGGTAATTTTTCAATTACCTCTACCTTTGCCTTATCCACCTCTATTCCCTTGTTTGAAATTTTGTGCCCAAGGACAATTCCTTCAGTCACCATAAAGTGACATTTCTCCCAGTTTAAAACCAGGTTAGTCTCTTTGCATCTTTTCAAGACAAGTGCTAGGTGATTAAGACAGGAGTTGAATGAGTCTCCATATACTGAAAAGTCATCCATGAAGACTTCCAGAAATTTCTCTACCATATCTGAGAAGATAGAGAGCATGCACCTCTGAAAGGTTGCAGGTGCATTGCACAGACCAAAAGGCATCCTCCTGTAGGCAAACACGCCAGAAGGGCAAGTGAATGCTGTTTTTTCTTGGTCCTGAGGGTCTACTGCAATTTGGTTGTAGCCTGAATAGCCATCCAAAAAGCAGTAATAATCATGGCCAGCTAGTCTTTCTAGCATTTGGTCTATGAATGGTAAAGGAAAATGATCCTTTCTGGTGGCTGTATTGAGCCTTCTGTAGTCAATACACATGCGCCACCCTGTGACTGTCCTTGTAGGAACCAGTTCATTTTTTTCATTATGAACCACTGTCATACCCCCCTTTTTGGGAACAACTTGGACAGGGCTCACCCAGGGGCTATCAGAAATAGGATAAATAATTCCAGCCTCTAGTAATTTAGTGACCTCTTTCTGCACCACCTCCTTCATGGCAGGATTTAGCCTCCTCTGTGGTTGGACTACTGGTTTGGCATTATCCTCCAACAGGATCTTGTGCATGCATCTAGCTGGGCTAATACCCTTAAGATCACTTATGGACCACCCAAGAGCTGTCTTGTGTGTCCTTAGCACTTGAATCAGTGCTCCTCTTCCTGTGAATTTAAAGCAGAGCTTATAATCACTGGAAAAGTGTCACTCTCTCCCAGAAATGCATATTTCAGGGATGGTGGTAGTGGTTTGAGTTCAGGCTTGGGAGGCTTATCCTCCTCCTGAGGAATTTTCGAAAATTCCTTTGCCTCCTCTAGTTCTTCCTGATCAGGCTGAGCATCTTTGAAGATGTCCTCAAGCTCTGATTCTAGGCTCTCAGCCATATTGATCTCTTCTACCAGAGAGTCAATAATGTCAGCGTCCATGCAGTCATTTGGTGTGTCTGGATGCTGCATGGCTTTTACAGCATTCAACTTGAACTCATCCTCATTGACCCTCAAGGTTACTTCCCCTTTTTGTACATCAATGAGAGTTCGTCCAGTTGCTAGGAAGGGTCTTCCTAGAATGAGAGTTGCACTCTTGTGCTCCTCCATTTCCAGCACCACAAAGTCAGTTGGAAAGGCAAATGGCCCAACCTTGACAATCATGTCCTCAATTATGCCTGATGGGTATTTAATGGAGCCATCAGCAAGTTGGAGGCATATCCGGGTTGGTTTGACTTCTCCAGTCAACCCAAGCTTTCTGATAGTGGATGCAGGTATTAGATTGATGCTTGCTCCAAGATCACATAGAGCTGTCTTGGTGCAAGCACCTTCTAATGTGCATGGTATCATAAAGCTCCCTGGATCTTGAAGCTTTTCTGGTAAGCTCTTTAATATGACTGCACTGCATTCTTCAATGAGAAACACTTTTTCAGTTTCTCTCCAATCCTTCTTATGACTTAAGATTTCTTTCATGAACTTAGCATAAGAAGGTATTTGCTCAAGTGCCTCTGCAAATGGAATCTTTATTTCAAGAGTCCTTAGATAGTCTGCAAAGCGGGCAAATTGCTTATCCTGTTCTGCTTGGCGGAGTTTTTGAGGATAAGGCATCTTGGCTTTATATTCTTCAACCTTAGATGCTGCAGGTTTATTCCTTACAGAAGTGGTTGAAGAAGCCTTGTTAGAGGGATTACTGTCAGCACTCTCAGGTGTCTGATTCTCCCCAGGCATCTGAACGCTAGGAATGGGTGAAGTTTGGGCGTTAAACGCCAACTTTTCCCCCTTTTCTGGCGTTTGAACGCCAGAACTGGGCAAGGAATGGGCGTTTAACGCCAACTTTCCTTCCCTTTCTGGCGTTTGAACGCCAATAGCATTCCTCTCTGGGCTCTTACTGTCCTCAGAGGGATTTTGAACAGTGGTTTGGTCGTCCTCTGTCAATTGTTCCTTGTTTGTCTTTTTACTCTTTTGAGCAGTGTTATTCAGGGTCTTCCCACTCCTCAATTGAACTGCTTGACATTCCTCTGTTATCTGTTTAGATATTTGCTGTTTTGCTTGATTCAACTGCAGTTCTATGCTCTTGTTAGCAACTTTAGTTTCATAGAGCATCTCTTTAAAGTCTGCTAACTGTTCTGTCATCAGGAGCAATTGTTGATTAAGCTCATTTATCTGTTCTTGAGGATTAGGGTCAGTGACTACTGTCATGACTTCCTCTTTTGGAGAGAACTCATTGCTAGAATACAAATATTGGTTTCTAGCAACAGTGTCTATAAGCTCTTGAGCTTCTTCAATTGTCTTCCTCATGTGTATAGATCCACCAGCTGAGTGGTCTAAAGACATCTGAGCTTTTCCTGTAAGCCCATAATAGAAAATGTCTAACTGTACCCACTCTGAAAACATTTCAGAGGGACATTTCCTTAGCATACCTCTATACCTTTCCCAGGCATTATAAAGGGATTCATTATCCTCTTGTTTAAAGCCTTGGATGTCCAGCCTTAACTGTGTCATCCTTTTTGGAGGGTAAAAATGACTCAGGAATTTGTCTGACAACTGTTTCCATGTCTTTATGCTTGTTGTAGGTTGGTTATTCAACCATCTTTTAGCTTGATCTTTTACAGCAAATGGAAACAACAATAGTCTGTAGACATCCTGATCTACCTCTTTATCATGTACTGTGTCAGCAATTTGTAAAAACTGTGCCAGAAACTCAGTAGGTTCTTCCTGTGGAAGACTGGAATACTGGCAATTTTGCTGCACTATGATAATGAGTTGAGGATTTAGTTCAAAGCTGCTTGCTTTGATGGGAGGTGTACAGATGCTACTCTCATATGCAGCTGTAATGGGGTTAGCATATGACCCCAGAGTCCTTTTGGACTGATTAATCCCACTTAAGTCCATGATGGACAAAAGGGAAATGATGATGATTGCAAAGAGATAAATTTTGTTTTTGTTGTTTTTTTTTTTTGAATAAACGAAAAAATAAAATAAAACAAAGGAAAATTAAAATAAAAATTCAAAAATAAAAAAAAAAAAAGAAAATAAGATCTAAGTAAATTGAAAACTGAATCAATTAGTTAATCAAAAAGATTTTGAAAACAGCAATTAAAAAGATATGATTGAAAAATTTTTATGAAAAAGATTTGATTTTGAAAAGAGGAAAGAGAAAAACACAAAAAGACACCAAACTTAAAATTTTAGAAAATCAAACACAGTTTTCGAAAATTTTTAAGGGAAAAACACAAAGAGGACACCAAACTTAGAATTTTTGTAAATCAAAAAGGGACTAAAAACATGCAAAAATCGAAAATCAAAAGAAAAACAAAAGCATGCAATTGACACCAAACTTAGAATATGAAACTAGACTCAACTAAAGGACTCTAAACCAACAAAAATAAAACAGTCCTAATCTAAGCAACAAGATAAGCCGTCAGTTGTCCAAACTCAACAATCCCCGGCAACGGCGCCAAAAACTTGGTGCACGAAATTGCAATCACACTTTTGCAACTCCGCACAACTAACCAGCAAGTGTACTGGGTCGTCCAAGTAATACCTTGCGTGAGCAAGGGTCGATCCCACAGAGATTGTCGGCTTGAAGCAAGCTATGGTTATCTTGTAAATCTTAGTCAGGATATCAGAAATTATCAGGATTGATTGTGAAAAGCAAAAGAACATGAAATGATTACTTGTTTTGCAGTAATGGAGAATAGGTTGAGGTTTGGAGATGCTCCATCTTCTGAATCTCTGCTTTCCTACTGTCTTCTTCTTCAAACACGCAAGTCTCCTTCCATGGCAAGCTATATGTAGGGTTTCACCGTTATCAATGGCTACCTCCCATCCTCTCAGTGAAAGCGATTGCATATGCTCTGTCACAGCATAGCGGAATTCATCTGTCAGTTCTCAATCAGGCCGGAATAGAATCCAGTGATTCTTTTGCGTCTGTCACTAACGCCCCGCCTTCAGGAGTTTGAAGCACGTCACAGTCATTCAATCATTGAATCCTACTCAGAATACCACAGACAAGGTTTAGACCTTCCGGATTCTCTTGAATGCCGCCATCAATTCTAGCTTATACCACGAAGATTCCGGTTAAAGAACCCAAAAGATAACTACTTAATCTAAGGTAGAACGGAGGTGGTTGTCAGGCACACGTTCATAGTTGAGAATGATGATGATTGTCACGGATCATCACATTCATCCGGATTAAGAACAAGTATTATCTTAGAATGGAAGCAAGCATGATTGAATGAGAAACAGTAGTAATTGCATTAATCCATCAAGACACAGCAGAGCTCCTCACCCCCAACCATGGGGTTTAGAGACTCATGATGTGGAAGAAAACGTGTAAAAATGTCATAAGGTCATAAGGTACAGTTACAATGTCAAAAGATCTTATTAATAGTAAACTAGTAGCCTAGGGTGTACAGAAATGAGTAAATGACGTAAAAATCCACTTCTGGGTCCACTTGGTGTGTGCTTGGGCTGAGCAATGAAGCTTTTATGTGTAGAGACGTTTTCTGGAGTTAAACGCCAGCTCTCATGCCAGTTTGGGCGTTTAACTCCAAGTTTTATGCCAGTTCCAGCGTTTAACGCTGGAATTTCTGAGGCTGATTTGCCATGCCGGTTTGGGCCATCAAATCTTGGGCAAAGTATGGACTATCATATATTGCTGGAAAGCCCAGGATGTCTACTTTCCAATGCCGTTGAGAGCGCGCCAATTGGGCTTCTGTAGCTCCAGAAAATCCGCTTCGAGTGCAGGGAGGTCAGAATCCAACAGCATCTGCAGTCCTTTTTGGTCTCGGAATCAGATTTTTGCTCAGGACCCTCAATTTCAGCCAGAAAATACCTGAAATCACAGAAAAACACACAAACTCATAGTAAAGTCCAGAAAAGTGAATTTTAGCTAAAAACTAATAAAAATATACTAAAAACTAACTAGATTATACTAAAAACATACTAAAAACAATGCCAAAAAGCATACAAATTATCCGCTCATCAATGGCATTCAGAGCATCAATTTCAAGAACTCCTTTCTTCTGAGGTATCCCATTATTCACGGAATTCCTCTCAGAAGTGTACATGAATTGGTTGTTTGCAACAATATCAATGAGTTCTTGAGCCTCTTCAGGCGTTTTCTTTAGGTGAATAGATCCACCTGCAGAATGGTCCAATGACATTTTTGAAAATTCAGATAGACCATAATAGAATATATCTAATATGGTCCATTCTGAAAACATGTCAGATGGACATCTTTTGGTCAGCTGCTTGTATCTTTCCCAAGCTTCATAGGGGAATTCACCATCTTTTTGCTTGAAGGTTTGAACATCCACTCTCAGCTTGCTCAGCTTTTGAGGAGGAAAGAATTTATCCAAGAAGGCTGTGACCAGCTTATCCCAGGAGTCCAGGCTATTCTTAGGTTGTGAATCCAACCATATTCTAGCTCTGTCTCTTACAGCAAAAGGGAAAAGCATGAGTCTGTAGACTTCAGGATCAACTCCATTCATCTTTACAGTCTCACAGATCTGCAAGAATTCAGTTAAAAACTGATAAAGATCTTCAGATGGAAGTCCATAAAACATGCAGTTTTGTTACATTAAGGCAACTAGCTGAGGTTTCAGCTCAAAATTATTGGCTCCAATGGCAGGAATGGAGATGCTTCTTCCATCAAACTTGGACGTTGGCTTTGTGAAGTCACCAAGAATTCTCCTTGCATTATCATTATTGAGTTCGGCTGCCATCTCCTTCTCTTGTTCGAGATTTTCTGAAAGGTTTTTTCTGGATTGTTGTAATTTAGTTTCTCTTAGTTTCCTTTTCAGAGTCCTTTTAGGTTCTGGATCAATTTCAACAAGAGTGCATTTTTCCTTGTTCCTGCTCATATGAAAGAGAAGAAAACAAGAAAAGAAAGAGGAATCCTCTATGTCACAGTATAAAGATTCTTTTATGTTAGTAGAAAAAGAAGGGGGGAAGAATGAAGAAGAGAATTCAAAAATAATTAAAAAAAGTGTTAGTAATTTTCGAAAATTAGAGATAAGATAAGATTAAAATTAAAATTTAAAACAAAAGAATTTTTGAAAAAGAGATGAGATATTTTCGAAAATTAGAGAGTGAAAAGTAGTTAGGTGGTTTTGAAAAAGATAAGAAACAAACAAAAAGTCAAAGAGTTAGTTGAAAAAGATATTAAAATCAAATTTGAAAAGATAAGAAGATAAGAGGTTAGATAAGATATTTTCAAATCAAATTTTGAAAAAGATAAAATTTTTTTGAAAAAGATAAGATAAAAGATAAAAAGATTTAATTCAAAAATTTAAAATTACTTACTTCACTAACAAGAAACTACAAGATAAGATTCTAGACTTAAAGATTGAACCTTTCTTAACAAGAAAGTAACAAACTTCAAATTTTTGAATCAATCACATTAATTGTTAGTGAGTTTTTCGAAAATTTGATATAAAGATAAGAAAAAGATTTTTAAAATATTTTGAAAAAGATTTTTGAAATTTTCGAAAAATAGAAAAAAATGAAAAAGATATAATTTTTGAAAAAGATTTTGAAAATATAAGATTTTTAAAATTGAAAATTTGACTTGACTTGTAAGAAACAACTAATTTTTAAAATTTTTGACTAAGTCAACTCAAATTTTCGAAAATTAGGAGATAAAAAAGGAAAAGATATTTTTTTATTTTTGAATTTTTTTATGATGAGAGAGAAAAACACAAAAATGACCCAAAACATGAAAATTTTGGATCAAAACACAAGATGCATGCAAGAACACTATGAATGTCAAGATGAACACCAAGAACACTTTGAAGATCATGATGAACATCAACAACATAATTTTGAAAAAAATTTTATGCAAAGAAAACATGCAAGACACCAAACTTAGAAATCTTTAATGCATGGACTCTAACAAACAAAAAATGCATATGAAAAACAACAAACAACACAAAACAAGAAATCATCAAGATCAAACAAGAAGATTTTTCAAGAACAACTTGAAGATCATGAAGAACACTATGAATGCATGGAATTTCGAAAAATGCAAGAAAAATTTTTAAAGCATGCAATTGACACCAAACTTAAAAATTGACTCAAGACTCAAACAGGAACACAAAATATTTTTTATTTTTATGATTTTATTAATTTTTTTGGATTTTTATTAATTTTTTCGAAAATAAACTTTGAAAAAACGAAAAAGAAAAGAAAAATTTTGAAAAAGATTTTTGAAAAGAAAATTACCTAATCTGAGCAACAAGATGAACCGTCAGTTGTCCATACTCGAACAATCCCCGGCAACGGCGCCAAAAACTTGGTGGACGAAACTGTGATCCTCAAAGTTGGTCTCTTTGTATTTGTATGAAATCAAAAATACCCCAAAGAGATCATGGTGTGATAAATTGGGATCTTAATAATCCCTGGTGTGATCATAGCTCCGTTCAACTTAACCAGCAAGTGTACTGGGTCATCCAAGTAATACCTTACGTGAGTAAGGGTCGATCCCACAGAGATTGTTGGTATGAAGCAAGCTATGGTCACCTTGTAAATCTCAGTTAGGCAGATTAAATTGGTTTATGATGAGTTCGAAAATTAATAATAAATAGAAAATAAAAAGGGATAAAAATTACTTATGTAAATCAATAGTGGAAATTTCAGATAGGCGTATGGAGATGTTGTGCTCCTCTTGAATCTCTACTTTCTTATTACATTCATCCAATCCTTCTTACTCCTTTCCATGGCAAGCTGTATGTAGGGCATCACTGTTGTCAATGGCTACATCCCATCCTCTCAGTGAAAATGGTCCTATGCTCTGTCACAGCACGGCTAATCATCTGTCGGTTCTCAATCAGGCTGGAATAGAATCCCTTGATTCTTTTGCGTTTGTCATCACGCCCAGCCTTCAGGAGTTTGAAGCTCGTCACAGTCATTCAATCCCAAAATCCTACTCGGAATACCATAGACAAGGTTTAGACTTTCCGGATCCTCATGAATGCCGCCATCTATCTAACTTATACCACGAAGATTATGTTGGGGAATCTAAGAGATATGCGCTCGGCCTAAAGTAGAACGGAAGTGGTTGTCAGTCACGTGCGTTCATAGGTGAGAATGATGATGAGTGTCACGGATCATCACATTCATCAAAGTGTTGTGCAACGTATATCTTGGAATAAGAATAAAAGAGAATTGAATAAAAAGTAATAGTAATTGTATTGAAACTTGAGGTACAGTAGAGCTCCACACCCTTAATCTATGGTGTGCAGAAACTCCACTGTTGAAAATACATAAGTGAAAGGATCAGGCATGGCCGAATGGCCAGCCCTCATGGTCTAAGGACTAGGCGTCCAGAGATGTCTAATACACTAGTAAAAAGTCCTATTTATAATAAACTAGCTACTAGGGTTTACATGAATAAGTAATTGATGCATAAATCCACTTCCGGGGCCCACTTGGTGTATGCTTGGACTGAGCTTGATCTATCCATGAGCTGAGGCTTTTCTTGGAGTTGAACTCCAAGTTATAACGTGCTTTGGGCGTTCAACTCCGGATCATGACGTGTTTCTGGCGTTTAACTCCAGACAGCAGCATGTACTTGGCGTTCAACGCCAAGTTACGTCGTCAATTCCCGAATGAAGTATAAACTATTATATATTGCTGGAAAGCTCTGGATGTCTACTTTCCATCGCCGTTGAGAGCGCGCCATTTGGAGTTCTGTAGCTCTAGAAAATCCATTTCGAATGCAGGGAGGTCAGATTCCAACAGCATCAGCAGTCCTTTTGTCAGCCTTTTTCAGAGTTTTGCTCAAGTCCCTCAATTTCAGCCAGAAATTACCTGAAATCATAGAAAAACACACAAACTCATAGTAAAGTCTAGAAATGTGAATTTAACATAAAAACTAATGAAAACATCCCTAAAAGTAGCTTGAACTTACTAAAAACTACCTAAAAACAATGCCAAAAAGCGTATAAATTATCCGCTCATCAGGGACTCTAGCAAAGCTGAGTCACAATCTGAAAAGGTTCACCCAGTTATGTGTCTGTGGCATGTATGTATCTGGTGGTAATACTGGAAGACAGAGTGCTTTGGGCCACGGCCAAGACTCATAAAGTAGCTGTGTTCAAGAATCATCATACTTAACTAGGAGAATCAATAACACTATCTGGATTCTGAGTTCCTATAGAAGCTAATCATTTTGAATTTCAAAGGATAAAGTGAGATGCCAAAACTGTTCAGAGTCAAAAAGCTAAAAAGCCCTGCTCACCTAATTAATACTGATCTTTGATGATTGGATTTTTGACGGTTTAGAATTTTCCAAATGAAATCTCGTCGAAGTATAGTCTCTAAACCAACAATAATTCTCTCATACAAAAATTTGTTAGTCACAAGTACAAACCCCTAAAATCTATAAACCGAAGTATTTAAACCTCGGGTCGTTCTCCCTAGGATTTACAATAAAGTGTCTTGTTATTGGTTGTGAGTTATTTTGGGGTTTTGATATGAAGCATGAAAGATAAATGGCAAGAAAGTAAACTAATGGCTAAAAAGGTCTTGGCAAGGGTTGGTGGTCAAGGATCTCTATCCTAATCACTAACCACAATATGAGAATTGGCAAGGATTAATCTCATTAAATCATCCTCTAACTAGTAGTAAAAGAAAGTCAAATGAGCTATATCAATCCTAGTCCATAAGTCCTAACTCTCCACTAATTCAATTAATGAGAACTAGAGTAAATGGCTCCCAATCATCAATTACTTAGACATTATTAACTCAAGAGTTCCTAAGTTACCTTTCCAAGCCAAGAGTATAAAATTCTACTCTAAAATCCAACCAAGCATTTTATCAAACATTTGGAAGGCACAAAAGAAAAGCATAGTAAATCAACAACAAGAATTAATTCTAACAACAACCAAATGTAAGGAATTAACAACAACAATCAAAAGAAACACATTTATTATGAATTACCTTGATTGAATTGAAAGAGAGTAGAAGAAACAAAAGTAGATCTACAACAAAACACAAGAACAGCATAAAGGAAATTGCAACAAAAGAATGGAAGAAAGATGAATGTAACTACAAGGAATTGAGAGATAGAAGTAGAAGAAAGCAAAGATTAAAACCTAGATCTAAGAACTAAACCTAATTCTAATCCTAGAGAGAAGTGAGAGCTTCTCTCTCTAGAAACTAACTCTAACTACAAACTATGACTAATGATTAAAGTATGTAAAGTATGTTGATTCCCCTTCAATCCTTGGCTTAAATAGCATCAGAAATGAGTTGGATTGGGCCCACAAAGCTTCTAAAATCGCTGGCCACGTGTTGCATTAAGTGGGTCATGTGCCACCATCGGCGCATCCGTGTACCGTGCGCGTGCGCGCCCCTATGCGCGATGCAACTATGGCAAATCTTATATTGTTTCGAAACCCCGAATGTTAGCTTTCCAACCCAACTGAAACCGCATCAATTGGACCTATGTAGCTCAAGTTATGATCAATTAAGTGCAAAGAAGTCGGCTTGACAGCTTTTTGGTTCCATCATTTCTTCATGAGTTCTCCAACTTTACATGCTTTTTCTTCATTCCCTTGATCCAATCTTTGCCTCCTAAATCTGAAATCACTTAACAAACATATCAAGGCATCTAATAGAATCAATGTGAATTAAATTTAGCTATTTTGAGTCCTAAAAAGCATGTTTTCACTCTTAAGCACAATTAAAGGAGAATATACAAAACCATGCTATTTCATTGCATAAATGTGGGTAAAAGGTGATAAAATTTCCAAAATCAAGCATAAGATAAGCCCTACAAATGGGGTTTATCAATCTTCATAGATGTTTTTGGAATTCATTTCATATTCTCTTCTTTTTATCTTATTTGATTTTCAGTTGCTTGGGAACAAGCAACAATTTAAGTTTGGTGTTGTGATGAGCGGATAATTTATACGCTTTTTGGCATTGTTTTTAGTATGTTTTAGTTAGTTTTTATTATATTTTTATTAGTTTTTAGTTAAAATTCACTTTTCTGGACTTTACTATGAGTTTGTGTGTTTTTTTGTGATTTCAGGTATTTTCTGGCTGAAATTGAGGGACCTGAGCAAAAATCTGATTCAGAGGCTGAAAAGGACTACAGATGTTGTTGGATTCTGACCTCCCTGCACTCAAAGTGGATTTTCTGGAGCTACAGAAGCTCAATTGGCGCGCTCTCAACTGCGTTGGAAAGTAGACATTCTGGGCTTTCCAGAAATATATAATAGTTCATACTTTGCTCAAGATTTGATGGCCCAAACCGGCGTTCCAAATCAGCTCAAGACTGCCCGGTGTTTAACGCCGGAACTAGCACAAGAATGGGAGTTAAACGCCCAAACTGGCACAAAAGCTGGCGTTTAACTCCAAGAAAAGTCTCTACACTTGAAAGTTTCAATGCTCAGCCCGAGCACACACCAAGTGGGCCCGAAAGTGGATTTTTATGTAATTTACTCATCTTTGTAAACCCTAAGCTACTAGTTCTCTACAAATAGGACCTTTTGCTATTGTATTTTCATATTGGTTCTTCTGGTTCCCTCTCTGGGGCCGAAGCCAATGATCACCATTATCACTTATGCATTTTCAACGGTGGAGTTTCTACACACCATAGATTAAGGTGTGGAGCTCTGCTGTACCTCGGGTATTAATGCAATTACTATTGTTCTTCTATTCAATTCAGCTTATTCTTGTTCTAAGATATCACTTGTTCCTCAACTTGATGAATGTGATGATCTGTGACACTCATCATCATTCTCACCTATGAACGTGTGCCTGACAACCACTTCCGTTCTACCTTAGATTGAGTGGATATCTCTTGGATTCCTTAATCAGAATCTTCGTGGTATAAGCTAGAATTGATGGCGGCATTCAAGAGAATCCGGAAGGTCTAAACCTTGTCTGTGGTATTCTGAGTAGGATTCAAGGATTGAATGACTGTGACGAGCTTCAAACTCGCGATTGTGGGGCGTTAGTGATAGACGCAAAAGAATCACTGGATTCTATTCCGACATGATCGAGAACCGACAGCTGAATAGCCGTGCTGTGACAGAGAGCGTTGAACATTTTCACTGAGAGGACGGGACTGTAGCCATTGACAACGGTGATGCCCAACATACAGCTTGCCATGGAAAGGAGTAAGAAGGATTGGATGAAGACAATAGGAAAGCAGAGAGACGGAAGGGACAAAGCATCTCCATACGCTTATCTGAAATTCTCACCAATGAATTACATAAGTATCTCTATCTTTATTTTATGTTTTATTTATCTTTTAATCCTCCATAACCATTTGAATCCGTCTGACTGAGATTTACAAGATGACCATAGCTTGCTTCATACCAACAATCTCCGTAGAATCGATCCTTACTCGCGTAAGGTTTATTACTTGGACGACCCAATGCACTTGCTGGTTAGTTGTGCGAAGTTGTGATAAAGAGTTGAGATTGCAATTGAGCGTACCATGTTGATGGCGCCATTGATGATCACAATTTCGTGCACCAAAGCCATATCCGGAATTTGTGTCGATTAATGTCGGGAGCGAGTAGGCAACCAACACATAAGCTCATCATGACTTGTATGGAGCCAGACATGCATCATACTCGTTTGCGCATATTTCTCTATTACGTATTCTGCATGGATGTGTGTGTTTTCTATATTCTCTTTCTATCTGATGTTTTTTGTATTTTCTGTCTGTATAATATTTTTTGTATTGTCTGTTAAACAACAAAGAACTAATAAGCTTAACTAATAACCCTAACCTTACTAAGAACCCACAAGTTCTTACCCCCAACTCTTCCCTTTAGATGGAGACATGAGTTCTCTTCTATGAGGCGAAACATATGTTTATATACAAGGACCCGACCTTCAGAAGTTACTATGTTTACTGCAGGGAACCTCGTATCCGCTTGTACATACTGCGTGACGGACCCTTGCACCCGTTAGATAGCCTAGACTTCATTCCGAACATGCCATATGATTTTCCTTTCTCTTGGCTTCACCCTGACGTACAGGCCATCCTTTTCCCAAACCACATATCCCAGCTCAACCTCTCAATCAGGAGGCTCTTGAGTCTAATGCAGATCAGGCGTACATACCTGATCCACCTCCAGACGTTATCATACCTCCGGCGCTATAGGCACCACTCTCCCCAGCAGAGCAGTTTTAAGCTCAGTTTGGACTGCTGGGTGGTGGAAATAGGAGCAGCAGTTCTTCTAGTAGTGGAGTAGCAGTTCCAGAGAATTTAGAGAAGTAGAATCCAAAGGAGGATCCGAAGGAGGGAGAGTTACCTTCCTCAGGGAGCAATGCGTCCGCAAGCAGGCCACAGAGAGGTCTGCCGAATGACGATATATGATTCTGGCTAGGGAAACATTTGTTGGCATCTTTTTTGCGGCATTCGAGCTTAGTACGATTTTTTATATAGTCTCTCACTTTTGTAGCACATAGAAAGGTTAGGAGAGTTTAGAGTACTAGACTAACTTGAGTACCAATTTAAAGGCTTATTATATGGGTCAAAACCTGAAATATCTTATATTTTTATATGTCCATATTTATCATATGGGTTGTAGACTAATTAGGTTTGTAAATACTTTACTGATGATTGTATATATTTTGGATGTATGATATAAGATGTGTATATTCTATTAGTTTTATTTAGATATTAATGATTCCTGTATGGCTTGCAAGGCTAAATCAATAAACGTTGTTAAAAAAAATAATTATCCCATAAAAACAACTACATTTTAACAATAAATCTGACTCATATGTTAAATATTAGGAAATAATTAGAAAGCGAATTATTAACACTTAATTTTTAGTGTGATTATGACGTATTAAGAGGGGGCTTGCACAATTTTCACGAATGAGTATCATTTGGGAACGACTGACTAATCACCTAACCTAACCTCGACTCTGGAATCACGTTAGAAGATTCTGTGCGTCAAATGGGATTTACCTTCTCCACTCGCCTTGGACTTGGTCCTCACACCAGGATAACCATTGCATGATTTACTTCAAGAGGAGATCACTCTACTTAATCGCCAACCCTATTAGGTTCATCTATAAATATCTTAGATAAGGTCTAAAACCATGTTACGAATATCCTACTTATACATCTGTTAATCTTAGTATCGAAATTTCTTATAGACATTATCTTTCAATCGCTGTTTTGTACACTAGAGCCCTGAATCACTCGTTCCAAATCCAATTTACCTTCAACAATTCAAGGTAACACCTCAAAACAAATTATTGATCTTCTCCCTCAACGTTACTAATTTTATTCTTTTTTTTCTCATGTCATATTAATTGTATTCTTAGGTACGAAATGAACAAGATTGCAAGTATAAAATTAATCCCCCACCAGGCCACCACCGTATACTTTCAGGTGCACAATTATGTAAGTTAATTAAATATTCAATTTAGTACATAACCCATTTCATTTTCGGACCCAAAGTGTGGCGTTTGTTAGTTTTTAATTTCTAATGGACTTGGAGAACATCTAAACTAGAGGTCCATCTTTATTTAAGTAGCCCCAACCCCCACCCCATAAAAGAAAGTTAAAAAAGGAGAATAGCAGCCACTATCCAGTATCCACTAGCAGTCAAGCAAAAGCACCATGGCCTTTGGTGTGCCACACGTCGAATCCAGAACCTCAGGCCTCACATGTAAGGATGAAGTGATGAACCCCTCATCCTGCCATATACACATTTTCCCTTCATCGGTAAGACATTTTAGTGGGGTGTGTGTGTATATAATTATGTATATGTAGACACACACACAATCAAGATAAGACACTTGTGGAGAACTCATGCTACTCATTACCCACTATCCCATGTCACCATGCAATAAAATTAAACCAAGAAAAAATATGGTATAAACAGAGTGCGAAAGATTTGGTACTGATATTTTCTTTAAACTTGTCACTGATAAATATTTTTAAAAAATGCATGGTGTTTGATAAAATAGTCAAAATGAGTAAATTGTTATTAAACAACTATTTAAATTTTTCATAATTTAACAATTTAGATAAACTGCTTTGTGTATTTTCAATTTCTTTTTGGATCATTTTTTATAATGCTATTATTCTTCAAAATCTATTTTAATGGTTAACTATAATATAATTATACAAATTAGATGAAGTCATATAAAATGGATTAAACCATAAATAAATGAATGTATTTAGCGAAATCTATTTTTATTGTGAGTATATAAATAAAAATATAATAAACTTGTAAATGCGAAATTAAATTAGATTGATTTAGTGGTTAATTCACTAATTTGTTTAAATAAGTGTTAAGATTCGAGAATTCTAAATACTCTTTGTGTATATAGTAATTCATTAGTAATAACAATAACAAGTCCTTAAATAAAATTTAGATCTACCATGTATTAGTTCTTAGCACGCTAGGTTAGAGAATTATGCGAGAACCCAAAGCTTGTAAATACAAGAATCTTCAAAAACCAATCCAAAGGCTCACATTCACTTGAGAGAAGGAACCACAAGAAGTGATATATATTATCATTGGCACTTGGCCCTCCACACACTAATCAAAATCCAAACCAAAACATTATAAGGCACTCTGTTCATTCTAGTTTTTCTTTCATTGCTAATTAAAAATGGCTTCAATGATCATGTCATTTGCACCAGCAACAACAGTAAGAGTCTATGCAGCAACAGCAGCAAAGGGTGCTGGTGGCAGCAAAGAAGAGAAAGGTCTTCTTGATTGGATCCTTGGAGGATTGCAGAAGGAGGACCAGCTTCTAGAAACTGATCCTATCCTCAACAAGGTGGAGGGAAAGACAGGAGGCGGCACCACCAGCGGCCGCAAGAACTCCGTCGCCGTGCCGCCACCCAAGAAGAAGGGTGGCTTTGGTGGTCTCTTTGCCAAGAATGAATAAGAAAGCAAGAAATTTTAGTACCTAAGAATTCCAAGTTCATGCATTGCAATTTGCAATTTGTATCTATCTATATATATTCATGTCGATCCATTTATACTTCAATCTTATATTTTTTACCATTATAAATTGTTAAATTTGTGTTTGTTTTGGCCTTACTTTACTGAACTCCAATTTATTTATGGAATAATTCCATGAAATAATAGATGCTACTGAATTGAACCAGCCCAAAATTATTAAGAACTAAACTAGATACAATGTCTTCATCTATGGGGCGGAGTTTCAATCTGGAAAGTAATGTTGTACTTGAAATGAAAGATCCCTCTGCTTTCAGTAACATTAGTACTATTTTCTGTTGAAAAAATAGTCACAATAAAACCATTCAGATTTGCAAAATAGTCCATAACTTTGATATTCAATATAAATTCCAATAGATCCAAAGACTAAAGAACTATGTCTATATAACAAAGGTATTTGATATAGATCCCAAAGAATCATTGCATATTAGTTTCACTCTCAACAAAATCAAGTTATAGTTTAAGGCTTCGGCCCAGCATCTAGGAGTAATTAATAAATGGCTTTCCAACAGATTATCAATTAATGACTTTTATGCACTGTTGGTTAGTGAAAAGAGTTTTACACTTGATATTCAATCATGTGTTAAGCATGTTTATAAATCCTTCAAAAGAATATACAGTGTTTCTGTTTGTACAGAAAGATAAACGATCACATAGTAGATGAAGTTCCCATTCTTTTTTATCTATGGGAAGAAATCAAATCATGAAGATATATGCTAAAATACAGTAGCAAGCACACCTTCACTTTATTGGTCTGTGATCAAGTGTCTCAAGGAGCATGTATAGAATCTTGGCGAGACGTGGCAGTCGAAGAATTGGATCTAGAAAATGAAGAGTGGATGAATTCAATGCAGTCCTCAACAGCAGCTGTTCTATAAGAATCAACAGAGGATCTTTCTGATTTCGATCTTCCTAAGGAAGACGAACCGCGATGTAAGGATTTCTTGATAGGAACCAAGCGCAAAGATTTCGTTACTCTTTCTGCAATGTCCTTGACAAGCTCAGCAGGGGAGAATTCAGACTGCCAAGGAATCCTGCACATGCAGCTCCTTACATGCCGGTTTCGGGAAGCTCTCTGGCTAGAATTTTTGCAGGACTGGTTTGTTTTCTCATCCATTTCTCCCTTTGTGGCCCTTATTCTTGTTTGCATGATGATGATAATATGTTACAGGAAATAGAGAAGATAGTAGTAATGAGAAACTGTATCTTTGAATGTGGAGTTGCAAGAGTTTTAGGTGAAAGTGTTACCTAGATGTAGAGCTGTTGGAGAAGTTTGGGAACTAAGTAATGAGGGAGTGTCTGTGTGCTTTTGAGTGAGAAACAAATCATTTTTATAGGGGTGATTACTATGGTACAGAATTAAATTTTACATAACAGAACCAAGATGGGTTGGTCTAGTGCTTAGCTCACTAGTCTGCAAGTGTCGGAAGTTCGAATTCTATCTTGTGCATGTAGTAATTCATTGGCCGTGGCAAATTCTTAATTGAAGCTCTGTACTGCGGCGGACTAGTTCTCGGCTTGCCGAGATGGAAAATAGCGTGGGAAACCAAAAATCTTAACATAACAGAGACGCTGTAAAAATAAAAAGAGCATCACTTGTGTTGTGAATGTTATTAGGTAAATATATTTAAATAAAAGAGAGTTACATTATCTTTTTGTATCTCTATGCATTCTTACTCCGTACCAAAGTCTGAGCATATGTGAATCATGAAAGAGCTTTTGTAAAAGGGAAAATTGCAAAGACAAGTTCACAAGAGAAGAAATTTAAGTACTGATGAAAATGACAGAAAGTTGGGTGAGAAAGTCCAAAAGAGGCACATTTAAGGAGTGGAAAAAATAGCACAAACACTTGACATCTTTATTACTAACACTGCATTTTCTTTCATACAACACCTTTTTTTTATGCTTTCCATGTAATGTAGATGTAGTATCTGAGTTTGAGTAAAACCAAAGATAGCAGAAACGTTATTAAAAAAATTGAAATAAAATAAGTAGAACTGTAGAAGGAATATATTTTTGGTCTAAAGTGAATGATTTCATCATTCCTGTCCAAACTTCATCACACCCTAAGAAGTAAGAAAAACTAATTTAAAAACGTGAGGTGGGGGCTACAATCACACTGAACCCACTCACACTAAATTGAAACCAACACTAGAATTTGCACCATTGTTAATTTGTTCATTCTTTTCTCAAAGCTTACAGTACAATAACATGCATTGCCAACTGTTTTTACTGCCAAATAGTAAATATCTCATCTATAAAAGAGTATATCCTATTAGTGTGAACAAGTTGACCTGACATATGATAGTTCCTCGTTCAACAATGCCAAAGGGATCATGGTCTAAAGTTGTAGGTAAATGTAGAACTTGACATTAAAATAATCAGGGTGGAACTGTATTAGAGACAAAATAGTCCATTAAAATTTGATATACAAGGATAATTTCATTTTGTATTAGACAAATTTATCTTTCCTTATTTATGAAATTAAAAATACTAATATTTTTCTGTCTATATAAATTCTACATATAAAGACTTATTCACAGGTGTTTAAATCTTAACGGAGTCTGAAATCTGATCAGAATATGAAAGATGTTCTATCGAGTTTAGATTTATCATTTTTATCTAATATAGTTTTCGAATTGAATTCAGGTTAAATTTGAATAAACCTAACCCGGTTTGATGTCATATTTTATAATTAAAATATATTTTAAAGTAAAATTTATAATAATATATTATATTTTTATATTTTAATTAATTTTTTTATATTATACTAGTATATATATTCGTGCTCTATACAGAATAACATACAAAAATATATAGAGTAAAACCTTATTTCGACCCTTGACAATTGCACGAAACCCCTTTCCACCCCTTAAAGAAAGTATAATCCCATTCCGACTGATGAGCGGATAATTTATACGCTTTTTGGCATTGTTTTTATATAGTTTTTAGTAAGTTTAAGCTACTTTTAGGGATGTTTTCATTAGTTTTTATGTTAAATTCACATTTCTGGACTTTACTATGAGTTTGTGTGTTTTTCTATGATTTCAGGTAAATTCTGACTGAAATTGAGGGACTTGAGCAAAACTCTGAAGAAGGCTGACAAAAGGACTGCTGATGCTGTTGGAATCTGACCTCCCTGCACTCGAAATGGATTTTCTGGAGCTACAGAACTCCAATTG
This sequence comes from Arachis hypogaea, assembly GCF_003086295.3. Taxonomy (NCBI): domain Eukaryota; kingdom Viridiplantae; phylum Streptophyta; class Magnoliopsida; order Fabales; family Fabaceae; genus Arachis; species Arachis hypogaea. Next base: position 28,228,973 of record NC_092042.1, on the reverse strand, counting down.
GCGCGATCTCAACGGCGTTGGAAAGTAGACATCCAGGGCTTTCCAGCAATATATAATAGTCCATACTTTATTCTAAGAATGACGACGTAACTTGGCGTTGAACGCCAAGTACAAGCTGCTGTCTGGAGTTAAACGCCAGAAAAACGTCATGATCCGGAGTTGAACGCCCAAAACACGTCATAACTCGGAGTTCAACTCCAGGAAATGCCTCAGTTCGTGGATTAATCAAGCTCAGCCCAAGCATACACCAAGTGGGCCCCGGAAGTGAATTTATGCATCAATTACTTACTCATGTAAACCCTAGGAGCTAGTCTAGTATAAATAGAACATTTATCTATTGTATTAGGCATCTTTTGACCATTTTTAGTCTTTTTCATTCGGTCACTTGATCATGGAGAGGGCTGGCCATTCGGCCATGCCTGAACCTTTTGCTTATGTGTTTTCAACGGTGGAGTTTCTGCACACCATAGATTAAGGGTGTGGAGCTCTGCTGCACCTCAAGTATTAATGAAATTCTATCTTCTTTTATTCAAATCTCTTTTATTCTTATTCCAAGATATTCATTCGTACCCAAGAACATGATGAATGTTATGAGTCAGATTATCCTCATTATCATTCTCACTTATGAACGCGCGTGATTGACAACCACTTCCGTTCTACATGCAACAGAGCTTGAATGTATATCTCTTGGATTCCCCAACAGAATCTTCGTGGTATAAGCTAGATAGATGGCGGCATTTATGAGGGTCCGGAAAGTCTCACCTTGTCTGTGGTATTCCGAGTAGGATCCTGGGAATCCGAAAAGTCCAACCTTGTCTGTGGTGTTCCGAGTAGGATTCCGGTAATGAATGACCGTGACGTGCTTCAAACTTTAACCTGCTGGGCGTTAGTGACAAACGCAAAAGAGGGATTCTATTCCAGTAGGAGCGGGAACCAACCGGTGATTAGCCGTACTGTGACAGAGTGCGTTAGCATAGTTTTCACTGCGAGGATGGGATGTAGCCATCAGCCATGGGTGATGCCTCCAGACTGGTTAGCTGTGCGAGTGACAGCCGCACAGGATATTTCCCCGTGAGGAATGAAAGTAGCCACAGTTGATGGTGAACCCCTATACAAAGCTTGCCATGGAAAGGAGTAAGAAGGACTGAGTAGAAGGAGTAGGAGAGCAGGCGTCCAAGAGCTCTACAGCATCTCTATCCGCTTATCTGAAATTCCCACCAATGAATCTGCATAAGTGTTCTATCCCTTTTATTATTTCTTCTTTTTATTATTAATTATTCGAAAACCCATAAACCATTTTTAATCTGCCTAACTGAGATTTGCAAGGTGACCATAGCTTGCTTCATACCAACAATCTCTGTGGATTCGACCCTTACTCACGTAAGGTTTATTACTTGGACGACCCAGTACACTTGCTGGTTAGTTGAACGGAGTTGTGTCCACTCGTGCCAATTTCTAAAATCCAATTACAAGAAAATAGGAAACACAATTTCGTCCACCAAGTTTTTGGCGCCGTTGCCGGGGATTGTTCGAGTATGGACAACTGACGGTTCATCTTGTTGCTCAGATTAGGTAATTTTCTTTTCAAAAATCTTTTTCAAAAATTTTTCTTTTATTTTTCGTTTTTCCAAAAAGTATTTTCGAAAAAAAAAATTAATAAAAATACAAAAAAATCATAAAATCATAAAAATCAAAAATATTTTGTGTTTCTTGTTTGAGTCTTGTGTTAATTTTTAAGTTTGGTATCAATTGCATGCTTTTAAAGTTTTTCTTGCATTTTTTCGAAAATCCCATGCATTCATAGTGTTCTTCATGATCTTCAAGTTGTTCTTGATAAGTCTTCTTGTTTGATCTTGATGATTTCTTGTTTTGTGTCTTTTGTTGTTTTTCATGTGCATTTTTGCATTCATATTTTCCATGCATTAAAAATTTCTAAGTTTGGTGTCTTGCATGTTTTCTTTGCATCAAAAATTTTTCAAAATTATGTTCTTGATGTTCATCATGATCTTCAAAGTGTTCTTGGTGTTCATCTTGACATTCATAGCATTCTTGCATGCATCTTGTGTCTTGATCCAAAATTTTCATGTTTTGGGTCATTTTTGTGTTTTTCTTTAAAAAATTCAAAAATCAAAAATATCTTTTCCTTATTTCCCTCCAAAATTTCGAAATTTTGGGTTGACTTGGTCAAAAATTTTCAAAATTAGTTGTTTCTTACAAGTCAAGTCAAAATTTCAAATTTTAAAAATCTTATCTTTTTAAAATCTTTTTCAAAAATCATATCTTTTTCATTTTTTTTCGAAAATTTCAAAAATCTTTTTCAAAATATTTTCAAAATCTTTTTCTTATCTTTATTTGATATTTTCGAAAATTCACTAATAATTAATATGATTGGTTCAAAAATTTGAAGTTTGTTACTTTCTTGTTAAGAAAGGTTCAATCTTTAAGTTCTAGAATCTTATCTTGTGGTTTCTTGTTAGTGAAGTAAATAATTTCAAATTTTTAAAATTAAATCTTTTTATCTTTTATCTTATCTTTTTCAAAAATTTTATCTTTTTCAAAATTTGATTTCAAAATATCTTATCTTTTTCTTATCTTCTTATCTTTTTCAAAATTTGATTTCAAATCTTTTTCAATCAACTAACTAACTTTTTGTTTGTTTCTTATCTTTTTCAAAACCACCTAACTACTTTTCCCTCTCTAATTTTCGAAAATTCTCCCTCTCTTTTTCAAAAATTCTTTTTTGTTTTAAATTTTAATTTTAATTATATTTTATCTCTAATTTTCGAAAATCACTAACTCTTTTTCAAAATTTATTTTCGAAAATTTTCTCCCTCTCTTCTCTTCTTCTATTTAATTAATTAATTACTAACACTTCTCTTCACCTCTCTTCATCCAAATCCGAATCCATCCTTCTTCTTTCTTCTACCCCTTTCTTCTTCTACTAACATAAAGGAATCTCTATACTGTGACATAGAGGATTCCTCTTTCTTTTCTTGTTTTCTTCTCTTTCTTATGAGCAGGAACAAGGATAAAGGCACTCTTGTTGAAGCTAATCCAGAACCTGAAAGGACTCTGAAGAGAAAATTAAGAGAAGCTAAATTACAACAATCCAGAAATAACCTTTCAGAAATTTTCGAACAAGAGAAGGAGATGGCAGCCGAAAATAATAATAATAATAATGCAAGGAGAATGCTTGGTGACTTCACAAAGCCAACATCCAAGTTTGATGGAAGAAGCATCTCCATTCCTGCCATTGGAGCCAATAACTTTGAGCTTAAGCCTCAACTAGTTGCTTTAATGCAACAAAACTGTAAGTTTTATGGACTTCCATCTGAAGATCCTTATCAGTTTTTAACTGAGTTCTTGCAAGTTTGTGATACTGTAAAGACGAATGGAGTTAATCCTGAAGTCTACAGACTCATGCTTTTCCCTTTTGCTGTAAGAGACAGAGCTAGAATATGGTTGGATTCACAACCTAAGGATAGCCTGGACTCCTGGGATAAGCTGGTCACTGCCTTCTTGGATAAATTCTTCCCTCCTCAAAAGCTGAGCAAGCTGAGAGTGGATGTTCAAACCTTCAAACAAAAAGATGGTGAATCCCTCTATGAATCTTGGGAAAGATACAAGCAGCTGACCAAGAGATGTCCATCTGACATGTTTTCAGAATGGACCCTATTAGATATATTCTATTATGGTCTCTCTGAATTTTCGAAAATGTCACTGGACCATTCTGCAGGTGGATCTATTCACCTGAAGAAAACGCCTGAAGAGGCACAAGAACTCATTGACATGGTTGCAAACAACCAGTTCATGTATACCTCTGAGAGGAATTCCATGAATAATGGGGTACCTCAGAAGAAAGGAGTTCTTGAAATTGATGCTCTGAATGCCATATTGGCTCAAAACAAAATGTTGACCCAACAAGTCAACATAATCTCTCAAAATCTGAATGGATTGCAACATGCAGCCAACAGTACTAGAGAGGCAGCTTCTGAAGAAGCTTATGATCCTGAGAACCCTGCCATGGCAGAGGTTAATTACATGGGTGAACCATATGGAAACACATATAACCCATCATGGAGAAATCATCCAAATTTCTCCTGGAAGGATCAACAAAAGCCTTAACAAGGCTTTAACAATGGTGGACGCAATAGGCTGAATAATAGTAAGCCATATCCATCATCTTCTCAGCAACAGACAGAGAATGCTGAACAAAATAATTCTAATTTAGCTAATATAGTCTCTGATCTGTCAAAATCCACTTTCAGTTTCATGAATGAAACAAGATCCTCCATTAGAAATTTGGAGGCACAAGTAGGCCAGCTGAGTAAGAAAGTTATTGAAACTCCTCCCAGTACTCTCCCAAGCAATACAGAAGAAAATCCAAAAGGAGAGTGCAAAGCCATTGACTTAGTCAACATGGCCGAATGCATCAAGGAGGAGAAGGACGAAAATCCCAGTGAGGAAGACCTCCTGGGACGTCCTTCAAGCAAGAAGGAGCTTCCTATTAAGGATCCTGAGGAATCTGAGGCTCATACAGAGACCATAGAGATTCCATTAAATCTCCTTCTGCCATTCATGAGCTCTGACTATTATTCATCCTCTGAAGAGGATGAAGATGTGACTGGTGAGCAAGTTGCTCAATATCTAGGAGCTATCATGAAACTGAATGCCAAGCTATTTGGTAATGAGACTGGGGAAAGTGAACCTCCCTTGCTCATTAGTGATTTGGATACTTGGATTCAGGAAACTCTACCTCAAAAGAGACAAGATCCTGGCAAATTCTTAATACCTTGCACCATTGGCACCATGAGCTTTGAAAAAGCTCTATGTGATCTTGGGTCAGGAATAAACCTTATGCCACTCTCTGCAATGGAGAAGCTGGGGATCATTGAGGTACAACCTGCCTTGTTCTCATTACAATTGGCAGACAAATCCATAAGACAAGCTTATGGAATGGTAGAGGACGTACTAGTAAAGGTTGAAGGCCTTTACATTCCTACTGATTTCATTATCCTAGACACTAGGAAGGAAGATGATGAATGCATCATCCTAGGAAGACCTTTCCTAGCCACAGCAGGAGCTGTGATAGATGTCAACAGAGGAGAGTTAGTCCTTCAATTGAATGGGGAATACCTTGTGTTTCAAGCACATGGAAATCCCTCTGTGACAAAAGAGAGCAAGCATGAAGAGCTTTTCTCAGTTCAAGGTCAAGAAGAGCCCACACAGTCAAACTCTAAGTTTGGTGTTGAGCCACAACCAAACTCTAAGTTTGGTGTTCAAACCCCATATCCAAACTCTAAGTTTGGTGTTGCGACTAGACAACATTGACTTGATTGCTCTGTGGCTCCATGAGAGCCACTGTCAAGCTATTGACATTAAAGAAGCGCTTGTTGGGAGGCAACCCAATTTTATTTATCTAATTTTATTTTATTTTGTTTTGGTGTTATTTTTGTGTTGAATTAGGTACATGATCATGAGGAGTCACGAAAAAATCAAAAAAATTAAAAACAGAGTCAAAAACAGAAGAAAAAAATTTTCACCCTGGAGGACGCACGGGCCGGCGTTCAACGCCCAGAAGATGCATCTGGCCGGCGTTCAACGCCAGAACAGAGCATCTTTCTGGCGCTGAACGCCCAAAACAAGCAACATCCTGGCGTTTAACGCCAGGATGCGCACACAGAGGACAATCTGGCGCTGAACGCCAGAAACAAGCTTGAAACTGGCGTTCAACGCCAGAAACAAGCATCACATGGGCGTTTAACGCCCAGAACATGCACCAATGGGCGTTTGAACGCCAGAATGGTGCATGAAGGCAATTTACACGCCTATAGGGTGAAGGAATGGTATTTCTTTTCACCACAGGATCTGTGGACCCCACAGGATCCCCACCTCAGGATCTGTGGACCCCACAGGATCCCCACCTACCTTTTTCTTTTAATCCTATTCACACTCTCCTAATCCAAATCTCATTTTCAATGTCACCCTTCCCAAAAACCTTCACCAATCACATCAATTCCTCTCCCCAATTACCCCATGCACCATTCACATCAACCTCCTCTTCCCCATAAACCCCACCTACCTCCATTATATTCAAATTCAACTTCCCACCCTTTCCCACCCAATATAGCTGAACCCCTCTTCTCCCTCTCTTCCCATATTCTCTTCTTCTTCTTCTACTCTTCTTTTCTTTCTTGCTCGAGGACGAGCAAATTTTAAGTTTGGTGTGGTAAAAAGCCTAAGCTTTTTATTTTTCATTCACCATCAATGGCACCCAAGACCGGAGTTTCCTCAAGAAAAGGAAAAGGGAAGGCAAAAACTTCCACTTCCGAATCATGGGAGAAGGAGAGATTCATCTCCAAGAGCCACCAAGACCACTTCTATGATGTTGTGGTAAAGAAGAAGGTGATCCCCGAGGTCCCCTTCAAACTCAAAAAGAATGAGTATCCGGAAATCCGACATGAGATCCAAAGAAGAGGGTGGGAAGTCATAACCAACCCCATGCAACAAGTTGGAATATTGATGGTTCAAGAGTTCTATGCTAATGCATGGATCACTAGGAACCATGATCAAAGTATGAACCCGAATCCAAAGAACTATCTCACAATGGTTCGAGGGAAATACTTAGATTTCAGTCCGGAAAATGTGAGGTTGGCGTTTCATCTACCCATGATGCAAGGTGATGAACGCCCCTACACAAGAAGGGTCAACTTTAATCAAAGGTTAGACCAAGTCCTTGCGGACATTTGTGTGGAAGGCGCCCAATGGAGAGTAGACTCCAAAGGCAAACCAGTCCAACTAAGAAGACTGGACCTCAAGCCTGTAGCTAGAGGATGGTTGGAGTTCATCCAAAGATCCATCATCCCTACAAGCAACCGATCTGAAGTTACTGTGGATCGGGCCATCATGATTCATAGCATCATGATTGGAGAGGAAATAGAGGTTCATGAAGTCATCTCTAATGAACTCTACAAAATAGCTGACAAGCCTTCATACTTGGCACGGCTAGCCTTCCCCCACCTCATATGCCATCTATGTTATTCAGCCGGAGTTATCATAGATGGAGATGTCTCCATTGAAGAAGACAAGCCCATCACCAAGAAAAGGATGGAGCAAACAAGGGAAGTTCCTCACGGCCCCCAAGGAGAACATGAGGAAGTTCATCATCAACAAATGCCTCATGGAATGCACTTTCCTCCCAACAACTATTGGGAGCAACTCAGTACCTCCTTAGAAGACTTGAGCCATAATGTGGAACAACTAAGGGTGGAACACCATGAACACGCCCTCACTCTCCAAGAAATAAGAGAAGATCAAAGAGCTATGAGGGAGGAGCAACAAAGGCAAGGAAGGGACATAGAAGAGTTGAAGAACATCATTGGTCCTTCAAGAAGAAGACGCCACTAGAGGTGGATTCATTCCTTGTTCTTTATTTTCTTTCTGTTTTCGGTTTTTAAGTGTTATGTTTATCTATGTTTTTGTGTCTCTACTTCATGATCATTAGTGTGTAACCATGCCTTAAAGCTATGAATAAAATCCATTAGTCCTTCACCTCTCTTAAAAGAAAAATGTTTTAATTCAAAAGAACAAGAAATACATAATTTTCGAAATTATTAGTGAATTTAATTTAATTATATTGATGTGGTGGCAATAATTTTTGTTTTCTGAATGAATGAATGAACAGTGCATATTTTTGATATTGTTGTTTATGAGTGTTAAAATTATTGGCTCTTGAAAGAATGATGAACAAAGAGAAATGTTATTGATGATCTGAAAAACATCATGAAATTGATTCTTGAAGCAAGAAAAAGCAGTGAAAAAGCAAAAGCTTGTGAAAAAAAAAATTGGCGAAAAAAATTGAAAAAAAAAAAGCAAGCAGAAAAAGCCAATAGCCCTTAAAACCAAAAGGCAAGGGTAGCAAGGATCCAAGGCTTTGAGCATCAATGGATAGGAGGGCCCAAGGAAATTAAATCCAGGCCTAAGCGGCTAAATCAAGCTGTCCCTATTCATGTGCTTGTGTCATGAAGGTCCAAGTGAAAAGCTTGAGACTAAGTGGTTAAAGTCGTGATCCAAAAGAGTGTGCTTAAGAGCTCTGGACACCACTAACTGGGGACTTTAGCAAAGCTAAGTCACAATCTGAAAAGGTTCACCCAGTTATGTGTCTGTGGCATTTGTGTATCCAGTGGTAATACTGGAAGACAAAGTGCTTAGGGCCACAGCCAAGACTCATAAAATAGCTGTGTTCAAGAATCAACATGCCTAACTAGGAAAGTCAATAACACTATCTGAAATTCTAAGTTCCTAGAGAAGCCAATCACTCTAAACTTCAAAGGAAAAAGTGAGATGCCAAAACTGTTCAGAAGCAAAAAGCTACAAGTCCCGCTCATCTAATTAAATTAATATTCATTGATATTTTGGACTTTATAGTATATTCTCTTCTTTTTATCCTATTTGATTTTCAGTTGCTTGGGGACAAGCAACAATTTAAGTTTGGTGTTGTGATGAGCGGATAATTTATACGCTTTTTGGCATTGTTTTTATATAGTTTTTAGTAAGTTTAAGCTACTTTTAGGGATGTTTTCATTAGTTTTTATGTTAAATTCACATTTCTGGACTTTACTATGAGTTTGTGTGTTTTTCTATGATTTCAGGTAAATTCTGACTGAAATTGAGGGACTTGAGCAAAACTCTGAAGAAGGCTGACAAAAGGACTGCTGATGCTGTTGGAATCTGACCTCCCTGCACTCGAAATGGATTTTCTGGAGCTACAGAACTCCAATTGGCGCGATCTCAACGGCGTTGGAAAGTAGACATCCAGGGCTTTCCATCAATATATAATAGTCCATACTTTATTCTAATAATGACGACGTAACTTGGCGTTGAACGCCAAGTACAAGCTGCTGTCTGGAGTTAAACGCCAGAAAAACGTCATGATCCGGAGTTGAACGCCCAAAACACGTCATAACTCGGAGTTCAACTCCAGGAAATGCCTCATCTCGTGGATTAATCAAGCTCAGCCCAAGCATACACCAAGTGGGCCCCGGAAGTGAATTTATGCATCAATTACTTACTCATGTAAACCCTAGGAGCTAGTCTAGTATAAATAGAACATTTATCTATTGTATTAGGCATCTTTTGACCATTTTTAGTCTTTTTCATTCGGTCACTTGATCATGGAGAGGGCTGGCCATTCGGCCATGCCTGAACCTTTTGCTTATGTGTTTTCAACGGTGGAGTTTCTGCACACCATAGATTAAGGGTGTGGAGCTCTGCTGCACCTCAAGTATTAATGAAATTCTATCTTCTTTTATTCAAATCTCTTTTATTCTTATTCCAAGATATTCATTCGTACCCAAGAACATGATGAATGTTATGAGTCAGATTATCCTCATTATCATTCTCACTTATGAACGCGCGTGATTGACAACCACTTCCGTTCTACATGCAACAGAGCTTGAATGTATATCTCTTGGATTCCCCAACAGAATCTTCGTGGTATAAGCTAGATAGATGGCGGCATTTATGAGGGTCCGGAAAGTCTCACCTTGTCTGTGGTATTCCGAGTAGGATCCTGGGAATCCGGAAAGTCCAACCTTGTCTGTGGTGTTCCGAGTAGGATTCCGGTAATGAATGACCGTGACATGCTTCAAACTTTAACCTGCTGGGCGTTAGTGACAAACGCAAAAGAGGGATTCTATTCCAGTAGGAGCGGGAACCAACCGGTGATTAGCCGTACTGTGACAGAGTGCGTTAGCATAGTTTTCACTGCGAGGATGGGATGTAGCCATCAGCCATGGGTGATGCCTCCAGACTGGTTAGCTGTGCGAGTGACAGCCGCACAGGATATTTCCCCGTGAGGAATGAAAGTAGCCACAGTTGATGGTGAACCCCTATACAAAGCTTGCCATGGAAAGGAGTAAGAAGGACTGAGTAGAAGGAGTAGGAGAGCAGGCGTCCAAGAGCTCTACAGCATCTCCATCCGCTTATCTGAAATTCCCACCAATGAATCTGCATAAGTGTTCTATCCCTTTTATTATTTCTTCTTTTTATTATTAATTATTCGAAAACCCATAAACCATTTTTAATCTGCCTAACTGAGATTTGCAAGGTGACCATAGCTTGCTTCATACCAACAATCTCTGTGGATTCGACCCTTACTCACGTAAGGTTTATTACTTGGACGACCCAGTACACTTGCTGGTTAGTTGAACGGAGTTGTGTCCACTCGTGCCAATTTCTAAAATCCAATTACAAGAAAATAGGAAACACAATTTCGTCCACCACCGACCCAAATCCATCACTTCCGTCGGACATTCTAGTCCTTGTGTGCAACTTTCTGGCAATAAAAGGTGACAATGTTCCTACGTGTCAGTCGCAGTTTGTTTGGGATAGTTAGCCTCCTGCACAGAGCTATCATCATCTTTGAATCAATGTTTATGAAGGACTATCGAAAGGTTAATACGTTGTGAAGAAATTAAGGTGAACACTATCGAAATGGAGAAGAAGAAGAAGTTCTAACACCCACATTGCAATTGTGGATGTTATGCAATCTTGTTCGAATCTAGAATTAGATTAAATCCTAATAGGTTGTTTTGGGGTGCTGCTACTTTAAGATAAGTAACCATTATTCTGAATCTAATTTTTGCTACGTGTGTTATGTTAGAATAATTTTTTTATATATATTTGTAGACTCCACAACAGCACTGTAAGTACTTCAAATGGTTTGATGAGATGATTGCAGAAAATATTGATTTCAAATTGGAGGGTGTTGACATGGGAGGGCAAGAATCTGAGGTGCAAAGCAAATTGTCGAAGATAGAAGAGAGACTGATAAAATTAGAGTTGCTGCTACATAATAGAGTGCATATCGAAACAAGATTTTCATTGTTAGAATTTTGGAGTGTATTATAATCTTTTTTACTGTTACTATGAAGTTTGTATTATGTTAATTGTATGAGTTATGTGACTTAATTTAAGATTGTTGTAAGTTTGCTGGGGACTTCTTGATCAAATGACAATATTATGTAATTTGAATTGAATTATGTAAAAAGTCATTGAATGTTGCTTCAACTTACTCAATAGACTAATATTTTAAACTGTAACATTGATAGATATCAATATAATCCAAAAGCACAATACATTATTAACCATTAGTTTTTGATAATTTTAGTGCATTGTCACAAAACTTAAACATACTAAAATAAGCATCCATAGTGTTACGTTATAATGCCTAATAAGCATGACCATAAGTGAACATGACAATAAAGGTCATAACTTACAATCCAAAATAAACACAAACAACTACATCATTCTAGTAAAGCAAAATAACAACTTAAATTAAGTAGGTTCTAGTCTTCACTTCATCCTGGAGGATTGAAAGCAGCTGACGCACTAGAGTTAGTTGGTGCCTTTGAGCCTGAGGATTCATTGAGGCCTGAAGTTGTAATAAATTAGAAAAGCCTTGCTATTATGCTAGAGCTTGTGGTTGTCAATATTTTTATAGAAACTCCATTGTTGTTACTTAGTTTAAGAGGTGATGGTATGGATGCTTTTGCAGTCACAACTGGTTTAGCAATGAAATTGACACCATGAAAGCTCAAATTAGGCAAGCATTGCCTTATAATGGACTATTTTGCTCGCCATGGTCTTGCTATTAGTGTGATCCTTGGTTGTATGTCATTATAAGTTGTGGAATTAGGCTATGGATTACTATTGGCCTCTTGAACCTGGTAAACAAGTCAAATTAATGACAATTTCAATTCTTAAATTCACAAACACTGTAACATCCTCACTACCAGAATGTCACGCTTCCGACTGCGCCACTCTGATAGCAAGGAATATTACGACTACTTCATATACTTCATATTAAAATAGGAGCCTGTGACTCAACACCGTAATAAGAAAACAAAACAGTCACGGTCATTGAATTGGTTTGGCGACAGCCTAGGTAGCCACCTCAAGCAACAGCGGCGAGCCAAAACCCCAGTGACAGCGACTGTAATAACCATGCGGCATCAAAAACCATTCCCGGAATCCAGAAGAATAGAAACCAGCTTAAAACCCTTATCGGCAGTGGCGGTGGCAGTTCCTGGAACGGCAGCTTCCAACAGTGACTGCGGCGGACATGAACGGCGATAGCAGCAGCTGACGTTTCCTGGCAGCAGAGGCTCGGCCACGGCAGCGCAGCTTCCAGCAACAGCAGCGATGGAGAGCGCGATGGCGGCGTGTTATCTTTCCTCCATGCGACCCAAACGGCGGTACGGACAGCAGCAGCGGCGGCGAGCTTCACGGACAGCGACCCGCGGCCTCCTCTCCTTCGTGTCTCGCTCTCTCTTGCGCGGCCTCCTCGGTCAGTGGCACGACGACGCGAGACGGCGGCGACTCCCTCTCTTCTTCCCTTCTCCGCCGTCGCAGCTCCCTCACCCCAGCGCCCTCTCCCTCTCAGATCTCTGTCTTCTCCCTTCTCCCTTTCTTTTCTTCTCTCTTTCCTTCATTCTTTTTCTTTCTTCTTTCAGGGTGTGTGTGTTGTGTTAAGTGTGTGTGTGGTTACTGTGGGTGAGGGTGGGGTGCGGAGTGTGTGTGTTTCGTAAGGGGAATATTCCGAAGGATTCAAGTAAACTGTAAGGAACACAATCAAGCAGGAAGCAAATCAAATCAAAACTTATTTAGAAAAGTCTAAAACAAGATTTTTGAGAGGATTAAATAAATTGTTGTGCACCACAACGGTGCAGATTCAAGTCACTTCAAGGGTTTCCTAGCTCATGTAAAAGAATACGAAATCAACGACCACATTGCAAGAATAAAAAAAAGAAAGCTAAGAACGCGATCAACTAAATTATGTGTAAGAAAATTCAAATTGCTTTTTAAATAATACTGAAGCAAGTGTTTTCAAGATAAAGAGAAGAAAAACAAATGATACATCAGATAACGTAGCACGATTCATAACGCATCCGTTGACACCGTATAGTTAGGAAGGAATTCAAAATTTATAAGCGAGGATAGTTAAAATCAATAATTAATATTTCCTGAGATTTGTGAATCTTTTATGGCACCAGAACAAATCCAAGATCAAGTTAAGGAGTATAGAGTTTATAAAAATGGCTATTAACAGTGATAAGGGTAAATATTTCAAAAGTTTCAAGCAACAACCGAATACAAAACCAAGCAAAGGCAATGTATGACTAGTAAGATAAGGTTGGCAATTAAATCAATCACATTTCATGAAGGAAATAAATAAGAAGGAATTTTGGTACAATTGATAGAGAAGGAGATAACGCCAAACATGAATAAGGATCTTAGTTTCAAAAAAAATTAATTTCTAACGCTCCCAAAACCCGTGAATCGCATCACTTATCAATCCTACTTTATCTATGATAACCCATTAACCTTTCCGTACACATACCACCAACATTAAGCTGGCCAGACTTAATATCAGCAGATATGTAACGGTAAGCTAACAGCATTAATCAAAAGACAGTCATGTGCATAAAGCTCTAATTCTCGTCATTCGGACAAGACCTATAATATGACAGACACTCAGAGTATGCAATGAAGCATAGTCAGTCTATTCCCAAGGCTCTAATAAGGATGAACGGCTCTGATACCATAATGTAACACCCTTACTTTTAATACCTCATGATCGTACTAAAAGTTCAGACGTTACTTGTCTCTAAATCTGTAACAGCCCAGACCACCCGCTAGCATGATATTGTCCGCTTTGGCACACAAAGCCTCACGATTTTGTCTTTAATGATAGGGATGATGGCCGAAGTCCCCCACACTCACTCGTCAAAATGCGTCACGCTAGGGAGAGGTATCCACACCCTTATAAGGTATGCTTTGTTCCCCTCCCCAACCGATGTGGGCCTTCCAATCCACCCCCCTAAGGGAGTCCAGCGCCCTCGCTGGCATATCGATCCGGGTTCCGGCTCTGATACCATAATGTAACACCCTTACTTTTAATACCTCATAATCGTACTAAAAGTTCAGGCGTTACTTGTCTAAATTAGGTTAGGTTAGATATTTTTATTAAAATGTTAGGTGTAGTAGTGTAATTTTATAAAATAAATAAAAAGATGGGATAATAATTAAAAATCAAATTAAATATAAAATATCCATCTTTGAAATACATTTTAATTACAAATTTGTAAATTAGTTTCAATTTAATGCTAATTAAATAAAAATTGGAGATAAATAAATTAATTCTCCTTCATTTATAAAATAAGGTTAAAAATATAAATATTTAAAATTAAGGCATATAAAATATTCACTATTTTTCAATTATAAGAACTCTAAATTAAAAATAGGAGTTTACTCAACTTTTATATAAAAATCTTCAAAATACAGTCTTAAATAAATATAATGCATCATAAATAATTAATAACTTTTAAAAATTTAGGGGTCTTCCATCCTACCCCACTTATAAAAATTTTTGTCCTCGAAAATTAACTTAATACAGAAAATACTAAGTTTTGTATACTTTAGAAAAGCAGAAGTCTTGGCAGATATATGTATATAATTTTCTAAATACCGAATAATTTGTAAAACTTAGGTGTACAGAAAAAGTGTGGTCTAAAGCAAAAGTTACAAGATGGTTCAAAACAAGAATGTCACATGGGTTACTAACCAAAACTTGAAGCACAAGAAGGTACAAGTGTTCCAGTTAGGTTTTTGCAAAAACAAAGGGGTATCAAGATAGCAGAAGTTTGAAAACAGATTGACGTAAACAAACAAGATAACGTCTGCGTATAGACCTCGTACCAACTTCAAAACTTCAACCTCCCAACTCGCTTATCACTTCGTTTCAAGTTTACTCGAATATCCAACGTCATTCCCAACACTTTATCATATATGAAAAAGCTTCTTAACTTCCATTCCTTTTGAATTCTCATCTCTATCCATGCTCAACCATTAACTTGGCTTCCAACTAACTCACTCGAGGTTTTAAACTCACTTGTCGTCAAGCGGCTTCTAATCAATCGATCTACTTATTTCAAAACTTTAATTATCTGACACACACTTAAACATGTTAATGCACTATCACTATCTCATGTTGCTCCGATCACTTAGCTAACTTATTATGAGTTATCATGTATGCACCGAGCTACTAAAAATTTAAACCTCTTCTTAACAACATTTCTTTACCGAACTCAAAAGTTCTAACTTGCAACGTCTCGGACTTTCAGGATTCACTCCCCATCCACCAGTTGTTCCCTAAAGAACTAACACATCAGTTCTTACCTCTAAGGACCACGTGTGACATTGAGATAGGCGTGAGTACGTTCAAAGAGATACAATTCGCAGGAAGAGAAGAATAAGCGACAAAGATATGTTTCTCATGAATTTGGAACGAGGTGTAAGATTGCAACTAAGCAAAGATGTACAGGCACGAGAAAACATTTCAAAAATATTATGAAAAACCTAATATCAACAAAACCCAACCTTTCACATAAAACAAGACTCCACAACATTATGTGACATCGGGCACTTACAAACTTCACCTAGGAAGAACAAATCAAACAACAAGGACAACATTCGCATGAAATCGAAAGAATGAATAGAGTCGCAATTTAATAGGGATGTGCAATAATAATGAAATATTCCAGAAGGGGAGTCAATTTACATCATTGCGAGGAGATATGAATTAGTGAAGTTCAATAGGAATCATAAAAGAAGTCAACATATTCAGCCGAAACAAGTTTAGGCCGAATAAAGGACATACAAAATCCTCAATGAGAAGATAACTGAATTCAAGACAATGTTTACAAGATTTTAAGAAGATAACATGGGACACACTTAATTAAGACATCCATTAATAATAGACAAAACTAAGAAAATTATTCCACCTTCTTAAAGAAAGATATGAGATAAACTTTTTCAAAAGAAGTCTTAGAAGCATAAATGTTGCATTATGCCAAGACAAGTTTAAGTCAAAATAGAATATAAAAAGCTTGTAAAACAAAAATTAACTAGGATAAGTGCAAAATTTTTCTTCAAGAACCCAGGAAGATACTGAAATACATAATCAAATAAGGTTATGCATAGAAAATTGAAGTATGGTTGGTATAATATAAGTTGTATTCAAACCACATAAAAGGTTCTCAAAATCCATATAAGAAGTGCATGCAAAAGTAAATGCAATCTTGTCAAAACTTTCAAAGAGTGATTGTGAACACAATTGGGCAGGAAAAAATAAAATGAAACTCTTTTAAAATATCCTAAGTAAGAATTCAAAGTGAATGCTATAAGACACAAAGTGTCACAACAGAACAAAATGAAAATAAGATACAGAATATGGAGCAGAAGAATTAACTCGCATAATTAGTTCACTACAATAGTAACTTTCAGGGTTCAAAACCATTTAAGATTAAAGGATTGTGTGCATGTGTTTCGTAAGGGGAATATTCCGAAGGATTCAAGTAATAATAAAGACAAGGAAAGAAAAATAATCTAATTAATACAACAACATATAAACCAAACGCAGTATAACTCTTCTTAATGCTTCTTCATCCGATTCCGAAAAGGTGAAGCTGTGGGGGGGAGGGGGGAGAACCTAATCACACGGTCTCACCATGCAGTTTCAAAGTTGTCAAAAGAAGATATTTAATAAGAAAACTGTTTTCAAGCTCAGTGATTATCATTGCCTTATGAATCTTTTAAAAACCAGTAGGTAATCGTTCAAAACATTTTCAAAGAAACAATGTTTAATCTTTCAGAAATCTGAAACCTTTCCTTTTTATAAAAAAATCTCAATCAGAAACCAACTACGCAATCAAACAACACAATCATTAATTCAGCACCAAAGTTCATTCTCAAATGTAGCACGCCAGGACAAACACAGGCAAGACAGACAAGGAAAGCACAGGTTTAGGTAGCAGTTACAACAAATAGTTCAAGTAGTAGTTAACTACAGTTTAGCAATTAGGCAAACCAAAACAAGTTCAAACCCAAACAAAGCAAACAAATGCATATGATGCATGCCTGTCCTATGGCTGATGAGGCTCATATGTCGGTTATCCAGCCAACCCGACAAGTCTGAAAATACTTAGATTGTCCCCCGATGTGCATCCCCAAGAGTCTATGCATTGCTTTTTCTCAAATAATCAATATTTCTCAATGGGGTTACATTCTCGGGAATTTATATAGTGCCTGGTCACACTTACGTCGTAGGGTCAACAGAGTATCGAGTTTTCAACCTGTTACACATGGTGGCAAGCCATGGTACTTTATCCAGTGAATCTCGTATCTCAGATAATTCAAACACATAAGCCATATGAATAATTCAAAGATCATATCTCAACATTCTCAAACGATATCTCAACATTTTCAACATTCTCAACATCACCATCATTCATCAATCCAAATCTCATTTCCAAATTTATTCAAAAATCATATTTCAAAGAAAATCCTCATCATCCTTCTTTCCATTCCGTCCATTAACATTTAACAATCCCAATTCAAAACATAATTCTTTCTTTGATAAGTAAATTAATCTTAAAACATATAATGTTTAAAAACAAATCTTTTTAATCAATTACCTCAAATAAAACTTCCAATTTTATAAAATTTCAGCAGCATCTCCTCTAAAACTCTGACACTGCCACCCTTTTCGGGTCCCATCCAAACATTTCTCAAACCTTTTCTCAACCATTTCCAAATCTCAAACATTTTCTAGAGTTGAACCAGTTCTAATATCAAATTATTTTCAAATCAAACTAATTCCAACAATAGAACTCTTTCTAAAATCAAATCAACTCAAATATTAAATCATTTATAAAATCAGACCATCTCAAAATCAAACCGCTCCCAGAATCAATTTATTTTCATATCTCAAATTATTTCCAAAATTAATTCATTTATATTACTAAGTAAACTCCTAAACCAAGAAAATCCACATTTCATAATAATCAAGCAAATAACATTTCAAACCAGTTTTTATCAACAACCATACACCACTCACGCAATCAAGCACCCAATAATCCAGTTCAACAAACCATCACATCCACAAGACAAATATAATCACAGAAATATATCTTTTTGCATCAATATCTATTTATCACAACTCTGTATTATAAAATAAATTTTAAAAAAAAATCCTACCTAGGAAAGTCGAAACCCACAAACAAACGCATCAAAGAAAACCTTTCCTCTCAACCTGTAGTCAGCAGCAACCGCAACCTCAACCCCTAACCATTTTACGGCGGCTACAACTCCTCTATTCACAACATATAATAACTGAAACTCAAACTTACAACAAATAACACCGCAAAACCTTAGCGTAAGATAACAAAACAGTGACTAAAGAGCTTTTTGAAATGAAACCACTTACCGCAACTAAGAAAAAACACAGAACCAAAAAGCAGCGGCTCAACGGTGGCCCCAGCGGCTAAGACGCCATTCCCAGCATCTAGAAATGCGGCAACACAATTCAAACAAAACCAGAAAGAGTGGCAGCAACCCCCAATTTTGACATGTAATCACCGAAACCGAATCCCTAAGTTACCAACAGCTCAGAATCTCTAACAACTTATATTGAAATACTAATTTTCAAAGGTTTTAGAAATAAAAATGCTTACTAAGAAGGCAAAGGTTCGATGGCGGCTTCCAATAGTCAGAACGGCGGCGGTTTGCAACGGTGACATGACCCTTGCGACGAGGCACCGGCGGAATCTGTCTTCCTTTCTCGTCGCATTCTGACCCTTCATACATAGCTCAGTTGGGCAACGAAGCAGATCCGCGGCGCTAATGGAAGCACGGCGATGACGAGCTCCCTCAACGAAGATGCAACAGATCTGACGGTGATGGGATCCTCGGCGGTAGTGAACAGAACGGCGGTAGCATGAACGGCGCACAGGCAGTGGTGAGAGCGAGCTGGGAGCAACGAACCACAGTGGCTCTTCACCCTCTTCGCGTCAGATTTTCCTTCTCCCGGTGACCCAGCTGCAGCGGCTATGAAGGAACGGCGACGACAGTGCCGGCTCGGACCCTCAACGGCAGCGACTTGACGGCGAGCTGACGCGGTCCCCATCTCTCTCTGCCCTTGCTCGCGTTTTCTTCTCTCTTCGGCGCCGCTCTCCCTCAGCTAATTCTTCAACGATGATGGCGACGCAGCAGCTCCTAGTGGCCCTCTCTCTCCATTGACGGCAACTCGACGGCGGCGGCGAACCCAGCAGTGCCGCGTGACTCCTTCCTCCCTCCCCTCTCCTTTCTTTCCCCGACGCAACCCTCTCTTCTTTTCTTTCTTTTTCTTTCCTTCTTTCTTTCTTTCTTTGGCTGGCTGAAGCTGTAAGTGTTAGGGATGACGGCTGATAGGGAAAAAGGGGTTAGGGTGTTGTGTTTAATTTTTAAGATTAGGGTTTGGTTTGGGCAATTTGAAATTAGGGATATTTTGCTTAATTGGAGTTTGGCAAATTCTAAATCAAATTAGATTATATTGTATTAATTTTGAAATCTAATTTAATCCTTCAAAGTTACTTTGAAAATATTATTTAATTATCAAAACTTGATTTAATTATTTTTAATAAAATAATTTCTGAAAATAAACTCCTTATGAATAATTAAATTGAAATTAACTTATAATAATATTTTTTTCAAAAATTATGGGTCTTACAAACACTATGGTTGATATAATATAATCCAATACCTTAGCTGGTGGTGCAGATTGAAAAAGTAAAATCTCATCTTCTTTTTGTTGTGATGTTTGTTAATTCTTTTTTTTTTCTTATGTTTCTTTTTCTGCTTCTTAGACTTAGCCTATATGCACAACCAAGCTTAAAGTTTAGGCCCAATATGTTTGTAAAGTTTTAAATGCAAAATTATATACAAGTAGCACTTACAATAGGATCAATTACTTCACTCTCCAGTAATGCACTATTTATCACATCTGAATTAACTCTATGTGGCCCTGAAGCATTGCATGCTGAAGGCACATCTTGATGTTGCAAACAGATTAAACAATGATAATTAAATCCTTATCAATTTTTTGTTCAGACATCTAAACCCCTAAAAATTTTGATAATGGACTCTTAAACCCCTGTCAATTTCATATAAAGACACTTAAAACTATTAACAAAATACTAATACTACATGGTACCTGCTATTCAGTTAGCATGACTGGTTACTGCTGTCCTGATGGATTGTCAGTAGTCTCAGTAATTCTTTGCTTTTTCTTTTTTTATTGTCAGTTTGGATCCCTTGGAGCTCCTTTGCATGTTTTGTAATAGTGACTTCTTTTCCCACACTTACTGCATGTAACCTGGAATGACCTCTTTACTTTTGTGCCATTGTTCTCAACTAACTAACTTTCAAATAATTTGTCCACTTTTTTTCTTAGTGCTAAACGTCCAGGAGGTCTCTTGATCAATGGTGTATGTGGCTTATAGTCAGCTAATGATGTCTTTTTCCAGTTCTCCTTACCATTCACAAGCTTGATGGTGATCTCATAAGTCTTTCGAATGGCTTTCATGGTAAGCCACTCATAAACAAAATCTTCTGGTTTAAGATTTAACTTGTGAAGTCTAGAAATAGCAGCTACAGCATGCTTGCATGGCAAACCTAAACAATCATAGTATGTGCATAAACAAAATCAACAATTTAGAAAACTACAATTTCAATCCATGTATAATGAATTTTAGTTACAAAATCTTAATTTCATACCTGTTAGTTGTCATGCATTACAAGTGCATGTTTTCTCCCTAAGGTTGACACCAACTTTGTGATTCCTTCTTTGAACCTCAAATATGACTCTATCATCATCACATGTCCATTCAGCATTCTATTTGTTACTTTCTGGTTTATTAATTTCATCTAGCCTCTGTTGTTAAACTGGAGCTAACTTTTCAGTATAGTTCATCAACTTCTTCTTATGTAAGGCCATCTTTCTCGTAAGATAACACCTTAGGTCTTCACACATGGTTAGAATGGGCTTGCTTCGATAATCCACAATCTTCGCATTCCATAACATTTGGGCTTGCTGTTATTGTAGACCCGATATTCTGTCCATCCATAACATCTGATTGAGCTAAAATATATTTTTTAGTCCTACCTACATATCTCTTTGCTGCCTTTTTCTTCTAAGTACTAGGAGAGTGACTCACAATCTCTTTTGTTTTAACATTCTTCTTTTTTGGAGTCATATTCTTCTTTTTAAGAGTGACATTTCTCTTATTTACAGTAATATTCATTTTTTTGGAGTCAAATTTTTTTTTTGTTATTAATCTCTTCTTCTTTGGAGTCAAAATCTCATGACTACTACTACTATTATCATATTCAAACCCAGGTGGAGGAGACTTGTAAGCTTCATCTTCTGCACTCTCATAATCATCATCACTGGATGAGTTAGTATCTCTTCCCACATCAGTAGTAGCCTCCAATAATTCAGGATTATTTTTATCATGATCACAATAGATATACAGCTCATTAATCTCCATGTTAGCTATTTTGTTATCACACATATCTTTAATCTCTTTGTCTCCTTTGAAAATATAGAGCCTAGACTCAATATCCCCTGTAATGGGCCTAGCCAGTACATCTTCTTGTAGGTTTGTAACCTAATCCCTTAAGTATTTTCACAAAGTCTATATCCAATTTAGGAAACTTGTGAACTTTACCATCCATATAGTTGAGCACACCTTCTTCATCTCTTTCAAACCATCTTCCATTGTGAAATATAGACACAATTTCATAAGCCGTCTGTAGCAAACGTAATAGTAAATTAAACTAAACTCTAATAAAAACCAAATTTTAATTAACGCATAATATCTCACTCAACACTAATTAGAAATTGCTAACTTATTTTCATTACTTGATTTCTTTACTAAATTCTAAAACAGAAAATATTTGTAGCCCTAATAACCAGACAAATCACTAACTCCAAATTGCATGTAATGAATCTATGAAGGAGGACCACCTAGCAGGACCACACTCACAGGACCACAACTAAACATAAAAAATGCTAGAAAACAATGTAAAGAACCTACCACGTGTTTCTCGAATAGCCCACCACCACAATGTCACAATGACGTCAACTCTTCGCCGTCACTGCACTGTCATGTCGTGTTCGTCCTCTGTCACGGTGCCCCTAGCTGGATAATTTCTGGCGTGAAAGAGAGTGTTGACTTAGGATTTTTTGTAATTGTTAATGTGAAGAAGGGAGAAGAATGAAAGAGTTTTCCTATATAATGTCGTTGGTGGGAAATGCAACGTTTTGGCCTTTTCAAAATGTTGGCGTTTGCTTACTATACCAGGGGTCGATTTGTCCCAAACAAATTAGCCAATGACACGCAGGAACATTCTATTATACGTAGGAATATTACCTGACACGTAAGATTGTTTTCGCCTCCTATTAACGGAGACTTTGACTGAAAGACCAAAATGTCTGACGAAAGTGATGGATAAGAATCGCGATAGGATTATGCTTTCGTTAAGTAGTGAAAAGAGGTTTCGTGAAATTGTGAGGAGTCGGAGTGAAGTTTCATTTAAATATATAAAGTATTTTTATTTGAAATTTTTAAATAAAAATACGTATAGTAACTTTGTTATAAAAATTTTATAAATTTAATTAAATTTGAAATTTAACTATTTTTAATATAAAAAATAATAAAATTAATAAGTAATAATTTTACTTATTTCTAAAGTATAATAATTATTCGAGTCAAATCAAATAATTAACATAATTAATTAGTTATAGTTAATGTAGTCAAACAAAATATTAAATAATTTAATATTTATCTTAATCAAATTAAATAAATAAATAAATAATTATGACACTCTTAAAAATTATTAATCAAAATATATAAGACAAAAAATAATACAAATTAAAATAAAATTAATTAATTTATTCTAGTCATATTAAATAATTAATATAATTAATTAGTTATAGTTAATATACACTACAAGGGAACCGGGAAATAGCGGCGGTTTCTGATGTGATTTGCGGCGGTTTTAAACCGCCGCCAAACGAGATTCCAGCGGTTTGTTAAGCGTCGCCTATTAGGGGGTGGTTATATGATTTTGCGGCGGTTTTCAAGAACCGCTGGCACAACCGCCGCAAAACCCAAGATTAGCGTCACAATGTTTAGCGGCGATTTAAAACCGCCGCGATTTGGAAATCTGTGATCGACACGAAATGTTCGGCGGTTTGAAACCGCCGCTGTTTAATGGCCACGGTTTAAAGGCTAATGCATTTACCGGCGGTTTGGAAACGTCGCGGTTTAACAGCCAATGTTTTTTTCAAATGTAACTGGCGGCGGTTAAAAACCGCCGCTATCTCCTAACCTGAATTTTCAAATTTCTAACGGCTAGTTCGCAACCGCCACTATTTTCCAGTTAAATGGCCGCAAAAATACTGTTTAGTACACTGGCAATCCACGCTGTTTTTTATTTCAATGAGCATTTTTTTCGTCTTTTTTAAATCGTTCTTAATATTAGTAAGTTAAATTATTTAAAATCTCAAAAAATAAATTGCAGGGTAAACGACAATAGCAAAACCATTAATTTAATTAATATAATTATCCGAATATCAACAAAGTGTACTCCTTACTAAGAGTTGCATAATTAACAAAATAAAAGTGTATATCTGAAAGAAGAAAAGGTTCCACAATCCTAAGAACTACTTTCTATTTTGTCCCTCCAACGCACTCATCCATGTTGCGACGTCTGATGGCAGCTTCCTACCTTGCCCTTGAAGTAGACATATCAAAGCACTCTCCATTGCCTGCATCCTGACCTTCCCAGCTGCTACTTCATCCTCCATTGCCTGTCTTTTGGTCTTCTCGGCTGCTACTTCGTCCTCCACTGCCTGTCTTTTGGTCTTCTCGGCTGCTACTTCATCCTCCACTGCCTTCCTTTTCAATTTCTCTGCTGCCAACTCTGCTTGCAGTTCAAGCAGCACCCTTTGGGTCTCCTCCCTTTCAAAACCATTGCTCTGTTGATTGGAATTCATACCGAAGACTTGACTAGAAGTCGGTCCCAACCCCATTCCACGCACCCTACCCGGGCGCTCTCTTCCGAGAGCTTGAGCAAGCGAATCATTCTGGGATAACAGTCTAGAAGATTCATCGCCTTGCTCAATAGCCTCAATTCTTTCCTACACACATAGATAAGCAATTAAGAGCATTTATTAGCTAGTCGCTAACCGCATAGACTTCCAATAAAATTTTAAAAATTAAAACATAGGAGAAACTACTTCCTGATTCTGAACACATTACTTACTCCAATAGCGCGAGCTGCATCATGGATATAGAAGCCATTGGTTTTTTTGTGCGTTAAGAGATACAACTCTCCTCTACTAACTATCCTCCCTTGTCGTTCCGACTGTACCAATAATGAAGACAAAGTGAATAGGGTAGAGGAACAGATAGTTCAAAAACATTCCCAAAATTAGATTACCTCTTCTTCTCCGAGCCTTGCCAAGCTTTTCGATCCACCAGTGTGGGTGTAAAGCTGCTTTGATCGATTCTCGGCATTTTTCTTACACTTATCCTGTCATGCCATTAATTTAAGAGTTACCAGACACTAGTTCTGACGAACTAAATGTGACATAAATGAACTTTGTCTGTTATGAAACATAACTATATTACCTGTGTCTCTTCGCTGTTGCGATAATCGAGAAATCTTTTCCAATGGTCTGCAGTAATTCCATCTGGGCGGTTTTCAATATTTGCTGCAAGTGAAAGTTCTGCGTCATAGTGGCGATGGTATAATCTGTTCCTTGTTTCCTTCCAAGCCCTTCCTAGCATCTTGGATATTATACCTTTTATAATTCCTCTACTATCTTCTTCAAAATGGAACATTTCCTGCAACATTAAAATTAAACAGTGAGTAGTGTTCAAAGTATGAGTTTGGAATGGTACGAAGAAATAAAAATAACATTTTACCTTTACTATTTCATTATAGACTTTGTCCCTGGTGCGAACCTTTCTCCAGTCCCTCTCGCAGATTGGGAATTTGGTATAGTCAGATCCTAGCAGTCCCATAACGCCGCTCAGTAGACCTGCTTCATCCCCAACTGGTTGCAGTGCATTGTTAAACCTGAGTACGACCTTTCTTCCGTTAGGTGGCTTCATAGCTTCCTTCACACTCAGTTTGACCTGTTTGATTGTTGCCATCGGATTCTGTAAAACATATTAATTCTTAATTAGCTACCATTGGAGTCAAGTTGCGAATACATCATAGAGAAATAGGGCAATGAAAAGTAGAATTAAATAAAGTTCTCTTATACCAATTGTTTTAACATCCCAAAATTCTCTTATACCAATGGAAAAAATTAAAGGATTGTAAATTAAATTCAGATAGACAGTTGCCGGGGATTGTTCAAGTTTTGAGCAAGCTTTTGGTAACATCAGTGCCAAGATCCGGCAACAAGCACCAAGTTTTTGGCGCCGTTGCCGGGGATTGTTCTAGTTTGGACAACTGACGGTTCATCTTGTTGCTTAGATTAGGTATTTATTTTTTCGAAATTCTTGAAGATGAATTCTAGAGTTTCATGATGATTTGTTGAAGTCTGGCTGGCTGAGAAGCCATGTCTAATCTCATTGGACCGAGGTTTCAACTTATCATCACAAGAGCTTGTTGATCTTTATCAATCTTGCTTTTGGAGCAGTGATCTGCTAAGGCTTGGCTGGCCATTGGCCATGTCTAGTGTTTTGGACAGAAGCTTTCTTTGAGAGCTTGGCTGGCTGTGAAGCCATGTCTAATTCCTGGACCGGAGTCTTAGACTAGCATTGCACTGATTCCTGGAATTCTCATTGAGAATTTTGATATCTTTTTCCACTTAATTTTCAAAAAACACAAAAAAATCAAAAAATTCATAAAATCCAAAAATGTTGTATGATTCTTGTTTGAGTCTAGTATTTCATTCTAAGTTTGGTGTCAATTGCATGCATTCATTCATATGTCTTAAGGATTTTCAAGTAATTCTTGATAATTTTCGTGCTCTGATCTTTGAATTCAATTGACTTGAGTGTTTTGTGTGTCTCATATGCATTTTCATTCTGTTAGTGTCAGTAGTATACAAACTGCTAAGTTTGGTGTCTTGCATGCATTGTTATTTGATTTTAGTTGCATTTTGATTATTAAAAATCCAAAAATATTTTTAATTTGTGTCTTCTCAAGTCAATAATACAAAGAATTGAAGATTCAGAACATACAGCAGAGGAATTGCACAGAAAAAGCTGGGCGTTCAAAACGCCCAGTGAAGAAGGACAGACTGGCGTTTAAACGCCAGCCAGGGTACCTGGTTGGGCGTTTAACGCCCAAAAGGGTAGCATTTTGGGCGTTAAACGCCAGAATGTGCACCATTCTGGGCGTTTAACGCCAGGATGGCACAAGGGGGAAGATTCTGTTTTTCAATGCAAATTTTTTTCAGTTTTCAAAATCTTTTCAAAATCAAATCTTTTTCAAATCAATTTTTCAATCAAATCTTTTTCAAAATCAATTTCTTTCAATTTTCAAAAATACCTACTATCAATTAATGATTTGATTCAACATCTCAAGTATGTTGCCTTTTCTGTTGAGAAAGGTTTAATGCTTGAATCATATCTTTTCTTGTTAGTCAAGTTTTTAATTTTCAAAATCAAATCTTTTTAAAATGTTTTTCAAATCATATCTTCTCAATCACATTTTTTTTAAAAACCAATCATATCTTCTTAACCACATCTTTTTCAGAATAATTTTCAATCAAATCTCTTTAATTTCTAATTTCAAAATCTTTTTCAAAAATCACTTGATCTCTTTCCCACCTTCATTTTCGAAAATTAAGTAATGTTTTTCAAAAATGTTTTCAAAATTTTTACTTAATTTTCGAAAATCACTTCCCTTCTTCTCACATCCTTCTATTTATGGACTAACACTATCCCTTAATGCAAAATTCGAACTCCATCTCCTTTGACAAGTTCAAGTTTTCTACTTCTGTCTTCTACTCTTCTTTTCCTCTGACACTTCAAGGAATCTCTATACTGTGACATAGAGGATTCCACATTTCTTGTTCTTTTCTCTCTCATATGAGCAGGAGCAAAGACAAAGGCATTCTTGTTGAGGCTGATCCTGAACTTGAAAGGACCTTGAAGAGAAAGCTAAGAGAAGCCAAAGCACAACTCTCTTTAGAGGACTTGACCGAATTCTTCAAAGAAGAAGAACACATGGCAGCCGAAAACAACAATGCCAACAATGCAAGGAAGGTGCTGGGTGACTTTACTGCACCTACTCCCGACTTCTATGGGAGAAGCATCTCTATCCCTGCCATTGGAGCAAACAACTTTGAGCTTAAGCCTCAATTAGTTTCTCTAATGCAACAGAATTGCAAGTTCCATGGACTTCCACTGGAAGATCCTCATCAGTTTTTAGCTGAGTTCTTGCAAATCTGTGACACTGTCAAGACTAATGGGGTTGACCCTGAGGTCTACAGACTTATGCTATTCCCTTTTGCTGTAAGAGACAGAGCTAGGACATGGTTGGACTCACAACCTAAAGAAAGCCTGGACTCTTGGGAAAAGCTAGTCAATGCCTTCTTGGCAAAGTTCTTCCCACCTCAAAAATTGAGTAAGCTTAGAGTGGAAGTCCAAACCTTCAGACAAAAGGAAGGAGAATCCCTCTATGAAGCTTGGGAAAGATACAAACAATTGATCAGAAAGTGTCCCTCTGACATGCTTTCTGAATGGAGCATCATAGGTATTTTCTATGATGGTCTCTCTGAACTGTCCAAGATGTCTTTGGATAGCTCTGCTGGAGGATCTCTTCATTTGAAGAAGACGCCTACTGAAGCTCAAGAACTGATTGAAATGGTTGCAAATAACCAATTCATGTACACTTCTGAAAGAAATCCTGTGAACAATGGGACTAGTCAGAAGAAAGGAGTTCTTGAGATTGACACTCTGAATGCCATATTGGCACAGAACAAAATATTGACCCAACAAGTCAATATGATTTCTCAAAGTCTGTCTGGAATGCAAAATGCACCAAGCAGTACTAAGGAAGCTTCATCTGAGGAAGAAGCTTATGATCCTGAGAACCCTTCAATGGAAGAGGTGAATTACATGGGAGAACCCTATGGAAACACCTACAATCCTTCATGGAGGAATCATCCAAATCTTTCATGGAAGGATCAACAGAGACCTCAACAAGGTTTCAACAACAACAATGGTGGAAGAAACAGGTTTAGCAATAGCAAGCCTTTTCCATCATCTTCTCAGCAACAGACAGAGAGTTCTAAGCAGAATACCCCTGACTTAGCAACCATGGTCTCTGATCTAATCAAAACCACTCAAAGTTTCATGACTGAAACAAGGTCTTCCATCAGAAATTTGGAAGGACAAGTGGGTCAGCTGAGCAAGAAAATTACTGAACTCCCTCCTAGTACTCTCCCAAGCAATACAGAAGAAAATCCAAAAGGAGAGTGCAAGGCCATCAACATGGCCGAATTCTGGGAGGAAGAAGAGGCAGTGAACGCCACTGAGGAAGACCTCACTGGACGTCCACTGACCTCCAATGAGTTCCCCAATGAGGAATCATGGGAATCTGAGGCTCAAACTGAGACCATAGAGATTCCATTGGACTCACTTCTACCATTCATGAGCTCTGATGAGTATTCGTCCTCTGAAGAGGATGAGTATGTCATTGAGGAGCAAGTTGCTAAATACCTTGGAGCAATCATGAAGCTGAATGACAAGTTGTTTGGAAATGAGACTTGGGAGGATGAATTCCCTTTGCTCACCAAGGAACTGGATGACTTGTCTAGGCAGAAACTGCCTCAAAAGAGACAGGATCCTGGGAAGTTTTCAATACCTTGTACCATAGGCACCATGACCTTCAAGAAGGCCTTGTGTGACCTAGGGTCAAGTGTAAACCTCATGCCCCTCTCTGTAATGGAGAAATTAGGGATCTTTGAGGTGCAAGCTGCAAAAATCTCACTAGAGATGGCAGACAACTCAAGAAAACAAGCCTATGGACTTGTAGAGGATGTTCTGGTTAAAGTTGAAGACCATTACATCCCTACTGATTTCATAGTCCTAGAGACTGGGAAGTGCATGGATGAATCCATCATCCTTGGCAGACCCTTCCTAGCCACTGCAAAGGCTGTGATTGATGTTGATAGAGGGGAGTTGATCATTCAAGTGAATGAAGAATCCTTGGTGTTTAAGGCACAAGGATATCCCTCTGTCATCATGGAGAGGAAGCATGAAGAGCTTCTCTCAAAGCAGAGCCAAACAGAGCCCCCACAGTCAAACTCTAAGTTTGGTGTTGGGAGGCCACAACCAAACTCTAAGTTTGGTGTTGAACCCCCACATTCAAACTCTAAGTTTGGTGTTGGGAGGTTCCAACATGGCTCTAAGTATCTCTGAGGCTCCATGAGAGTCCTCTGTCAAGCTAATGACAGTAAAGAAGCGCTTGTTGGGAGGCAACCCAATGTTTTATAATTAACTATTTTCTTTTGTTATTTTATGTTTTTTGTAGGTTGATGATCATGAGAAGTCACAAAATCAATGAAAAAAGCAAAAACAGAATGAAAAACAGGAAGAAAAACAGCACACCCTGGAGGACGCACCTGCTGGCATTTAAACGCCAGTGAGGTTAGCTGTTGGGCGTTTAACGCCCAGTCTGGCACCATTCTGGGCGTTTAACGCCAGAAAGGGGCACCAGACTGGCGTTAAACGCCAGAAAGGGGCAAGAAGCTGGCGTTAAACGCCAGAAATGGGCACCAGCCCGGTGTTTAACGCCAGAAATGGCACAAAACGTGATTTTGCATGCCATTTGGTGCAGAGATGACTTTTCCTTGACACCTTAGGATCTGTGGACCCCACAGGATCCCCACCTACCCTACCACTCTCTCTCTTCTTCACCAATCACCTCAACACCTCTTCCCCAAAAACCCCTCACCTATCAAATCCCATCTTTCTCTTCACCACTCACATCCATCCTTCATAAAACCCCACCTACCTCACCATTCAAATTCAAACCACTTTCCCACCCAAACCCACCCTCACATGGCCGAACATCGCTCTCCCCCTCTCCTATATAAACCCTCCTTCCCTCCTTCATTTTCACACACCTTACACAATATCTCTCTACCCTTTTGGTCGAACACAAAGCCATCTCTTTCTCCTCATTTCTTCTTCTTCTACTCTCTTCTTTCTTCTTTTGCTCGAGGACGAGCAAACATTTTAAGTTTGGTGTGGTAAAAGCATTGCTTTTTGTTTTTCCATAACCATTTATGGCATCCAAGGCCGGAGAAACCTCTAGAAAGAGGAAAGGGAAGGCAAAAGCTTCCACCTCCGAGTCATGGGAGATGGAAAGATTCATCTCAAGGGTGCATCAAGACCATTTCTATGAAGTTGTGGCCTTGAAGAAGGTGATCCCCGAGGTCCCTTTTTCACTCAAAAAGGGTGAATATCCGGAAATCCAACATGAGATCCGAAGAAGAGGTTGGGAAGTCCTTACCAACCCCATTCAACAAGTCGGAATCTTGATGGTTCAAGAGTTCTATGCCAATGCATGGATCACTAAGAACCATGATCAAAGTGTGAACCCGAATCCAAAGAATTATCTTACTATGGTTCGGGGGAAATACTTGGATTTTAGTCCGGAAAGTGTAAGGTTGGCATTCAACTTGCCTATGATGCAAGGAGATGAACATCCTTACACTAGAAGGGTCAACTTTGATCAAAGGTTGGACCAAGTCCTCACAGTCATAAGTGAAGAGGGCGCCCAATGGAAGAGAGATTCAAGAGGAAAGCCGGTTCAATTGAGAAGGCATGACCTCAAGCCCGTGGCTAGGGGATGGTTGGAGTTCATCCAACGCTCAATCATTCCCACTAGCAACCGGTCCGAAGTTACCATAGACCGGGCTATCATGATCCATAGCATCATGATTGGAGAAGAAATAGAGGTTCATGAGGTTATAGCCCAAGAACTCTATAAGGTGGCGGACAAGTCCTCTACCTTGGCAAGGTTAGCCTTTCCTCATCTTATTTGTCACCTCTGTTATTCAGTTGGAGTTGACATAGAGGGAGACACCCCCATTGATGAGGACAAGCCCATCACTAAGAAAAGGATGGAGCACACAAGAGATCCCACTCATCATGAGATCCCTGAGATTCCTCAAGGGATGCACTTTCCTCCACAAAACTATTGGGAGCAACTAAACACCTCCCTATGAGAGTTGAGTTCCAACATGGGACAACTAAGGGTGGAGCATCAAGAACACTCCATCATCCTCCATGAGATTAGAGAAGATCAAAGAATCATGAGGGAGGAGCAACAAAGACAAGGAAGAGACATTGAGGAGCTCAAACACTCCATAGGATCTTCAAGAGGAAGAAAGAGCCGCCATCACTAAGGTGGACCCGTTCTTTGATTTCCTTGTTCTTTGTTCTTCTGTTTTTCGAATTTTATGCTTATATTTATCTATGTTTGTGTCCTGTGATCATTAGTGTCTTAGTGTCTATGCCTTAAAGTTATGAATGTCCTATGAATCCATCACCTTTCTTAAATAAAAATGTGCTTAATTGAAAAAAAGGAAGAATTGCATGAATTTTGAATTTTATAACAGTTTAATTATTTTGATGTGGTGGCAATATTTTTGTTTTCTGAATGTATGCTTAAACAGTGCATATGTATCTTGAACTTGTGGTTCATGAATGTTGGCTCTTGAAAGAATGATGAAAAAGGAGACATGTTACTGAGGATCTGAAAAATCATCAAAATGATTCTTGAAGCAAGAAAAAGCATTTCTATTAAAAAAAAAAAAGTCGAAAAAAAAAGAGAAAAAGAAAACGAAAAAAAAAGAGAGAAAAATAAGAGTTGTGATCCAAGGCAAATAAGAGTGTGCTTAAGAACCCTGGACACCTCTAATTGGGGACTTTAGCAAAGCTGAGTCACAATCTGAAAAGGTTCACCCAATTATGTGTCTGTGGCATGTATGTATCCGGTGGTAATACTGGAAGACAGAGTGCTTTGGGCCACAGCCAAGACTCAATAAGTAGCTATGTTC
Organism: Arachis hypogaea; assembly: GCF_003086295.3. Lineage (NCBI taxonomy): Eukaryota > Viridiplantae > Streptophyta > Magnoliopsida > Fabales > Fabaceae > Arachis > Arachis hypogaea. Next base: position 28,196,989 of record NC_092042.1, on the reverse strand, counting down.
AAGAATCATCATACTTTACTAGGAGAATCATTAACACTATCAGGACTCTGAGTTCCTAAAGAAGCCAACCATTCTGAATTTCAAAGGATAGAGTGAGATGCCAAAACTATTCAGAGGCAAAAAGCTAAAAGCCCCGCTCATCTAATTAATACTGATCTTCATAGATGTTTTTGGAATTCATTGCATATTCTCTTCTTTTTTATCTTAATTGATTTTCAGTTGCTTGAGGACAAGCAACAATTTAAGTTTGGTGTTGTGATGAGCGGATAATTTATACACTTTTTGGCATTGTTTTTAGTATGTTTTTGATATGATATAGTTAGTTTTTAGTATATTTTTATTAGTTTTTAGTTAAAATTTACTTTTCTGGACTTTACTATGAGTTTGTGTGTTTTTCTATGATTTCAGGTATTTTCTGGCTGAAATTGAGGGACCTGAGCAAAAATCTGATTCAGAGACTGAAAAGGACTGCAGATGCTGTTGGATTCTGACCTCCCTGCACTCGAAGTGGATTTTCTGGAGCTACAGAAGCCCAATTTGCGCGCTCTCAACGGCGTTGAAAAGTAGACATCCTGGGCTTTCCAGCAATATATGATAGTCCATACTTTGCCCAAGATTTGATGGCCCAAACCGGCGTTCAAAGTCACCCTCAGGAATCCCAGCGTTAAACGCTGGAACTGGCACCCAAATGGGAGTTAAACGCCCAAACTGGCATAAAAGCTGGCGTTTAACTCCAAGAAGAGTCTCTACACGAAAATGCTTCATTGCTCAGCCCAAGCACACACCAAGTGGGCCCGGAAGTGGATTTTTATGTCATTTACTCATTTCTGTACACCTTAGGCTACTAGTTTTCTATAAGTAGGACCTTTTACTATTGTATTGAGACATCAAGAGGTAGCTATCTTCATTTTTATGCTATCTTAGATCATTGGGAGGCTGGCCATTCGGCCATGCCTAGACCTTATACTTATGTATTTTCAACGGTGGAGCTTCTACACACCATAGATTAAGGTGTGGAGCTCTGCTATACCTCGAGTATTAATGCAATTACTATTGTTCTTCCATTCAATTCCGCTTGTTCTTGTTCTAAGATATCACTTGTTCTTCAACTTGATGAATGTGATGATCCGTGACACTCATCATCATTCTCACCTATGAACGTGTGACTGACAACCACCTCCGTTCTACCTTCGATTGGGTGAATATCTCTTGGATTCTTTAACCGGAATCTTCGTGGTATAGGCAAGAACTGATGGCGGCATTCAAGAGAATCCGGAAGGTCTAACCTTGTCTGTGGTATTCTGAGTAGGATTCAATGACTGAATGACTGTGACGTGCTTCAAACTCCTAGCAGGCGGGGCGTTAGTGACAGACGCAAAAGAATCGATGGATTCTATTCCGGCCTGACCGAGAACCGACAGCTGAATTCCGCATGCTGTGACAGAGCATATGCAATCGTTTTCACTGAGAGGATGGGAGGTAGCCATTGACAACGGTGAAACCCTACACAAGCTTGCCATGGAAAGGAATAAGAAGGATTGGATGAAGTCAGTAGGAAAGCAGACAGACGGAAGGGAAGGCATCTTCATGCGCTTATCTGAAGTTCCTACCAATGAATTACATAAGTACCTCTATCTTTATCTTTGTGTTTATTTTCGTTCATCACCATATCCATATGAGTTTGCCTGACTAAAATTTACAAGATGACCATAGCTTGCTTCATACTAACAATCTCCGTGGGATCGACCCTTACTCGCGTAAGGTTTATTACTTGGACGACCCAGTGCACTTGCTGGTTAGTTGTGCGAAGTTGTGTAATGCCATGGTATTGAACACCAAGTTTTTAGGGTTCATGACCGGGGATTATGAGAGTTGTGAAAAGTATTGTTCACAATTTCGCGCACCAAACTACTGTTCAAAATCCCTCTGAGGACAGTAAGAGCCTAGAGAGGAATGTCATTGGCGTTCAAACGCCAGAAAGGGAAGGAAAGCTGGCGTTAAACGCCCATTCCTTGCCCAGTTCTGGCGTTCAAACGCCAGAAAAGGGGGAAAAGTTGGCGTTAAACGCCCAATTTCCACCCAATCCTGGCGTTCAGACGCCTAGGGGGGATCAGACACCTGAAAGTGCTGACAGTAATCCCTCTAACAAGGCTTCTTCAACCACTTCTGTAAGGAATAAACCTGCAGCATCTAAGGTTGAAGAATATAAAGCCAAGATGCCTTATCCTCAAAAACTCCGCCAAGCGGAACAGGATAAGCAATTTGCCCGCTTTGCAGACTATCTAAGGACTCTTGAAATAAAGATTCCATTTGCAGAGGCACTTGAGCAAATACCTTCTTATGCTAAGTTCATGAAAGAAATCTTAAGTCATAAGAAGGATTGGAGAGAAACTGAAAAAGTGTTTCTCACTGAAGAATGCAGTGCAGTCATATTAAAGAGCTTACCAGAAAAGCTTCAAGATCCAGGAAGCTTTATGATACCATGCACATTAGAAGGTTCTTGCACCAAGACAGCCCTATGTGATCTTGGAGCAAGCATCAATCTAATACCTGCATCCACTATCAGAAGGCTTGGGTTGACTGGAGAAGTCAAACCAACCCGGATATGCCTCCAACTTACTGATGGCTCCATTAAATATCCATCAGGCATAATAGAGGATATGATTGTCAAGGTTGGGCCATTCGCCTTTCCAACTGACTTTGTGGTGCTGGAAATGGAGGAGCACAAGAGTGCAACTCTCATTCTAGGAAGACCTTTCCTAGCAACTGGACGAACTCTCATTGATGTACAAAAAGGGGAAGTAACCTTGAGAGTCAATGAGGATGAGTTCAAGTTGAATGCTGTAAAAGCCATGCAGCATCCAGACACACCAAATGACTGCATGAGCATTGACATTATTGACTCTCTGGTAGAAGAGATCAATATGGCTGAAAGCCTAGAATCAGAGCTTGAGGACATCTTCAAAGATGCTCAAACTGATCAAGAAGAACCAGAGGAAGCAAAGGAATTTTCGAAAATTCCTCAGGAGGAGGATAAGCCTCCCAAGCCTGAACTCAAACCACTACCACCATCCCTGAAATATGCATTTCTGGGAGAGGGTGACACTTTTCCAGTGATTATAAGCTCTGCTTTAAATTCACAGGAAGAGGAAGTACTGATTCAAGTGCTAAAGACACACAAGACAGCTCTTGGGTGGTCTATAAGTGACCTTAAGGGCATTAGCCCAGCTAGATGCATGCACAAGATCCTATTGGAGGATAATGCCAAACCAGTGGTCCAACCACAGAGGAGGCTAAATCCTGCCATGAAGGACGTGGTGCAGAAAGAGGTCACTAAATTACTAGAGGCTGGGATTATTTATCCTATTTCTGATAGCCCCTGGGTGAGCCCTGTCCAAGTTGTTCCCAAAAAGGGAGGCATGACAGTGATTCATAATGAAAAAAATGAACTGGTTCCTACAAGGACAGTCACAGGGTGGCGCATGTGTATTGACTACAGAAGGCTCAATACAGCCACCAGAAAGGATCATTTTCCTTTACCATTCATAGACCAAATGCTAGAAAGACTAGCTGGCCATGATTATTACTGCTTTTTGGATGGCTATTCAGGCTACAACCAAATTGCAGTGGACCCTCAGGACCAAGAGAAAACAGCATTCACTTGCCCTTCTGGCGTGTTTGCCTATAGGAGGATGCCTTTTGGTCTGTGCAATGCACCTGCAACCTTTCAGAGGTGCATGCTCTCTATCTTCTCAGATATGGTAGAGAAATTTCTGGAAGTCTTCATGGATGACTTTTCAGTATATGGAGACTCATTTAGCTCCTGTCTTAATCACCTAGCACTTGTCTTGAAAAGGTGCCAAGAGACTAACCTGGTTTTAAACTGGGAGAAATGTCACTTTATGGTGACTGAAGGAATTGTCCTTGGGCACAAAATTTCAAGCAAGGGAATAGAGGTGGATAAGGCAAAGGAAGAGGTAATTGAAAAATTACCACCACCTGCCAATGTTAAGGCAATCAGAAGCTTTCTGGGGCATGCAGGATTCTACAGAAGGTTTATAAAGGACTTTTCGAAAATTGCAAAACCTCTGAGTAACCTGTTAGCTGCAGACACACCATTTGTGTTTGACACACAGTGTCTGCAAGCATTTGAGACCCTGAAAGCTAAGCTGGTCACAGCACCAGTCATCTCTGCACCAGATTGGACATTGCCATTTGAATTAATGTGTGATGCCAGTGACCATGCCATTGGTGCAGTGTTGGGACAAAGGCATAACAAGCTTCTGCACGTCATTTATTATGCCAGCCGTGTTCTAAATGACGCACAGAAGAATTACACAATCACAGAAAAAGAATTACTTGCAGTGGTCTATGCCATTGACAAGTTTAGATCCTATCTAGTGGGATCCAAAGTAGTTGTGTACACTGACCATGCTGCTCTTAAATACTTACTCACAAAGCAGGATTCAAAATCCAGGCTTATCAGATGGGTGTTGCTTCTGCAAGAGTTTGATATAGAAATAAGAGACAGAAAAGGGACAGAGAACCAAGTAGCTGATCATCTGTCCCGAATAGAACCAGTAGCTGGGGCGTCCCTCCCTTCTACTGAGATTTCTGAGACTTTCCCAGATGAGCAACTCTTTGCCATTCAGGAAGCTCCATGGTTTGCAGATATTGCAAATTATAAAGCTGTGAGGTTCATACCCAAGGAGTACAGCTACGTGCAGAGAAAGAAATTAATTTCAGATGCCAAGTACTACCTCTGGGATGAACCATATCTCTTTAAGAGATGTGCTGACGGAGTGATCCGCAGATGTGTGCCCAGAGAAGAAGCACAAAGGATCCTATGGCACTGCCATGGATCACAGTATGGAGGACATTTTGGAAGTGAGCGAACAGCCACTAAAGTCCTCCAATGTGGCTTCTACTGGCCTACTCTCTATAAAGATTCCCGAGAGTTTGTGCGTAACTGTGACAGTTGCCAAAGAGCTGGTAACTTGCCTCACGGATATGCCATGCCTCAACAAGGGATATTAGAGATAGAATTGTTTGATGTATGGGGCATTGACTTCATGGGGCCATTCCCACCATCATACCCAAACACTTATATTCTGGTGGCAGTAGACTATGTATCTAAGTGGGTGGAAGCAATTGCTACACCCACTAATGATACCAAGACCGTGCTAAAATTCCTCCAGAAACACATCTTCAGCAGATTTGGTGTTCCCAGAGTACTAATTAGTGACGGGGGCACTCATTTCTGCAACAAACAGCTATACTCTGCTATGGTTAGATATGGAATTAGCCACAAAGTGGCAACTCCGTATCATCCACAGACAAATGGACAAGCTGAAGTCTCTAACAGAGAGCTAAAAAGAATCCTGGAACGGACTGTGATGGCCCGAAGAAAGGATTGGGCAAAGAGCTTGGATGATGCTCTGTGGGCATACAGAACAGCATTCAAGACTCCTATAGGAACCTCTCCATACCAATTGGTGTATGGGAAGGCCTGTCATCTGCCCGTGGAACTGGAACATAAAGCCTACTGGGCAACCAGATTCCTAAATATGGATGCACAGTTAGCTGGTGAAAAAAGATTGCTCCAGCTAAATGAACTAGAGGAGTTCAGACTCAATGCCTTTGAAAATGCAAAAATTTATAAGGAAAAGGCAAAGAAATGGCATGACAATAAGTTGTCAACCAGAGTCTTTGAGCCAGGACAAAAAGTCCTGATCTTCAACTCTAGGATCAGACTGTTTCCAGGAAAACTCAAATCCCGGTGGAGGGGTCCGTATGTGATTACAGGAGTGTCACCATATGGATATGTTGAGCTTCAGGATATTGATTCTGACAAAAAGTTCATTGTTAATGGACAGAGAATCAAGCATTATCTTGAAAGCAATTTTGAGCAGGAATGCTCAAAACTGAGACTTGAGTGATTCTCAGTAAAGGTCCTGCTAAAGACAGTAAAGAAGCGCTTGCTGGGAGGCAACCCAGTCATTAGGAAGTTGTATGAATTGTTCTTACAGAGGCAAGTATCAAAAATGAAGGAATTCACAGAGTTATAGAAGGATTCAGCTCAAAAAGCAGAGAAAAAGAGCTTACTGGCAAAAAAATGCCAGTAAGGGGCATTTTGGGCGTTAAACGCCAGAATGGGTGCCATTCTGGGTGTTTAACGCCAGGAATGGTGCCATTTTGGGCGTTAAACGCCAGAATGGGCACCATTCTGGGCGTTTAACGCCAGGTGTGCAGCATCCTGGGCGTTCAGAAAAATGCCCAGTGATAAAGGATTTCTGGCGTTTAACGCCAGCCAGGGCACCTGGCTGGGCGTTAAACGCCCAAAAGGGGCACCAAATGGGCGTTAAACGCTAGAATGGGTGCCATTCTGGGCGTTTAACGCCAGTAAGGTGGGGGGACCACAATTTTGTTTTCAAATCAAATTTTTTCAAACTTTCCTTTTCTCACCCATATTTTTCTACAAAAATACATTTCAATCTCTCATCATTCACTTTCAAATTTTCAAAATCATTCTTCAAATCATTCAAATCATTCCCAAATTTTGTTCAAAAAACTCACCTTTCTCTCAATTTCTTTCCATATCTTCTCTAATCTCTTTTCAAATTTCTTTTTTTTCGAAAACTCCCCTCCCCACCTTATACATACACGTTTGGCTCCCTCTTCCCACCACACCATTCGAATTTCATCTTCCTCTCTCTCTCTTCTCTTCTTTCTTTTCTTTTGCTTGAGGACAAGCAAACCTCTAAGTTTGGTGTGCTTTTCCGTGATCACTAAGCCAAGATTCATCAAGATCATGGCTCCTAAGGGAAAACAAACCAATTTAAGAGGAAAGAAAGAGAATAATCCAAAGAATCTTTGGAATCAAGAGAAGTTCTTAACCAAAGAACATGAAGACCATTATCACAAAATAATGGGTCTGAGGTCAGTGATCCCGGAAGTTAAATTTGATCTGAAAGAAGATGAATATCCGGGGATCCAAGAGCAAATTTGAAACAGAGGATGGGAAGTTCTAACCAATCCTGAAATAAAGGTTGGAAGGAACATGGTTCAGGAATTCTACTCAAATCTGTGGCTGACAGATAAGCAGAGAATGACTGGAACTGCTTACCATACCTACAGAACCATGGTCAGAGGGAAAGCTATGTACTTCCATCTGGACAAAATAAGAGAAATCTTCAAACTACCTCAACTGCAAGATGATCCTGAATCCTTTAATAGGAGGATGGTGAGAGCAGATAAAGGGTTGGATCAAGTTCTAGAGGACATATGCCTCCCTGGAACTAAGTGGATAACCAATTCAAAGGGTGTCCCAAACCAACTCAAGAGGGGAGACCTCAAACCAATTGCAAGAGGTTGGCTAGACTTTATTGGGCGTTCCATATTGCCCACTAGCAACCGTTCTGAGGTCACCATCAAGAGAGCAGTGATGATTCATTGCATCATGCTTGGAAAAGAAGTGGAGGTTCATCATGTGATTGCTTGTGAGATCTACACAATTGCAAATAAGAATTCCACTGAAGCCAAATTGGCTTACCCAAGCTTGATCTCCTTGCTCTGTAAAGAGGCTGGGGTGAAGATGGGAGTAGATGAGTTCATACCCATTGAACACCCAATCACCAAGAAGTCAATGGAAGGACAAATGCAAGACAACTCTATCAAGAGGAGGGCGCAGGAATTCCTCCCTGAATTCCCAAGAATTGACTACTGGGCCAGCCTAGAAGCATCTATCACCAAGTTGCAAGAGACTATGGAGCAACTGAAGGAAGAACAGCAGAATCAGAACTGCATGCTCCGCAAATTGTTGAAGGAACAAGAGAAGCAGGGGCGTGATCTCCAAGAGTTGAAACGTCAAAAGCTCTCCTCTCAAGTTGAGGGAGCATCCACTTCTCAAAATCAAGGTTGTTGAGTCCTAACTCTGTGAAAACCTCTATCATTAGGAGCCTATGTTTTTGCATTTTTTTTGTTTCTCTTTTATTTTGTTTTCTATTTTTATTTTTACTTTTTAGTCTCATCTTATATTTATCTTTGAGTCTTGTTCTTAATTCATAATTAATAAAATTGAAATTTTATGCCTTAAAGATATGAATGTCCTATGAATCCATCACCTCTCTTAAATGAAAAATGCTTTAATCACAAAAGAACAAGAAGTACAGGATTTCGAAATTTATCCTTGAAACTAGTTGAATTAGTGTAATGTGGTGACAATACTTTTTGCTTTCTGAATGAATGCTTGAACAGTGCATATGTCTCTTGAATTTGTTGTTTTGAGAATGTTAAAAATTGTTGGCTCTTGAAAGAATGAGGAAAAAGAGAACTGTTATTGAGGATCTAAAAATCATTAGAGTGATTCTTGAAGCAAGAAAAAGCAGTGGATACAAAAAAAAATTTCGAAAAAAAAAAGAGAAGGAGAAAAGAAAAAGAAATAGAAAGAAATAAAGTTGTGATCCAAGGCAACAAGAGTGTGCTTAAGAACCCTGGACACCTCTAATTGGAGACTTTAGCAAAGCTGAGTCACAATCTGAAAAGGTTCACCCAATTATGTGTCTGTGGCATGTATGTATCCGGTGGTAATACTCGAAGACAGAGTGCTTTGGGCCACAGCCAAGACTCATACACTAGCTATGTTCAAGAATCATTGTACTCAACTAGGAGAATCAATAACATTATCTGAGTTCTGAGTTCTTATAGATGCCAATCATTCTGAACTTCAAGGGATAGAGTGAGATGCCAAAACTGTTCGGAGGCAAAAAGCTACTAGTCCCGCTCATCTAATTGGAGCTATGTTTCCTTGATATTTTGGAATCTATAGTATATTCTCTTCTTTTTATCCTATTTTGATTTTCAGTTGCTTGGGGACAAGCAACAATTTAAGTTTGGTGTTGTGATGAGCGGATAATTTGTATGCTTTTTGGCATTGTTTTTAGTATGTTTTTAGTATGATTTAGTTGGTTTTTAGTATATTTTTATTAGTTTTTAGCTAAAATTCACTTTTCTGGACTTTACTATGAGTTTTTGTGTTTTTCTGTGATTTCAGGTATTTTCTGGCTGAAATTTAGGGTCCTGAGCAAAAATCTGATCCAGAGACCAAAAAGGACTGCAAATGCTGTTGGATTCTGACCTCCCTGCACTTGAAGCGGATTTTCTGGAGCCACAGAAGCCCAATTGGCGCGCTCTCAACGGCATTGGAAAGTAGACTTCTTGGGCTTTCCAGCAATATATGATAGTCCATACTTTGCCCAAGATTTGATGGCCCAAGCTGGCGCTCAAAGTCACCCTCAGAAATTCCAGCGTTAAACGCCGGAACTGGCATAAAACTTGGAGTTAAACGCCCAAACTGGCATGAAAGCTGGCGTTTAACTCCAGAAAACGTCTCTACACGAAAATGCTTCATTGCTCAGCCCAAGAACACACCAAGTGGACCCAGAAGTGGATTTTTACGTCATTTACTCATTTCTGTACACCCTAGGTTACTAGTTTACTATTAATAGGATCTTTTGACATTGTATCAGTACCTCATGACACTTTACACGTTTCTCATTGTATCTTCCACAGCATGAGTCTCTAAACCCCATGGTTGGGGGTGAGGAGCTCTGCTGTGTCTTGATGGATTAATGCAATTACTACTGTTTCTCATTCAATCATGCTTGCTTCCATTCTAAGATAATACTTGTTCTTAACCCGGATGAATGTGATGATCCGTGACAATCATCATCATTCTCAACTATGAACGCGTGCCTGACAACCACCTCCGTTCTACCTTAGATTAAGTAGTTATCTCTTGGATTCTTTAATCGGAATCTTCGTGGTATAAGCTAGAATTGATGGCGGCATTCAAGAGAATCCGGAAGGTCTAAACCTTGTCTGTGGTATTCTGAGTAGGATTCAATGATTGAATGACTGTGACGTGCTTCAAACTCCTAGCAGTCGGGGCGTTAGTGACAGACGCAAAAGAATCGCTGGATTCTATTCCGGCCTGACCGAGAACCGACAGATGATTAGCCATGCTGTGACAGAGCATAGGAACATTTTCACTGAGAGGATGAGAGGTAGCCATTGACAACGGTGAAACCCTACATACAGCTTGCCATGGAAGGAGCCTTGCGTGTTTGATGAAGAAGACAGTAGGAAAGCAGAGATTCAGAAGATGGAGCATCTCCAAAACCTCAACCTATTCTCCATTACTGCAAAACAAGTAATCATTTCATGTTCTTTTTCTTTTAACAATCAATCCTGATAATTTCTGATATCCTGACTAAGATTTATAAGATAACCATAGCTTGCTTCAAGCCGACAATCTCCGTGGGATCGACCCTTGCTCACGCAAGGTATTACTTGGACGACCCAGTGCACTTGCTGGTTAGTTGTGCGGAGTTGCAAAAGTGTGATTGCAATTTGGTGCACCAAGTTTTTGGCGCCGTTGCCGGGGATTGTTAGAGTTTGGACAACTGACGGCTTATCTTGTTGCTTAGATTAGGACTGTTCTATTTTTGTTGGTTTAGAGTCTTTTATGTTGAGTCTAGTTCATATTTTAAGTTTGGTGTCAATTGCATGCTTTTGTTTTTTCTTTTAATTTTCGAATTTGCATGTTCTTAGTCCCTTTTTGATTCATAAAAATTCTAAGTTTGGTGTCCTCTTTGTGTTTTTCCCTTAAAAATTTTTGAAAAATTAGTGTTTGATTTTCTAAAAATTTTACGTTTGGTGTCTTTTTGTGTTTTTCTCTTTCCTCTTTTCAAAAATCAAATCTTTTTCAAAAAAAATTTTCAATCATATCTTTCTAATTGCTATTTTCAAAATCTTTTTAATTAACTAATTGATTCAGTTTTCAATTTGCTTTGATCTTATTTTCTTTTTGATTTTCGAATTTTTATTTTACTTTTATTTTATTTTATTTTATTTTTTTCGTTAATTCAAAAAAAAAAACAAAATTTATCTCCTTGCAATCATTATCATTTCCCTTTTGTCCATTATGGACTTAAGTGGGATTAATCAGTCCAAAAGGACTCTGGGGTCATATGCTAACCCCATTACAGCTGCATATGGGAGTAGCATCTGTACACCTCCCATCAAAGCAAGCAGCTTTGAACTAAATCCTCAACTCATTATCATAGTGCAGCAAAATTGCCAGTATTCCGGTCTTCCACAGGAAGAACCTACTGAGTTTCTGGCACAGTTTTTACAAATTGCTGACACAGTACATGATAAAGAGGTAGATCAGGATGTCTACAGACTATTACTGTTTCCATTTGCTGTAAAAGATCAAGCTAAAAGGTGGTTGAATAACCAACCTACAGCAAGCATAAAAACATAGAAACAGTTGTCAGACAAATTCCTGAATCATTTTTACCCTCCAAAAAGGATGACACAGTTAAGGCTGGACATCCAAGGCTTTAAACAAGAGGATAATGAATCCCTTTATAATGCCTGGGAGAGGTATAGAGGTATGCTAAGGAAATGTCCCTCTGAAATGTTTTCAGAGTGGGTACAGTTAGACATTTTCTACTATGGGCTTACAGAAAAAGCTTAGATGTCTTTAGACCACTCAGCTGGTGGATCTATACACATGAGGAAGACAATTGAAGAAGCTCAAGAGCTTATAGACACTGTTGCTAGAAACCAATATTTGTATTCTAGCAATGAGTTCTCTCCAAAAGAGGAAGTCGTGACAGTAGTCACTGACCCTAGTCCTCAAGAACAGATAATTGAGCTTAATCAACAATTGCTCCTGATGACAGAACAGCTAGCAGACTTTAAAGAGATGCTCTATGAAACTAAAGTTGCTAACAAGAGCATAGAACTGCAGTTGAATCAAGCAAAACAGCAAATATCTAAACAGATAACAGAGGAATGTCAAGCAGTTCAATTGAGGAGTGGGAAGACCCTAAATAACACTGCTCAAAAGAGTAAAAAGCCAAACAAGGAACAGTTGGTAGAGGACAACCAAACTACTGTTCAAAATCCCTCTGAGGACAGTAAGAGCCCAGAGAGGAATGTCATTGGCGTTCAAACGCCAGAAAGGGAAGGAAAGCTGGCGTTAAATGCCCATTCCTTGCCCAGTTCTGGCGTTCAAACACCAGAAAAGGGGGAAAAGTTGGCGTTAAACGCCCAATTTCCACCCAATCCTGGCGTTCAGACGCCTAGGGGGGATCAGACACCTGAAAGTGCTGACAGTAATCCCTCTAACAAGGCTTCTTCAACCACTTCTGTAAGGAATAAACCTGCAGCATCTAAGGTTGAAGAATATAAAGCCAAGATGCCTTATCCTCAAAAACTCCGCCAAGCGGAACAGGATAAGCAATTTTCCCGCTTTGCAGACTATCTAAGGACTCTTGAAATAAAGATTCCGTTTGCAGAGGCACTTGAGCAAATACCTTCTTATGCTAAGTTCATGAAAGAAATCTTAAGTCATAAGAAGGATTGGAGAGAAACTGAAAAAGTGTTTCTCACTGAAGAATGCAGTGCAGTCATATTAAAGAGCTTACCAGAAAAGCTTCAAGATCCAGGAAGCTTTATGATACCATGCACATTAGAAGGTTCTTGCACCAAGACAGCTGGTGCGTGAAATTGTGAACAATACTTTTCACAACTCTCATAATCCCCGGTCATGAACCCCAAAAACTTGGTAGCTCAATACCATGGCATTACACAACTTCGCACAACTAACCAGCAAGTGCACTGGGTCGTCCAAGTAATAAACCTTACGCGAGTAAGGGTCGATCCCACGGAGATTGTTAGTATGAAGCAAGCTATGGTCATCTTGTAAATCTTAGTCAGGCAAACTCAAATGGATATGGTGATGAACGAAAATAAACACAAAGATAAAGATAGAGGTACTTATGTAATTCATTGGTAGGAACTTCAGATAAGCGCATGAAGATGCCTTCCCTTCCGTCTCTCTGCTTTCCTACTGTCTTCATCCAATCCGCCTTATTCCTTTCCATGGCAAGCTTGTGTAGGGTTTCACCGTTGTCAATGGCTACCTCCCATCCTCTCAGTGAAAACGATTGCATATGCTCTGTCACAGCACGCGGAATTCAGCTGTCGGTTCTCGGTCAGGCCGGAATAGAATCCATCGATTCTTTTGCGTCTGTCACTAACGCCCCGCCTGCTAGGAGTTTGAAGCACGTCACAGTCATTCAATCATTGAATCCTACTCAGAATACCACAGACAAGGTTAGACCTTCCGGATTCTCTTGAATGCCGCCATCAGTTCTCGCCTATACCACGAAGATTCCGGTTAAAGAATCCAAGAGATATTCACTAGAGCCTTGGTTGCTTGTAGAACAAAAGTGGTTGTCAGTCACCTTGTTCATGGGTGAGAATGATGATGAGTGTCACGGATCATCACATTCATCAAGTTGAAGAACAAGTGATATCTTAGAACAAGAACAAGCGGAATTGAATGGAAGAACAATAGTAATTGCATTAAAACTCGAGGTACAGCAGAGCTCCACACCTTAATCTATGGTGTGTAGAAGCTCCACCGTTGAGAATACATAAGAACAAAAGTGATCATTGGTTTCGGCCCCAGAGAGGGAACCAGAAGAACCAAGATGATAATACAATAGTAAAAGGTCCTACTTATAGAAAACTAGTAGCCTAAGGTTTACAGAGATGAGTAAATGACATAAAAATCCACTTCCGGGCCCACTTGGTGTGCGCTTGGGCTGAGCAATGAAGCATTTTTCGTGCAGAGACTTCTCTTGGAGTTAAACGCCAGCTTTTATGCCAGTTTGGGGGTTTAACTCCCATTTGGGTGCCAGTTCCGGCGTTTAACGCTGGGATTTCTGAGGGTGACTTTGAACGCCGGTTTGGGCCATCAAATCTTGGGCAAAGTATAGACTATCATATATTGCTGGAAAGCCCAGGATGTCTACTTTCCAACGCCGTTGAGAGCGCGCCAATTGGGCTTCTGTAGCTCCAGAAAATCCACATCGAGTGCAGGGAGGTCAGAATCCAACAGCATCTGCAGTTCTTTTCAGTCTCTAAATCAGATTTTTGCTCAGGTCCCTCAATTTCAGCCAGAAAATACCTGAAAACACAGAAAAACACACAAACTCATAGTAAAGTCTAGAAAAGTGAATTTTAACTAAAAACTAATAAAAATATACTAAAAACTAACTATATCATACTAAAAACATACTAAAAACAATGCCAAAAAGCATACAAATTATCCGCTCATCAACAGCCCTATGTGATCTAGGAGCAAGCATCAATCTAATACCTGCATCCACTATCAGAAGGCTTGGGTTGACTGGAGAAGTCAAACCAACCCGGATATGCCTCCAACTTGCTGATGGCTCCATTAAATATCCATCAGGCATAATAGAGGATATGATTGTCAAGGTTGGGCCATTCGCCTTTCCAACTGACTTTGTCGTGCTGGAAATGGAGGAGCACAAGAGTGCAACTCTCATTCTAGGAAGACCTTTCCTAGCAACTGGACGAACTCTCATTGATGTACAAAAAGGGGAAGTAACCTTGAGAGTTAATGAGGATGAGTTCAAGTTGAATGCTGTAAAAGCCATGCAGCATCCAGACACACCAAATGACTGCATGGGCGCTGACATTATTGACTCTCTGGTAGAAGAGATCAATATGGCTGAAAGCCTAGAATCAGAGCTTGAGGACATCTTCAAAGATGCTCAAACTGATCAAGAAGAACCAGAGGAAGCAAAGGAATTTTCGAAAATTCCTCAGGAGGAGGATACGCCTCCCAAGCCTGAACTCAAACCACTACCACCATCCCTGAAATATGCATTTCTGGGAGAGGGTGACACTTTTCCAGTGATTATAAGCTCTGCTTTAAATTCACAGGAAGAGGAAGCACTGATTCAAGTGCTAAAGACACACAAGACAGCTCTTGGGTGGTCTATAAGTGACCTTAAGGGCATTAGCCCAGCTAGATGCATGCACAAGATCCTATTGGAGGATAATGCCAAACCAGTGGTCCAACCACAGAGGAGGCTAAATCCTGCCATGAAGGAGGTGGTGCAGAAAGATGTCACTAAATTACTAGAGGCTGGGATTATTTATCCTATTTCTGATAGCCCCTGGGTGAGCCGTGTCCAAGTTGTTCCCGAAAAGGGAGGCATGACAGTGATTCATAATGAAAAAAATGAACTGGTTCCTACAAGGACAGTCACAGGGTGGCGCATGTGTATTGACTACAGAAGGCTCAATACAGCCACCAGAAAGGATCATTTTCCTTTACCATTCATAGACCAAATGCTAGAAAGACTAGCTGGCCATAATTATTACTGCTTTTTGGATGGCTATTCAGGCTACAACCAAATTGCAGTGGACCCTCAGGACCAAGAGAAAACAGCATTTACTTGCCCTTCTGGCGTGTTTGCCTATAGGAGGATGCCTTTTGGTCTGTGCAATGCACCTGCAACCTTTCAGAGGTGCATGCTCTCTATCTTCTCAGATATGGTAGAGAAATTTCTGGAAGTCTTCATGGATTACTTTTCAGTATATGGAGACTCATTTAGCTCCTGTCTTAATCACCTAGCACTTGTCTTGAAAAGGTGCCAAGAGACTAACCTGGTTTTAAACTGGGAGAAATGTCACTTTATGGTGACTGAAGGAATTGTCCTTGGGCACAAAATTTCAAGCAAGGGAATAGAGGTGGATAAGGCAAAGGTAGAGGTAATTGAAAAATTACCACCACCTGCCAATGTTAAGGCAATCAGAAGCTTTCTGGGGCATGCAGGATTCTACAGAAGGTTTATAAAGGACTTTTCGAAAATTGCAAAACCTCTGAGTAACCTGTTAGCTGCAGACACACCATTTGTGTTTGACACACAGTGTCTGCAAGCATTTGAGACCCTGAAAGCTAAGCTGGTCACAGCACCAGTCATCTTTGCACCAGATTGGACATTGCCATTTGAATTAATGTGTGATGCCAGTGACCATGCCATTGGTGCAGTGTTGGGACAAAGGCATAACAAGCTTCTGCACGTCATTTATTATGCCAGCCGTGTTCTAAATGACGCACAGAAGAATTACACAACCACAGAAAAAGAATTACTTGCAGTGGTCTATGCCATTGACAAGTTTAGATCCTATCTAGTGGGATCCAAAGTAGTTGTGTACACTGACCATGCTGCTCTTAAATACTTACTCACAAAGCAGGATTCAAAACCCAGGCTTATCAGATGGGTGTTGCTTCTGCAAGAGTTTGATATAGAAATAAGAGACAGAAAAGGGACAGAGAACCAAGTAGCTGATCATCTGTCCCGAATAGAACCAGTAGCTGGGGCGTCCCTCCCTTCTACTAAGATTTCTGAGACTTTCCCAGATGAGCAACTCTTTGCCATTTAGGAAGCTCCATGGTTTGCAGATATTGCAAATTATAAAGCTGTGAGGTTCATACCCAAGGAGTACAGCTACGTGCAGAGAAAGAAATTAATTTCAGATGCCAAGTACTACCTCTGGGATGAACCATATCTCTTTAAGAGATGTGCTGACGGAGTGATCCGCAGATGTGTGCCCAGAGAAGAAGCACAAAGGATCCTATGGCACTGCCATGGATCACAGTATGGAGGATATTTTGGAAGTGAGCGAACAGCCACTAAAGTCCTCCAATGTGGCTTCTACTGGCCTACTCTCTATAAAGATTCCCGAGAGTTTGTGCGTAACTGTGACAGTTGCCAAAGAGCTGGTAACTTGCCTCACGGATATGCCATGCCTCAACAAGGGATATTAGAGATAGAATTGTTTGATGTATGGGGCATTGACTTCATGGGGCCATTCCCACCATCATACTCAAACACTTATATTCTGGTGGCAGTAGACTATGTATCTAAGTGGGTGGAAGCAATTGCTACACCCACTAATGATACCAAGACCGTGCTAAAATTCCTCCAGAAACACATCTTCAGCAGATTTGGTGTTCCCAGAGTACTAATCAGTGACGGGGGCACTCATTTCTGCAACAAACAGCTATACTCTGCTATGGTTAGATATGGAATTAGCCACAAAGTGGCAACTCCGTATCATCCACAGACAAATGGACAAGCTGAAGTCTCTAACAGAGAGCTAAAAAGAATCCTGGAACGAACTGTGATGGCCCGAAGAAAGGATTGGGCAAAGAGCTTGGATGATGCTCTGTGGGCATACAGAACAGCATTCAAGACTCCTATAGGAACCTCTCCATACCAATTGGTGTATGGGAAGGCCTGTCATCTGCCCGTGGAACTGGAACATAAAGCCTACTGGGCAACCAGATTCCTAAATATGGATGCACAGTTAGCTGGTGAAAAAAGATTGCTCCAGCTAAATGAACTAGAGGAGTTCAGACTCAATGCCTTTGAAAATGCAAAAATTTATAAGGAAAAGGCAAAGAAATGGCATGACAAGAAGTTGTCAACCAGAGTCTTTGAGCCAGGACAAAAAGTCCTGCTCTTCAACTCTAGGCTCAGACTATTTCCAAGAAAACTCAAATCCCGGTGGAGGGGTCCGTATGTGATTACAGGAGTGTCACCATATGGATATGTTGAGCTTCAGGATATTGATTCTGACAAAAAGTTCATTGTTAATGGACAGAGAATCAAGCATTATCTTGAAGGCAACTTTGAGCAGGAATGCTCAAAACTGATACTTGAGTGATTCTCAGTGAAGGTCCAACTAAAGACAGTAAAGAAGCGCTTGCTGGGAGGCAACCCAGTCATTAGGAAGTTGTATGAATTGTTCTTACAGAGGCAAGTATCAAAAATGAAGGAATTCACAGAGTTACAGAAGGATTCAGCTCAAAAAGCAGAGAAAAAGAGCTTACTGGCGAAAAAACGCCAGTAAGGGGCATTTTGGGCGTTAAACGCCAGAATGGGTACCATTCTGGGCGTTTAACGCCAGGAATGGTGCCATTTTGGGCGTTAAACGCCAGAATGGGCACCATTCTGGGCGTTTAACGCCAGGTGTGCAGCATCCTGGGCGTTCAGAAAAACGCCCAGTGATAAAGGATTTATGGCGTTTAACGCCCAGCCAGGTAGGGGCACCAAATGGGCGTTAAACGCCAGAATGGGTGCCATTCTGGGCGTTTAACGCCAGAAAGGTGGGGGGACCACAATTTTGTTTTCAAATCAAATTTTTTCAAACTTTCCTTTTCTCAACCATATTTTTCTACAAAAATACATTTCAATCTCTCATCATTCACTTTCAAATTTTCAAAATCATTCTTCAAATCATTCAAATCATTCCCAAATTTTGTTAAAAAAAAACTCACCTTTCTCTCAATTTCTTTCCATATCTTCTCAAATCTCTTTTCAAATTTCTTTTTTTTCGAAAACTCCCCTCCCCACCTTATAAATACACGTTTGGCTCCCTCTTTCCACCACACCATTCGAATTTCCTCTTCCTCTCTCTCTCTTCTTTCCTTTCTTTTGCTTGAGGACAAGCAAACCTCTAAGTTTGGTGTGCTTTTCCGTGATCACTAAGCCAAGATTCATCAAGATCATGGCTCCTAAGGGAAAACAAACCAATTTAAGAGGAAAGAAAGAGAATAATCCAAAGAATCTTTGGAATCAAGAGAAGTTCTTAACCAAAGAACATGAAGACCATTATCACAAAATAATGGGTCTGAGGTCAGTGATCCCGGAAGTTAAATTTGATCTGAAAGAAGATGAATATCCGGGGATCCAAGAGCAAATTCGAAACAGAGGATGGGAAGTTCTGACCAATCCTGAAATAAAGGTTGGAAGGAACATGGTTCAGGAATTCTACTCAAATCTGTGGCTGACAGATAAGCAGAGAATGACTGGAACTGCTTACCATACCTACAGAACCATGGTCAGAGGGAAAGTTATGTACTTCCATCTGGACAAAATAAGAGAAATCTTCAAACTACCTCAACTGCAAGATGATCCTGAATCCTTTAATAGGAGGATGGTGAGAGCAGATAAAGGGTTGGATCAAGTTCTAGAGGACATATGCCTCCCTGGAACTAAGTGGATAACCAATTCAAAGGGTGTCCCAAACCAACTCAAGAGGGGAGACCTCAAACCAATTGCAAGAGGTTGGCTAGACTTTATTGGGCGTTCCATATTGCCCACTAGCAACCGTTCTGAGGTCACCATCAAGAGAGCAGTGATGATTCATTGCATTATGCTTGGAAAAGAAGTGGAGGTTCATCATGTGATTGCTTGAGAGATCTACACAATTGCAAATAAGAATTCCACTGAAGCCAAATTGGCTTACCCAAACTTGATCTCCTTGCTCTGTAAAGAGGCTGGGGTGAAGATGGGAGTAGATGAGTTCATACCCATTGAACACCCAATCACCAAGAAGTCAATGGAAGGACAAATGCAAGACAACTCTATCAAGAGGAGGGCGCAGGAATTCCTCCCTGAATTCCCAAGAATTGACTACTGGGCCAGCCTAGAAGCATCTATCACCAAGTTGCAAGAGACTATGGAGCAACTGAAGGAAGAACAGCAGAATCAGAACTGCATGCTCCGCAAATTGCTGAAGGAACAAGAGAAGCAGGGGCGTGATCTCCAAGAGTTGAAACATCAAAAGCTCTCCTCTCAAGGTAAGGGAGCATCCACTTCTCAAAATCAAGGTTGTTGAGTCCTAACTCTGTGAAAACCTCTATCATTAGGAGCCTATGTTTTTGCGTTTTTTTTGTTTCTCTTTTATTTTGTTTTCTATTTTTATTTTTACTTTTTAGTCTCATCTTATATTTATCTTTGAGTCTTGTTCTTAATTCATAATTAATAAAATTGAAATTTTATGCCTTAAAGATATGAATGTCCTATGAATCCATCACCTCTCTTAAATAAAAAATGCTTTAATCACAAAAGAACAAGAAGTACAGGATTTCGAAATTTATCCTTGAAACTAGTTGAATTAGTTTGATGTGGTGACAATACTTTTTGCTTTCTGAATGAATGCTTGAACAGTGCATATGTCTCTTGAATTTGTTGTTTTGAGAATGTTAAAAATTGTTGGCTCTTGAAAGAATGAGGAAAAAGAGAACTGTTATTGAGGATCTAAAAATCATTAGAGTGATTCTTGAAGCAAGAAAAAGCAGTGGATAAAAAAAAATTTCGAAAAAAAAAGAGAAGGAGAAAAGAAAAAGAAATAGAAAGAAATAAAGTTGTGATCCAAGGCAACAAGAGTGTGCTTAAGAACCCTGGACACCTCTAATTGGGGACTTTAGCAAAGCTGAGTCACAATCTGAAAAGGTTCACCCAATTATGTGTCTGTGGTATGTATGTATCCGGTGGTAATACTGGAAGACAGAGTGCTTTGGGCCACAGCCAAGACTCATACACTAGCTATGTTCAAGAATCATTGTACTCAACTAGGAGAATCAATAACATTATCTGAGTTCTGAGTTCTTATAGATGCCAATCATTCTGAACTTCAAGGGATAGAGTGAGATGCCAAAACTGTTCGGAGGCAAAAAGCTACTAGTCCCGCTCATCTAATTGGAGCTATGTTTCCTTGATATTTTGGAATCTATAGTATATTCTCTTCTTTTTATCCTATTTTGATTTTCAGTTGCTTGGGACAAGCAACAATTTAAGTTTGGTGTTGTGATGAGCGGATAATTTGTATGCTTTTTGGCATTGTTTTTAGTATGTTTTTAGTATGATTTAGTTGGTTTTTAGTATATTTTTATTAGTTTTTAGCTAAAATTCACTTTTCTGGACTTTACTATGAGTTTGTGTGTTTTTCTGTGATTTCAGGTATTTTCTGGCTGAAATTTAGGGTCCTGAGCAAAAATCTGATCCAGAGACTAAAAAGGACTGCAGATGCTGTTGGATTCTGACCTCCCTACACTCGAAGCGGATTTTCTAGAGCTACAGAAGCCCAATTGGCGCGCTCTCAATGGCATTGGAAATTAGACTTCCTGGGCTTTCCAGCAATATATGATAGTCCATACTTTGCCCAAGATTTGATGGCCCAAACCGGCGCTCAAAGTCACCCTCAGAAATTCCAGCGTTAAACGCCAGAACTGGCATAAAACTTGGAGTTAAACGCCCAAACTGGCATGAAAGCTGGCGTTTAACTCCAGAAAAGGTCTCTACACGAAAATGCTTCATTGCTCAGCCCAAGCACACACCAAGTGGACCCAGAAGTGGATTTTTACGTCATTTACTCATTTCTGTACACCCTAGGTTACTAGTTTACTATTAATAGGATCTTTTGACATTGTATCAGTACCTCATGACACTTTACACGTTTCTCATTGTATCTTCCACAGCATGAGTCTCTAAACCCCATGGTTGGGGGTGAGGAGCTCTGCTGTGTCTTGATGGATTAATGCAATTACTACTGTTTCTCATTCAATCATGCTTGCTTCCATTCTAAGATAATACTTGTTCTTAACCCGGATGAATGTGATGATCCGTGACAATCATCATCATTCTCAACTATGAACGCGTGCCTGACAACCACCTCCGTTCTACCTTAGATTAAGTAGTTATCTCTTGGATTCTTTAATCGGAATCTTCGTGGTATAAGCTAGAATTGATGGCGGCATTCAAGAGAATCCGGAAGGTCTAAACCTTGTCTGTGGTATTCTGAGTAGGATTCAATGATTGAATGACTGTGACGTGCTTCAAACTCTTAGCAGGCGGGGCGTTAGTGACAGACGCAAAAGAATCGCTGGATTCTATTCCGGCCTGACCGAGAACCGACAGATGATTAGCCATGCTGTGACAGAGCATAGGAACATTTTCACTGAGAGGATGGGAGGTAGCCATTGACAACGGTGAAATCCTACATACAGCTTGCCATGGAAGGAGCCTTGCGTGTTTGATGAAGAAGACAGTAGGAAAGCAGAGATTCAGAAGATGGAGCATCTCCAAAACCTCAACCTATTCTCCATTACTGCAAAACAAGTAATCATTTCATGTTCTTTTGCTTTTAACAATCAATCTTGATAATTTTTGATATCCTGACTAAGATTTACAAGATAACCATAGCTTGCTTCAAGCCGACAATCTCCGTGGGATCGACCCTTGCTCACGCAAGGTATTACTTGGACGACCCAGTGCACTTGCTGGTTAGTTGTGCGGAGTTGCAAAAGTGTGATTGCAATTTCGTGCACCAAGTTTTTGGCGCCGTTGCCGGGGATTGTTCGAGTTTGGACAACTGACGGCTTATCTTGTTGCTTAGATTAGGACTGTTCTATTTTTGTTGGTTTAGAGTCTTTTATGTTGAGTCTAGTTCATATTTTAAGTTTGGTGTCAATTGCATGCTTTTGTTTTTTCTTTTAATTTTCGAATTTGCATGTTCTTAGTCCCTTTTTGATTCATAAAAATTCTACGTTTGGTGTCCTCTTTGTGTTTTTCCCTTAAAAATTTTGAAAAATTAGTGTTTGATTTTCTAAAAATTTTAAGTTTGGTGTCTTTTTGTGTTTTTCTCTTTCCTCTTTTCAAAAATCAAATCTTTTTCAAAAAAATTTTCAATCATATCTTTCTAATTGCTATTTTCAAAATCTTTTTAATTAACTAATTGATTCAGTTTTCAATTTGCTTTGATCTTATTTTCTTTTTGATTTTCGAATTTTTATTTTACTTTTATTTTATTTTATTTTATTTTTTTCGTTAATTCAAAAAAAAAACAAAATTTATCTCCTTGCAATCATTATCATTTCCCTTTTGTCCATTATGGACTTAAGTGGGATTAATCAGTCCAAAAGGACTCTGGGGTCATATGCTAACCCCATTACAGCTGCATATGGGAGTAGCATCTGTACACCTCCCATCAAAGCAAGCAGCTTTGAACTAAATCCTCAACTCATTATCATAGTGCAGCAAAATTGCCAGTATTCCGGTCTTCCACAGGAAGAACCTACTGAGTTTCTGGCACAGTTTTTACAAATTGCTGACACAGTACATGATAAAGAGGTAGATCAGGATGTCTACAGACTATTACTGTTTCCATTTGCTGTAAAAGATCAAGCTAAAAGGTGGTTGAATAACCAACCTACAGCAAGCATAAAAACATGGAAACAGTTGTCAGACAAATTCCTGAATCATTTTTACCCTCCAAAAAGGATGACACAGTTAAGGCTGGACATCCAAGGCTTTAAACAAGAGGATAATGAATCCCTTTATAATGCCTGGGAGAGGTATAGAGGTATGCTAAGGAAATGTCCCTCTGAAATGTTTTCAGAGTGGGTACAGTTAGACATTTTCTACTATGGGCTTACAGAAAAAGCTCAGATGTCTTTAGACCACTCAGCTGGTGGATCTATACACATGAGGAAGATAATTGAAGAAGCTCAAGAGCTTATAGACACTGTTGCTAGAAACCAATATTTGTATTCTAGCAATGAGTTCTCTCCAAAAGAGGAAGTCATGATAGTAGTCACTGACCCTAGTCCTCAAGAACAGATAATTGAGCTTAATCAACAATTGCTCCTGATGACAGAACAGCTAGCAGACTTTAAAGAGATGCTCTATGAAACTAAAGTTGCTAACAAGAGCATAGAACTGCAGTTGAATCAAGCAAAATAGCAAATATCTAAACAGATAACAGAGGAATGTCAAGCAGTTCAATTGAGGAGTGGGAAGACCCTAAATAACACTGCTCAAAAGAGTAAAAAGCCAAACAAGGAACAGTTGGTAGAGGACAACCAAACTACTGTTCAAAATCCCTCTGAGGACAGTAAGAGCCCAGAGAGGAATGTCATTGGCGTTCAAACGCCAGAAAGGGAAGGAAAGCTGGCGTTAAATTCCCATTCCTTGCCCAGTTCTGGCGTTCAAACGCCAGAAAAGGGGGAAAAGTTGGCGTTAAACGCCCAATTTCCACCCAATCCTGGCGTTCAGACGCCTAGGGGGATCAGACACCTGAAAGTGCTGACAGTAATCCCTCTAACAAGGCTTCTTCAACCACTTCTGTAAGGAATAAACCTGCAGCATCTAAGGTTGAAGAATATAAAGCCAAGATGCCTTATCCTCAAAAACTCCGCCAAGCGGAACAGGATAAGCAATTTGCCCGCTTTGCAGACTATCTAAGGACTCTTGAAATAAAGATTCCGTTTGCAGAGGCACTTGAGCAAATACCTTCTTATGCTAAGTTCATGAAAGAAATCTTAAGTCATAAGAAGGATTGGAGAGAAACTGAAAAAGTGTTTCTCACTGAAGAATGCAGTGCAGTCATATTAAAGAGCTTACCAGAAAAGCTTCAAGATCCAGGAAGCTTTATGATACCATGCACATTAGAAGGTTCTTGCACCAAGACAGCCCTATGTGATCTTGGAGCAAGCATCAATCTAATACCTGCATCCACTATCAGAAGGCTTGGGTTGACTGGAGAAGTCAAACCAACCCAGATATGCCTCCAACTTGCTGATGGCTCCATTAAATATCCATCAGGCATAATAGAGGATATGATTGTCAAGGTTGGGCCATTCGCCTTTCCAACTGACTTTGTGGTGCTGGAAATGGAGGAGCACAAGAGTGCAACTCTCATTCTAGGAAGACCTTTCCTAGCAACTGGACGAACTCTCATTGATGTACAAAAAGGGGAAGTAACCTTGAGAGTCAATGAGGATGAGTTCAAGTTGAATGCTGTAAAAGCCATGCAGCATCCAGACACACCAAATGACTGCATGGGCGCTGACATTATTGACTCTCTGGTAGAAGAGATCAATATGGCTGAAAGCCTAGAATCAGAGCTTGAGGACATCTTCAAAGATGCTCAAACTGATCAAGAAGAACCAGAGGAAGCAAAGGAATTTTCGAAAATTCCTCAGGAGGAGGATAAGCCTCCCAAGCCTGAACTCAAACCACTACCACCATCCCTGAAATATGCATTTCTGGGAGAGGGTGACACTTTTCCAGTGATTATAAGCTCTGCTTTAAATTCACAGGAAGAGGAAGCACTGATTCAAGTGCTAAAGACACACAAGACAGCTCTTGGGTGGTCTATAAGTGACCTTAAGGGCATTAGCCCAGCTAGATGCATGCACAAGATCCTATTGGAGGATAATGCCAAACCAGTGGTCCAACCACAGAGGAGGCTAAATCCTGCCATGAAGGAGGTGGTGCAGAAAGAGGTCACTAAATTACTAGAGGCTAGGATTATTTATCCTATTTCTGATAGCCCCTGGGTGAGCCCTGTCCAAGTTGTTCCCAAAAAGGGAGGCATGACAGTGATTCATAATGAAAAAAATGAACTGGTTCCTACAAGGACAGTCACAGGGTGGCGCATGTGTATTGACTACAGAAGGCTCAATACAGCCACCAGAAAGGATCATTTTCCTTTACCATTCATAGACCAAATGCTAGAAAGACTAGCTGGCCATGAATATTACTGCTTTTTGGATGGCTATTCAGGCTACAACCAAATTGCAGTGGACCCTCAGGACCAAGAGAAAACAGCATTCACTTGCCCTTCTGGCGTGTTTGCCTATAGGAGGATGCCTTTTGGTCTGTGCAATGCACCTGCAACCTTTCAGAGGTGCATGCTCTCTATCTTCTCAGATATGGTAGAGAAATTTCTGGAAGTCTTCATGGATGACTTTTCAGTATATGGAGACTCATTTAGCTCCTGTCTTAATCACCTAGCACTTGTCTTGAAAAGGTGCCAAGAGACTAACCTGGTTTTAAACTAGGAGAAATGTCACTTTATGGTGACTGAAGGAATTGTCCTTGGGCACAAAATTTCAAGCAAGGGAATAGAGGTGGATAAGGCAAAGGTAGAGGTAATTGAAAAATTACCACCACCTGCCAATGTTAAGGCAATCAGAAGCTTTCTGGGGCATGCAGGATTCTACAGAAGGTTTATAAAGGACTTTTCGAAAATTGCAAAACCTCTGAGTAACCTGTTAGCTGCAGACACACCATTTGTGTTTGACACACAGTGTCTGCAAGCATTTGAGACCCTGAAAGCTAAGCTGGTCACAGCACCAGTCATCTCTGCACCAGATTGGACATTGCCATTTGAATTAATGTGTGATGCCAGTGACCATGCCATTGGTGTAGTGTTGGGACAAAGGCATAACAAGCTTCTGCACGTCATTTATTATGCCAGCCGTGTTCTAAATGACGCACAGAAGAATTACACAACCACAGAAAAAGAATTACTTGCAGTGGTCTATGCCATTGACAAGTTTAGATCCTATCTAGTGGGATCCAAAGTAGTTGTGTACACTGACCATGCTGCTCTTAAATACTTACTCACAAAGCAGGATTCAAAACCCAGGCTTATCAGATGGGTGTTGCTTCTGCAAGAGTTTGATATAGAAATAAGAGACAGAAAAGGGACAGAGAACCAAGTAGCTGATCATCTGTCCCGAATAGAACCAGTAGCTGGGGCGTCCCTCCCTTCTACTGAGATTTCTGAGACTTTCCCAGATGAGCAACTCTTTGCCATTCAGGAAGCTCCATGGTTTGCAGATATTGCAAATTATAAAGCTGTGAGGTTCATACCCAAGGAGTACAGCTACGTGCAGAGAAAGAAATTAATTTCAGATGCCAAGTACTACCTCTGGGATGAACCATATCTCTTTAAGAGATGTGCTGACGGAGTGATCCGCAGATGTGTGCCCAGAGAAGAAGCACAAAGGATCCTATGGCACTGCCATGGATCACAGTATGGAGGACATTTTGGAAGTGAGCGAACAGCCACTAAAGTCCTCCAATGTGGCTTCTACTGGCCTACTCTCTATAAAGATTCCCGAGAGTTTGTGTGTAACTGTGACAGTTGCCAAAGAGCTGGTAACTTGCCTCACGGATATGCCATGCCTCAACAAGGGATATTAGAGATAGAATTGTTTGATGTATGGGGCATTGACTTCATGGGGCCTTTCCCACCATCATACTCAAACACTTATATTCTGGTGGTAGTAGACTATGTATCTAAGTGGGTGGAAGCAATTGCTACACCCACTAATGATACCAAGACCGTGCTAAAATTCCTCCAGAAACACATCTTCAGCAGATTTGGTGTTCCCAGAGTACTAATCAGTGACGGGGGCACTCATTTCTGCAACAAACAGCTATACTCTGCTATGGTTAGATATGGAATTAGCCACAAAGTGGCAACTCCGTATCATCCACAGACAAATGGACAAGCTGAAGTCTCTAACAGAGAGCTAAAAAGAATCCTGGAACGAACTGTGATGGCCCGAAGAAAGGATTGGGCAAAGAGCTTGGATGATGCTCTGTGGGCATACAGAACATCATTCAAGACTCCTATAGGAACCTCTCCATACCAATGGTGTATGGGAAGGCCTGTCATCTGCCCGTGGAACTGGAACATAAAGCCTACTGGGCAACCAGATTCCTAAAATGGATGCACAGTTAGCTGGTGAAAAAGATTGCTCCAGCTAAATGAACTAGAGGAGTTCAGACTCAATGCCTTTTAAAATGCAAAAATTTATAAGGAAAAGGCAAAGAAAGGCATGACAAGAAGTTGTCAACCAGAGTCTTTGAGCCAGGACAAAAAGTCCTGCTCTTCAACTCTAGGCTCAGACTGTTTCCAGGAAAACTCAAATCCCGGTGGAGGGGTCCGTATGTGATTACAGGAGTGTCACCATATGGATATGTTGAGCTTCAGGATATTGATTCTGACAAAAAGTTCATTGTTAATGGAAGAGAATCAAGCATTATCTTGAAGGCAATTTTGAGCAGGAATGCTCAAAACTGAGACTTGAGTGATTCTCAGTAAAGGTCCAGCTAAAGACAGTAAAGAAGCGCTTGCTGGGAGGCAACCCAGTCATTAGGAAGTTGTATGAATTGTTCTTACAGAGGCAAGTATCAAAAATGAAGGAATTCACAGAGTTACAGAAGGATTCAGCTCAAAAAGCAGAGAAAAAGAGCTTACTGGCAAAAAATGCCAGTAAGGGGCATTTTGGGCGTTAAACGCCAGAATGGGTGCCATTCTGGGCGTTTAACTCCAGGAATGGTGCCATTTTGGGCGTTAAACGCCAGAATGGGCACCATTCTGGGCGTTTAACGCCAGGTGTGCAGCATCCTGGGCGTTCAGAAAAACGCCCAGTGATAAAGGATTTCTGGCGTTTAACGCCAGCCAGGGCACATGGCTGGGCGTTAAACGCCCAAAAGGGGCACCAAATGGGCGTTAAACGCCAGAATGGGTGCCATTCTGGGCGTTTAACGCCAGCAAGGTGGGGGGACCACAATTTTGTTTTCAAATCAAATTTTTTCAAACTTTCCTTTTCTCACCCATATTTTTCTACAAAAATACATTTCAATCTCTCATCATTCACTTTCAAATTTTCAAAATCATTCTTCAAATCATTCAAATCATTCCCAAATTTTGTTCAAAAAACTCACCTTTCTCTCAATTTCTTTCCATATCTTCTCAATCTCTTTCAAATTTCTTTTTTTTCGAAAACTCCCCTCCCCACCTTATACATACACGTTTGGCTCCCTCTTCCCACCACACCATTCGAATTTCCTCTTCCTCTCTCTCTTCTCTTCTTTCTTTTCTTTTGCTTGAGGACAAGCAAACCTCTAAGTTTGGTGTGCTTTTCCGTGATCACTAAGCCAAGATTCATCAAGATCATGGCTCCTAAGGGAAAACAAACCAATTTAAGAGGAAAGAAAGAGAATAATCCAAAGAATCTTTGGAATCAAGAGAAGTTCTTAACCAAAGAACATGAAGACCATTATCACAAAATAATGGGTCTGAGGTCAGTGATCCCGGAAGTTAAATTTGATCTGAAAGAAGATGAATATCCGGGGATCCAAGAGCAAATTCGAAACAGAGGATGGGAAGTTCTAACCAATCCTGAAATAAAGGTTGGAAGGAACATGGTTCAGGAATTCTACTCAAATCTGTGGCTGACAGATAAGCAGAGAATGACTGGAACTGCTTACCATACCTACAGAACCATGGTCAGAGGGAAAGTTATGTACTTCCATCTGGACAAAATAAGAGAAATCTTCAAACTACCTCAACTGCAAGATGATCCTGAATCCTTTAATAGGAGGATGGTGAGAGCAGATAAAGGGTTGGATCAAGTTCTAGAGGACATATGCCTCCCTGGAACTAAGTGGATAACCAATTCAAAGGGTGTCCCAAACCAACTCAAGAGGGGAGACCTCAAACCAATTGCAAGAGGTTGGCTAGACTTTATTGGGCGTTCCATATTGCCCACTAGCAACCGTTCTGAGGTCACCATCAAAGAGCAGTGATGATTCATTGCATTATGCTTGGAAAAGAAGTGGAGGTTCATCATGTGATTGCTTGTGAGATCTACACAATTGAAATAAGAATTCCACTGAAGCCAAATTGGCTTACCCAAGCTTGATCTCCTTGCTCTGTAAAGAGGCTGGGGTGAAGATGGGAGTAGATGAGTTCATACCCATTGAACACCCAATCACCAAGAAGTCAATGGAAGGACAAATGCAAGACAACTCTATCAAGAGGAGGGCGCAGGAATTCCTCCCTGAATTCCCAAGAATTGACTACTGGCCAGCCTAGAAGCATCTATCACCAAGTTGCAAGAGACTATGGAGCAACTGAAGGAAGAACAGTAGAATCAGAACTGCATGCTCTGCAAATTGCTGAAGGAACAAGAGAAGCAGGGGCGTGATCTCCAAGAGTTGAAACGTCAAAAGCTCTCCTCTCAAGTTGAGGGAGCATCCACTTCTCAAAATCAAGGTTGTTGAGTCCTAACTCTGTGAAAACCTCTATCATTAGGAGCCTATGTTTTTGCGTTTTTTTTTCTTTTTTTTGTTTTCTATTTTTATTTTTTTTTAGTCTCATCTTATATTTATCTTTGAGTCTTGTTCTTAATTCATAATTAATAAAATTGAAATTTTATGCCTTAAAGATATGAATGTCCTATGAATCCATCACCTCTCTTAAATGAAAAATGCTTTAATCACAAAAGAACAAGAAGTACAGGATTTCGAAATTTATCCTTGAAACTAGTTGAATTAGTTTGATGTGGTGACAATACTTTTTGCTTTCTGAATGAATGCTTGAACAGTGCATATGTCTCTTGAATTTGTTGTTTTGAGAATGTTAAAATTGTTGGCTCTTGAAAGAATGAGGAAAAAGAGAACTGTTATTGAGGATCTAAAAATCATTAGAGTGATTCTTGAAGCAAGAAAAAGCAGTGGATACAAAAAAAAATTCGAAAAAAAAAGAGAAGAAAAAGAAAAAGAAAAGAAAGAAATAAAGTTGTGATCCAAGGCAACAAGAGTGTGCTTAAGAACCCTGGACACCTCTAATTGGGGACTTTAGCAAAGCTGAGTCACAATCTGAAAAGGTTCACCCAATTATGTGTCTGTGGCATGTATGTATCCGGTGGTAATACTGGAAGACAGAGTGCTTTGGGCCACAGCCAAGACTCATACACTAGCTATGTTCAAGAATCATTTACTCAACTAGGAGAATCAATAACATATCTGAGTTCTGAGTTCTTATAGATGCCAATCATTCTGAACTTCAAGGGATAGAGTGAGATGCCAAAACTGTTCGGAGCAAAAAGCTACTAGTCCCGCTCATCTAATTGGAGCTATGTTTCCTTGATATTTTGGATCTATAGTATATTCTCTTCTTTTTATCCTATTTTGATTTTCATGGGGACAAGCAACAATTTAAGTTTGGTGTTGTGATGAGCGGATAATTTGTATGCTTTTTGGCATTGTTTTTAGTATGTTTTTAGTATGATTTAGTTGTTTTTAGTATATTTTTATTAGTTTTTAGCAAAATTCACTTTTCTGGACTTTACTATGAGTTTGTGTGTTTTTCTGTGATTTCAGGTATTTTCTGGCTGAAATTAGGGTCCTGAGCAAAAATCTGATTCCAGAGACCAAAAAGGACTGCAGATGCTGTTGGATTCTGACCTCCCTGCACTCGAAGGATTTTCTGGAGCTACAGAAGCCCAATTGGCGCGCTCTCAAGGATTGGAAGTAGACTCCTGGGCTTTCCAGCAATATATGATAGTCCATACTTTGCCCAAGATTTGATGGCCCAAACCGGCGCTCAAAGTCACCCTCAGAAATTCCAGCGTTAAACGCGGAACTGGCATAAAACTTGGAGTTAAACGCCCAAACTGGCATGAAAGCTGGCGTTTAACTCCAAAAAGGTCTCTACACGAAAATGCTTCATTGCTCAGCCCAAGCACACACCAAGTGGACCCAGAAGTGGATTTTTACGTCATTTACTCATTTCTGTACACCCTAGGTTACTAGTTTACTATTAATAGGATCTTTTGATATTGTATCAGTACCTCATGACACTTTACACGTTTCTATTGTATCTTCCACAGCATGAGTCTCTAAACCCCATGGTTGGGGGTGAGGAGCTCTGCTGTGTCTTGATGGATTAATGCAATTACTACTGTTTCTCATTCAATCATGCTTGCTTCCATTCTAAGATAATACTTGTTCTTAACCCGGATGAATGTGATGATCCGTGACAATCATCATCATTCTCAACTATGAACGCGTGCCTGACAACCACCTCTATTCTACCTTAGATTAAGTAGTTATCTCTTGGATTCTTTAATTGGAATCTTCGTGGTATAAGCTAGAATTGATGGCGGCAATCAAGAGAATCCGGAAGGTCTAAACCTTGTCTGTGGTATTCTGAGTAGGATTCAATGATTGAATGACTGTGACGTGCTTCAAACTCCTAGCAGGCGGGGCGTTAGTGACAGACGCAAAAGAATCGCTGGATTCTATTCCGGCCTGACGAGAACCGACAGATGATTAGCCATGCTGTGACAGAGCATAGGAACATTTTCACTGAGAGGATGGGAGATAGCCATTGACAACGGTGAAACCCTACATACAGCTTGCCATGGAAGGAGCCTTGCGTGTTTGATGAAGAAGACAGTAGGAAAGCAGAGATTCAGAAGATGGAGCATCTCCAAAACCTCAACCTATTCTCCATTACTGCAAACAAGTAATCATTTCATGTTCTTTTGCTTTTCACAATCAATCCTGATAATTTCTGATATCCTGACTAAGATTTACAAGATAACCATAGCTTGCTTCAAGCCGAAAATCTCCGTGGGATCGACCCTTGCTCACGCAAGGTATTACTTGGACGACCCAGTGCACTTGCTGGTTAGTTGTGCGGAGTTGCAAAAGTGTGATTGCAATTTCGTGCACCAAGTTTTTCTGGAACATGAAATGATTACTTGTTTTGCAGTAATGGAGAATAGGTTGAGGTTTTGGAGATGCTCCATCTTCTGAATCTCTGCTTTTCTACTGTCTTCTTCATCAAACACGCAAGGCTCCTTCCATGGCAAGCTGTATGTAGGGTTTCACTGTTGTCAATGGCTACCTCCCATCCTCTCAGTGAAAATGTTCCTATGCTCTGTCACAGCATGGCTAATCATCTGTCGGTTCTCGGTCAGGCCGGAATAGAATCCTGTGATTCTTTTGCGTCTGTCACTAACGCCCGCCTGCTAGGAGTTTGAAGCACGTCACAGTCATTCAATCATTGAATCCTACTCAGAATACCACAGACAAGGTTTAGACCTTCCGGATTCTCTTGAATGCCGCCATCAGTTCTAGCTTATACCACGAAGATTCCGATTAAAGAATCCAAGAGATAACTACTTAATCTAAGGTAGAACGGAGGTGGTTGTCAGGCACACGTTCATAGTTGAGAATGATGATGATTGTCACGGATCATCACATTCATCCGGATTAAGAACAAGTATTATCTTAGAATGGAAGCAAGCATGATTGAATGAGAAACAGTAGTAATTGCATTATTCATCAAGACACAGCAGAGCTCCTCACCCCCAACCATGGGGTTTAGAGACTCATGCCGTAGAAGATACACAAAGAAAACGTGTAAAGTGTCATGAGGTACTGATACAATGTCAAAGATCCTATTAATAGTAAACTAGTAACCTAGGGTGTACAGAAATGAGTAAATGACGTAAAAATCCACTTCTGGGTCCACTTGGTGTGTGCTTGGGCGAGCAATGAAGCATTTTCGTGTAGAGACCTTTTCTGGAGTTAAACGCCAGCTTTCATGCCAGTTTGGGCGTTTAACTCCAAGTTTTATGCCAGTTCCGGCGTTTACGCTGGAATTTCTGAGGTGATTTGACGCCGGTTTGGGCCATCAAATCTTGGGCAAAGTATGGACTATCATATATTGCTGGAAAGCCCAGGATGTCTACTTTCAATGCCGTTGAGAGCGCGCCAATTGGGCTTCTGTAGCTCCAGAAAATCCACTTCGAGTGCAGGGAGGTCAGAATCCAACAGCATCTGCAGTCCTTTTTGGTCTCTGGATCAGATTTTTGCTCAGGACCCTAATTTCAGCCAGAAAATACCTGAAATCACAGAAAAACACACAAACTCATAGTAAAGTCCAGAAAAGTGAATTTTAGCTAAAAACTAATAAAAATATACTAAAAACTAACTAAATCATACTAAAAACATACTAAAAACAATGCCAAAAAGCATACAAATTATCCGCTCATCACAACACCAAACTTAAATTGTTGCTTGTCCCCAAGCAACTGAAAATCAAAATAGGATAAAAAGAAGAGAATATACTATAGACTCCAAAATATCAAGGAAACATAGCTCCAATTAGATGAGCGGGACTAGTAGCTTTTTGCCTCCGAACAGTTTTGGCATCTCACTCTATCCTTTGAAGTTCAGAATGATTGGCATCTATAAGAACTCAGAACTCAGATAGTGTTATTGATTCTCCTAGTTAAGCATAATGATTCTTGAACATAGCTAGTGTATGAGTCTTGGCTGTGGCCCAAAGCACTCTGTCTTCCAGTATTACCACCGGATACATACATGCCACAGACACATAATTGGGTGAACCTTTCAGATTGTGACTCAGCTTTGCTAAAGTCCCCAATTAGAGGTGTCCAGGGTTCTTAAGCACACTCTTGTTGCCTTGGATCACAACTTTATTTCTTTCTTTTTCTTTTCTTTTCTCCTTTTTTTTTCGAATTTTTTTTTGTATCCACTGCTTTTTCTTGCTTCAAGAATCAATCTAATGATTTTTTAGATCCTCAATAACAGTTCTCTTTTTCCTCATTCTTTCAAGAGCCAACAATTTTAACATTCTCAAAACAACAAATTCAAAGACATATGCACTGTTCAAGCATTCATTCAGAAAACAAAAAGTATTGTCACCACATCAAACTAATTCAACTAGTTTCAAGGATAAATTTCGAAATCCTGTACTTCTTGTTCTTTTGTGATTAAAGCATTTTTCATTTAAGAGAGGTGATGGATTCATAGGACATTCATAGCTTTAAGGCATAAAATTTCAATTTTATTAATTATGAATTAAGAACAAGACTCAAAGATAGATATAAGATGAGACTAAAAAATAAAAATAGAAAACAAAACAAAAGAAAAAAAACGCAAAAAATAGGCTCCTAATGATAGAGGTTTTCACAGAGTTAGGACTCAACAACCTTGATTTTGAGAAGTGGATGCTCCCTCAGCTTGAGAGGAGAGCTTTTGGCGTTTCAACTCTTGGAGTTCACGCCCCTGCTTCTCTTGTTCCTTCAGCAATTTGCAGAGCATGCAGTTCTGATTCTGCTGTTCTTCCTTCAGTTGCTCCATAGTCTCTTGCAACTTGGAGATAGATGCTTCTAGGCTGGTCCAGTAGTCAATTCTTGGGAATTCAGGGAGGAATTCCTGCGCCCTCCTCTTGATAGAGTTGTCTTGCATTTGTCCTTCCATTGACTTCTTGGTGATTGGGTGTTCAATGGGTATGAACTCATCTACTCCCATCTTCACCCCAGCCTCTTTACAGAGCAAGGAATCAAGCTTGGGTAAGCCAATTTGGCTTCAGTGGAATTCTTATTTGCAATTGTGTAGATCTCACAAGCAATCACATGATGAACCTCCACTTCTTTTCCAAGCATAATGCAATGAATCATCACTGCTCTCTTGATGGTGACCTCAGAACGGTTGCTAGTGGGCAATATGGAACGCCCAATAAAGTCTAGCCAACCTCTTGCAATTGGTTTGAGGTCTCCCCTCTTGAGTTGGTTTGGGACACCCTTTGAATTGGTTATCCACTTAGTTCCAGGGAGGCATATGTCCTCTAGAACTTGATCCAACCCTTTATCTGCTCTCACCATCCTCCTATTAAAGGATTCAGGATCATCTTGCAGTTGAGGTAGTTTGAAGATTTCTCTTATTTTGTCCAGATGGAAGTACATAACTTTCCCTCTGACCATGGTTCTGTAGGTATGGTAAGCAGTTCCAGTCATTCTCTGCTTATCTGTTAGCCACAGATTTGAGTAGAATTCCTGAACCATGTTCCTTCCAACCTTTATTTCAGGATTGGTTAGAACTTCCCATCCTCTGTTTCGAATTTGCTCTTGGATCCCCGGATATTCATCTTCTTTCAGATCAAATTTAACTTCCGGGATCACTGACCTCAGACCCATTATTTTGTGATAATGGTCTTCATGTTCTTTGGTTAAGAACTTCTCTTGATTCCAAAGATTCTTTGGATTATTCTCTTTCTTTCCTCTTAAATTGGTTTGTTTTCCCTTAGGAGCCATGATCTTGATGAATCTTGGCTTAGTGATCACGGAAAAGCACACCAAACTTAGAGGTTTGCTTGTCCTCAAGCAAAAGAAAGGAAAGAAGAGAGAGAGAGGAAGAGGAAATTCGAATGGTGTGGTGGAAAGAGGGAGCCAAACGTGTATTTATAAGGTGGGGAGGGGAGTTTTCGAAAAAAAAGAAATTTGAAAGAGATTTGAGAAGATATGGAAAGAAATTGAGAGAAAGGTGAGTTTTTTGAACAAAATTTGGGAATGATTTGAAGATTTGAAGAATGATTTTGAAAATTTGAAAGTGAATGATGAGAGATTGAAATGTATTTTTGTAGAAAAATATGGTGAGAAAAGGAAAGTTTGAAAAAATTTGATTTGAAAACAAAATTGTGGTCCCCCCACCTTTCTGGCGTTAAACGCCCAGAATGGCACCCATTCTGGCGTTTAACGCCCATTTGGTGCCCCTTTTGGGCGTTTAACGCCCAGCCAGGTGCCCTGGCTGGCGTTAAACGCCAGAAATCCTTTATCACTGGGCGTTTTTCTGAACGCCCAGGATGCTGCACACCTGGCGTTAAACGCCCAGAATGGTGCCCATTCTGGCGTTTAACGCCCAAAATGGCACCATTCCTGGCGTTAAACGCCCAGAATGGTACCCATTCTGGCGTTTAACGCCCAAAATGCCCCTTACTGGCGTTTTTTCGCCAGTAAGCTCTTTTTCTCTGCTTTTTGAGCTGAATCCTTCTGTAACTCTGTGAATTCCTTCATTTTTGATACTTGCCTCTGTAAGAACAATTCATACAACTTCCTAATGACTGGGTTGCCTCCCAGCAAGCGCTTCTTTACTGTCTTTAGCTGGACCTTCACTGAGAATCACTCAAGTCTCAGTTTTGAGCATTCCTGCTCAAAGTTGCCTTCAAGATAATGCTTGATTCTCTGTCCATTAACAATGAACTTTTTGTCAGAATCAATATCCTGAAGCTCAACATATCCATATGGTGACACTCCTGTAATCACATACGGACCCCTCCACCGGGATTTGAGTTTTCCTGGAAACAGTCTGAGCCTAGAGTTGAAGAGCAGGACTTTTTGTCCTGGCTCAAAGACTCTGGTTGACAACTTCTTGTCATGCCATTTCTTTGCCTTTTCCTTATAAATTTTTGCATTTTCAAAGGCATTGAGTCTGAACTCCTCTAGCTCATTTAGCTGGAGCAATCTTTTTTCACCAGCTAACTGTGCATCCATGTTTAGGAATCTGGTTGCCCAGTAGGCTTTATGTTCCAGTTCCACGGGCAGATGACAGGCCTTCCCATACACCAGTTGGTATGGAGAGGTTCCTATAGGAGTCTTGAATGCTGTTCTGTATGCCCACAGAGCATCATCCAAGCTCTTTGCCCAATCCTTTCTTCGGGCTATCACAGTCCGTTCCAGGATTCTTTTTAGCTCTCTGTTAGAGACTTCAGCTTGCCCATTTGTCTGTGGATGATACGGAGTTGCCACTTTGTGGCTAATTCCATATCTAACCATAGCAGAGTATAGCTGTTTGTTGCAGAAATGAGTGCCCCGTCACTGATTAGTACTCTGGGAACACCAAATCTGCTGAAGATGTGTTTCTGGAGGAATTTCAGCACGGTCTTGGTATCATTAGTGGGTGTAGCAATTGCTTCTACCCACTTAGATACATAGTCCACTGCCACCAAATTAAGTGTTTGAGTATGATGGTGGGAATGGCCCCATGAAGTCAATGCCCCATACATCAAACAATTCTATCTCTAATATCCCTTGTTGAGGCATGGCATATCCGTGAGGCAAGTTACCAGCTCTTTGGCAACTGTCACAGTTACGCACAAACTCTCGGGAATCTTTATAGAGAGTAGGCCAGTAGAAGCCACATTGAGGACTTTAGTGGCTGTTCGCTCACTTCCAAAATGTCCTCCATACTGTGATCCATGGCAGTGCCATAGGATCCTTTGTGCTTCTTCTCTGGGTACACATCTGCGGATCACTCCGTCAGCACATCTCTTAAAGAGATATGGTTCATCCCAGAGGTAGTACTTGGCATCTGAAATTAATTTCTTTCTCTGCACGTAGCTGTACTCCTTGGGTATGAACCTCACAGCTTTATAATTTGCAATATCTGCAAACCATGGAGCTTCCTGAATGGCAAAGAGTTGCTCATCTGGGAAAGTCTCAGAAATCTCAGTAGAAGGGAGGGACGCCCCAGCTACTGGTTCTATTCGGGACAGATGATCAGCTACTTGGTTCTCTGTCCCTTTTCTGTCTCTTATTTCTATATCAAACTCTTGCAGAAGCAACACCCATCTTATAAGCCTGGGTTTTGAATCCTGCTTTGTGAGTAAGTATTTAAGAGCAGCATGGTCAGTGTACACAACACTTTGGATCCCACTAGATAGGATCTAAACTTGTCAATGGCATAGACCATGCAAGTAACTCTTTTTCTGTGGTTGTGTAGTTCTTCTGTGCGTCATTTAGAACACGGCTGGCATAGTAAATGACGTGCAGAAGCTTGTTATGCCTCTGTCCCAACACTGCACCAATGGCATGGTCACTGGCATCACACATTAGTTCAAATGGCAATGTCCAATCTGGTGCAGAGATGACTGGTGCTGTGACCAGCTTAGCTTTCAGGGTCTCAAATGCCTGCAGACACTGTGTGTCAAACACAAATGGTGTGTCAGCAGCTAACAGGTTACTCAAAGGTTTTGCAATTTTCGAAAAATCCTTTATAAACCTTCTGTAGAATCCTGCATGCCCCAGAAAGCTTCTGATTGCCTTAACATTGGCAGGTGGTGGTAATTTTTCAATTACCTCTACCTTTGCCTTATCCACCTCTATTCCCTTGCTTGAAATTTTGTGCCCAAGGACAATTCCTTCAGTCACCATAAAGTGACATTTCTCCCAGTTTAAAACCAGGTTAGTCTCTTGGCACCTTTTCAAGACAAGTGCTAGGTGATTAAGACAGGAGCTAAATGAGTCTCCATATACTGAAAAGTCATCCATGAAGACTTCCAGAAATTTCTCTACCATATCTGAGAAGATAGAGAGCATGCACCTCTGAAAGGTTGCAGGTGCATTGCACAGACCAAAAGGCATCCTCCTATAGGCAAACACGCCAGAAGGGCAAGTGAATGCTGTTTTCTCTTGGTCCTGAGGGTCTACTGCAATTTGGTTGTAGCCTGAATAGCCATCCAAAAAGCAGTAATATCATGGCCAGCTAGTCTTTCTAGCATTTGGTCTATGAATGGTAAAGGAAAATGATCCTTTCTGGTGGCTGTATTGAGCCTTCTGTAGTCAATACACATGCGCCACCCTGTGACTGTCCTTGTAGGAACCAGTTCATTTTTTTCATTATGAACCACTGTCATGCCTCCCTTTTTGGGAACAACTTGGACAGGGCTCACCCAGGGGCTATCAGAAATAGGATAAATAATCCCAGCCTCTAGTAATTTAGTGACCTCTTTCTGCACCACCTCCTTCATGGCAGGATTTAGCCTCCTCTGTGGTTGGACCACTGGTTTGGCATTATCCTCCAATAGGATCTTGTGCATGCATCTAGCTGGGCTAATGCCCTTAAGATCACTTATGGACCACCCAAGAGCTGTCTTGTGTGTCCTTAGCACTTGAATCAGTGCTTCCTCTTCCTGTGAATTTAAAGCAGAGCTTATAATCACTGGAAAAGTGTCACCCTCTCCCAGAAATGCATATTTCAGGGATGGTGGTAGTGGTTTGAGTTCAGGCTTGGGAGGCTTATCCTCCTCCTGAGGAATTTTCGAAAATTCCTTTGCTTCCTCTGGTTCTTCTTGATCAGGTTGAGCATCTTTGAAGATGTCCTCAAGCTCTGATTCTAGGCTTTCAGCCATATTGATCTCTTCTACCAGAGAGTCAATAATGTCAGCGCCCATGCAGTCATTTGGTGTGTCTGGATGCTGCATGCTTTTACAGCATTCAACTTGAACTCATCCTCATTGACTCTCAAGGTTACTTCCCCTTTTTGTACATCAATGAGAGTTCGTCCAGTTGCTAGGAAAGGTCTTCCTAGAATGAGAGTTGCACTCTTGTGCTCCTCCATTTCCAGCACCACAAAGTCAGTTGGAAAGGCAATGGCCCAACCTTGACAATCATGTCCTCATTATGCCTGATGGATATTTAATGGAGCCATCAGCAAGTTGGAGGCATATCCGGGTTGGTTTGACTTCTCCAGTCAACCCAAGCTTTCTGATAGTGGATGCAGGTATTAGATTGATGCTTGCTCCAAGATCACATAGGGCTGTCTTGGTGCAAGAACCTTCTAATGTGCATGGTATCATAAAGCTTCCTGGATCTTGAAGCTTTTCTGGTAAGCTCTTTAATATGACTGCACTGCATTCTTCAGTGAGAAACACTTTTTCAGTTTCTCTCCAATCCTTCTTATGACTTAAGATTTCTTTCATGAACTTAGCATAAGAAGGTATTTGCTCAAGTGCCTCTGCAAACGGAATCTTTATTTCAAGAGTCCTTAGATAGTCTGCAAAGCGGGCAAATTGCTTATCCTGTTCCGCTTGGCGGAGTTTTTGAGGATAAGGCATCTTGGCTTTATATTCTTCAACCTTAGATGCTGCAGGTTTATTCCTTACAGAAGTGGTTGAAGAAGCCTTGTTAGAGGGATTACTGTCAGCACTCTCAGGTGTCTGATCCCCCTAGGCGTCTGAACGCCAGGATTGGGTGGAAATTGGGCGTTTAACGCCAACTTTTCCCCCTTTTCTGGCGTTTGAACGCCAGAACTGGGCAAGGAATGGGCGTTTAACGCCAGCTTTCCTTCCCTTTCTGGCGTTTGAACGCCAATGACATTCCTCTCTGGGCTCTTACTGTCCTCAGAGGGATTTTGAACAGTGGTTTGGTTGTCCTCTGTCAATTGTTCCTTGTTTGGCTTTTTACTCTTTTGAGCAGTGTTATTCAGGGTCTTCCCACTCCTCAATTGAACTGCTTGACATTCCTCTGTTATCTGTTTAGATATTTGCTGTTTTGCTTGATTCAACTGCAGTTCTATGCTCTTGTTAGCAACTTTAGTTTCATAGAGCATCTCTTTAAAGTCTGCTAACTGTTCTGTCATCAGGAGCAATTGTTGATTAAGCTCAATTATCTGTTCTTGAGGACTAGGGTCAGTGACTACTGTCATGACTTCCTCTTTTGGAGAGAACTCATTGCTAGAATACAAATATTGGTTTCTAGCAACAGTGTCTATAAGCTCTTGAGCTTCTTCAATTGTCTTCCTCATGTGTATAGATCCACCAGCTGAGTGGTCTAAAGACATCTGAGCTTTTTCTGTAAGCCCATAGTAGAAAATGTCTAACTGTACCCACTCTGAAAACATTTCAGAGGGACATTTCCTTAGCATACCTCTATACCTCTCCCAGGCATTATAAAGGGATTCATTATCCTCTTGTTTAAAGCCTTGGATGTCCAGCCTTAACTGTGTCATCCTTTTTGGAGGGTAAAAATGATTCAGGAATTTGTCTGACAACTGTTTCCATTTTTTATGCTTGCTGTAGGTTGGTTATTCAACCACCTTTTAGCTTGATCTTTTACAGCAAATGGAAACAGTAATAGTCTGTAGACATCCTGATCTACCTCTTTATCATGTACTGTGTCAGCAATTTGTAAAAACTGTGCCAGAAACTCAGTAGGTTCTTCCTGTGGAAGACCGGAATACTGGCAATTTTGCTGCACTATGATAATGAGTTGAGGATTTAGTTCAAAGCTGCTTGCTTTGATGGGAGGTGTACAGATGCTACTCCCATATGCAGCTGTAATGGGGTTAGCATATGACCCCAGAGTCCTTTTGGACTGATTAATCCCACTTAAGTCCATAATGGACAAAAGGGAAATGATAATGATTGCAAGGAGATAAATTTTGTTTTTTTTTTGAATTAACGAAAAAAAATAAAATAAAATAAAATAAAAGTAAAATAAAAATTCGAAAATCAAAAAGAAAATAAGATCAAAGCAAATTGAAAACTGAATCAATTAGTTAATTAAAAAGATTTTGAAAATAGCAATTAGAAAGATATGATTGAAAAATTTTTTGAAAAAGATTTGATTTTTGAAAAGAGGAAAGAGAAAAACACAAAAAGACACCAAACTTAAAATTTTTAGAAAATCAAACACTAATTTTCGAAAAATTTTTAAGGGAAAAACACAAAGAGGACACCAAACTTAGAATTTTTATGAATCAAAAAGGGACTAAGAACATGCAAATTCGAAAATTAAAAGAAAAAACAAAAGCATGCAATTGACACCAAACTTAAAATATGAATAGACTCAACTAAAAGACTCTAAACCAACAAAAATAAACAGTCCTAATCTAAGCAACAAGATAAGCCGTCAGTTGTCCAAACTCGAACAATCCCCGGCAACGGCGCCAAAAACTTGGTGCACGAAATTGCAATCACACTTTTGCAACTCCGCACAACTAACCAGCAAGTGCACTGGGTCGTCCAAGTAATACCTTGCGTGAGCAAGGGTCGATCCCACGGAGATTGTCGGCTTGAAGCAAGCTATGGTTATCTTGTAAATCTTAGTCAGGATATCAGAAATTATCAGGATTGATTGTGAAAAGCAAAAGAACATGAAATGATTACTTGTTTTGCAGTAATGGAGAATAGGTTGAGGTTTTGGAGATGCTCCATCTTCTGAATCTCTGCTTTCCTACTGTCTTCTTCTTCAAACACGCAAGGCTCCTTCCATGGCAAGCTGTATGTAGGGTTTCACCGTTGTCAATGGCTACCTCCCATCCTCTCAGTGAAAATGTTCCTATGCTCTGTCACAGCATGGCAAATCATCTGTCGGTTCTCGGTCAGGCCGGAATAGAATCCAGTGATTCTTTTGCGTCTGTCACTAACGCCCCGCCTGCTAGGAGTTTGAAGCACGTCACAGTCATTCAATCATTGAATCCTACTCAGAATACCACAGACAAGGTTTAGACCTTCCGGATTCTCTTGAATGCCGCCATCAGTTCTAGCTTATACCACGAAGATTCCGATTAAAGAATCCAAGAGATAACTACTTAATCTAAGGTAGAACGGAGGTGGTTGTCAGGCACGCGTTCATAGTTGAGAATGATGATGATTGTCACGGATCATCACATTCATCGGGTTAAGAACAAGTATTATCTTAGAATGGAAGCAAGCATGATTGAATGAGAAACAGTAGTAATTGCATTAATCCATCAAGACACAGCAGAGCTCCTCACCCCCAACCATGGGGTTTAGAGACTCATGCTGTGGAAGATACAAAGAAACGTGTAAAGTGTCATGAGGTACTGATACAATGTCAAAAGATCCTATTAATAGTAAACTAGTAACCTAGGGTGTACAGAAATGAGTAAATGACGTAAAAATCCACTTCTGGGTCCACTTGGTGTGTGCTTGGGCTGAGCAATGAAGCATTTTCGTGTAGAGACCTTTTCTGGAGTTAAACGCCAGCTTTCATGCCAGTTTGGGCGTTTAACTCCAAGTTTTATGCCAGTTCCGGCGTTTAACGCTGGAATTTCTGAGGGTGACTTTGAGCGCCGGTTTGGGCCATCAAATCTTGGGCAAAGTATGGACTATCATATATTGCTGAAAAGCCCAGAGTCTACTTCCAATGCCGTTGAGAGCGCGCCAATTGGGCTTCTGTAGCTCCAGAAAATCCGCTTCGAGTGCAGGGAGGTCAGAATCCAACAGCATCTGCAGTCCTTTTTGGTCTCTGGATCAGATTTTTGCTCAGGACCCTAAATTTCAGCCAGAAAATACCTGAAATCACAGAAAAACACACAAACTCATAGTAAAGTCCAGAAAAGTAAATTTTAGCTAAAAACTAATAAAAATATACTAAAAACCAACTAAATCATACTAAAAACAATGCCAAAAAGCATACAAATTATCCGCTCATCAACAGTGCATGGGTCTTGATATGGAAGAAAGCAATCATAGGTTCTACGCAAAGCAAGCAGGTTTTTCAGCATTTAACAAGTAAATCAACTAACTCCTAAAAACACATCAAGACTCAGGGGTTCAGATATTGGGGAAAAATTCAATCTGATTGTTAAATTGAAGAAAAATTTGGTCAGAATTAATCAAAATACGTTGTTCAGACCAAAATTAATAAAGCAAAAAGATTAAATTGATGCTCGAATATTTTTCTCAAGAGCCCTGAAACTTAAATTGGGACGAGGGAGAGGAACTA
Source organism: Arachis hypogaea (assembly GCF_003086295.3). NCBI lineage: Eukaryota > Viridiplantae > Streptophyta > Magnoliopsida > Fabales > Fabaceae > Arachis > Arachis hypogaea. The sequence continues at coordinate 28,153,308 of NC_092042.1, read as the reverse complement.
ACCAATGAGAGAGGAGACTAGTGCAATCGGCAACGGGAAGCACCGCCAAAGGGGAGAAGGCTGCCAAGGATGACACAGGGACGGATGGATTGGGATGACGCCACCGACTTCACACGCATGCACGGCAGAAGGAGAAGACTCCGACGACCCCTTCTACTTCACCTTCGTGCACGGGAGCTACACGGAGGAGAGAGGATCCTGGTGACCGAAAGAACGATGGAGCGGAGTGGGTTGGATCTGACAGAGGGAAGGGTAGGGAAGGCGGGGAAGGAGCCTTGTTGATTGCTATACCTTGGCTCTGACGAAGGGTTCTCGCGCTAAATACTTGAAGGTTATGGCGCGAAATCAATTTGCTCTGGGTATTTTAGCGAGGCAAAATCCCATTCCCCCCAATGTCATCTGCTGCGATGAGGGCCCAACGCACTGCCTCGGTTCAGTTTATTTGGAGCGGAAGAGTATTCACGCAGCAGGAATCGCAACAAAATACCCCAATCTGGAGCGGTTGGGGAGAAAGGCCGGAAATTTGGGCCGCCATTAAAATTATTAGATGCGGATCTTCAAACCGCATGAAGAACGACAGCAGATTCCTCGAACAGCAGCGCTCTGGAAAAGAGGCTGGTGTTTTAGCGCAGCTAACACCCGCTTCTCTTGTAGTGATAGTGAAATAAAATATTAAATAGTTTAATATTTATCTCAATTAAATTAAATAATTAATTAATTAATTAATGCATTTAAATAAATCAAATAAAATAAATAAATAAAATATTTTTAAAAATATGTCACATCAGTTATGCTATTAATTGAAGAAATTCAATTTTAATAGTATATAATAGATGATATTATTTTGGTTTTGGAATAATTTATTTTAATATAAATGTGATATAATATTTATTAAATTTAATATTTAAAAATAAAATTTTATTAATTTATTATAAAAAATTTACAAAATTTTATATACTAATTTTATATTGAGCCAATTTGGTTTAGTTTAGTTTATTCGAATCTATTTAGAGTTGGGTTGAATTTTTTCAAATAGACCTAATAAAATATTAATATTAAATTCAGATCTAACTAAATCCGATCCATATACATTCATAAATTTATCCATCAAACTTACAAATATTAAAGATAAATTAATCACTTTTAAATCCTAATGAGTGGTTTTAACAGTTTTGATTGGCGACAAGGTTTGAGATCCATTCTCAAAATAAAATAAGATTTATAGGATCTTTTCTATAAAAGAAAGAAAAGAATGTTATCTAGCATCCTAAAAAGCTTGATGCTTTGAAGTTTCTATAGAATTTTCTATGCACTGAGATGAAGGTGAGTCCATGTAATCATATATGTCTTGGCAAAAGGGTAATGGTCAACTTCGTGTGAAAACTATGAATCCACGATAGAGTTTCCTCATCATTTATCAAAACACATGATTAGCAAATATTCTCTAGTGAGGACCACATGGATAAAGAAATAAGTCACATCCGTGGCTTTGAATCTTTGATCATCATTACTGAGATGTTGAATTACTTAAGTATGGAATGGAGGGAGGAAACACATGGTTCAGCAACAATCAGAGAAGTATATCTATCTTGAAGATTTCCAACATAAAAATTAAATAAACAGTTCAACTAACGGATAATTTACAAGTAGCGAACATTTCTTCCTTTTATGCCAAGTCTGAGTTCAAATTCTAGGATTTAAATGGATTTAGTCAGCAGATTTTATGAGAGAGTTTAAATGGGTTGATTGATTTTATAAAATTTCTAATACATCAAACGATTTTATGATTTAAATTTTATTACAATTTTATATTTTATATATGTGATTTACTTTTTTAATTTTATATAAATCTCGATTTTTTCTACTAATTTCGGGTCTAAATACATTGAAAAAAGAATAAATCTCATTTCGTCAAAATATCAAGGATAAAATCGTATTTTACTAATAAATGTCACATTTATTCTAGTCAAAATAAGATAAAATAGTCTTTTTGTATAAACTTGATATGTGTATGATATGAAAGGAGTATGTCTACATTTTTTAAATGGCTATAGTGTTTCGAGACGTATCTGAAATAAATTGTTTGGATTTGGACTTGGAGAAGATGTCAGAGATGAAACAAAAGTACTTTAGAGTGCCTTCATATCAGTTTCTAAACAGTGGTGAAAAGTATCTCTAATGAACTCCGATATTTAAGTTAATAAAATTTTTATGCAAATTAAAGTTTATAAAAATTGAGATGAAAAATATCTAAATTTAACCAAATATTTATAAAAAAGAGTGATAACTTGATTATCACTTCAGAATCTTATAAAAATTTATTTTAAGTTGGGATAGTTATTGATTTATAGGTGACATCATCAGTAATAGGAGAGCATTGACTTGCTCTTCAAATTGAATTGAGCATGAATTATGATGTTCGTGTTCCATTTATGTTAGATAAGACGATCCGAATTTACCTTAAACGCCTCTTATTGTTAAATATTTAAATCCATTATCTAAATCTACATAGATCCATAAGTGAAATATCTATTTATTTTAAACTATCATTTCATTCTTTTAAATCATGGTATGAACAATTACAAATAAAATTATTTGATAAATAGATACCATTATTTCAGCACTAACACACTAGATTTTATCAAAACTTCGCAGTTAAGTATATTTTGGTAAAAAATAATATCAAAATAAGTGACTTACTGAAAAATATTCGTGTTACATCTCTTTTAAAATCTTATTACCAAAAAAATATTTGATAAAATAACGATGAGAGAATTCGTTCGATAGAAAAATTATTTTCAAATAATAAAATAAATTATTTTGTTCCAGTGTTTTTAACGAGATACACAAACTTACATCATTTCAGAGTAATCTTCTTAGATGTATGGATGGATTTATTTGCTTTCAATATTTGTTAAATAAAAATTAAAAGAGCATTGGTATCAGACAGAATACAGAAGCCAGGTTGTATCACTCCACCCAATGAATTCTCTTATATCAATTATAACCGAACAATAGAAATGCAACAATTTAAAACCACCGGCTGGCAGATTCAGGAAATTAAGTTTCCCAACGTGTGGAGACAAATTTAAAATATATTCCTCATCTTTAGCGATAATGAATTTTGTGTTCTGCCCATTTCATGCATAACCTAAAATGGCTTTTTTGCTAAACATGGCTATTACATTACTCGTGCTATTTAATGAGCACAACTGTGCAAGAAGAGATAGAACTTCCATTAAGTTATCAATATAAGTGGCAGATTCACTATAAAACATATAAGAAAAAGTATAGGGTACCAACATATAATCTGTCAATTTATTATTAACAATGATTAATTATTATATTTTAAACACATATAAAGAAATACATCCAAAAAATATATCTATAAAGTCACTTCTATTAAACACAGTCATAAAAAAATACATTTTTATTAAACACATCTACAAAAATACTTCTATTAAACACAGTTATAAATAAGAGTTGGCAGATGTTAGCAGAAATATTGTTGGTAACGTAGCAGGATTGAACATATAAGCATAAAATCATCTAATAATCAATATTTATCAATAATACCACTATTTGATGGAATTATACACATCCAATCTAATGGTAAAAGAATAATACGTCGACATAGAGTATGATAATAAGTTAAAATCCATGTTCAAATAGCACTACTTTATGTAAATATATAAATTCAAGATTTTTGTATGCACTCCACATCGACTATTCAAATGAATGAATTTTATTTGATCATTTTCTTATTATTTCTAAGCTTCCAAAAACCAAATTGTTTATCTTTTTAACAATTGATTATTGGTTTAAAAATTTAACCCATTGAATTATAGTTTAATTGAATTATAATAAAATAATATATAAAACTATAAATAAACAAATAAAAATATAAAAATATTATAACGTAAACTTTAAAAATATACAAATTTAAAATACAACACCAACTAAAATATTAGAGAGTTGAAAGATATCGAAAAAATTAAGCATAGTAAAAAGTTTTAGGAAAAATATAAATTAAATATGTTGGACTTGACAGAAATAAAAAAAAAAGAAAGAGGTGGTAACAAAATTTGATGTGATACAAATATAGAGAAGTGATGCGGTAGGTTAAAAATTTGTAGGAACGGAGAGTGTTTTTGGTGGTTTGTTATTAATGTAGGATGAGATGGTTTTTAGGATGAGTAATTATTATAAAGGAGCGAGATGGTTGTGCATTTGGGAGAGTTGTTAAAAAATAGTTATAGATGTGATTTTTGTCGGTATATCATGCGCATGTAAGGGAAGACAAACTTGTTGTATGGAAAGAATTGAACTTCTTATCAGGATTATGCCAGGCACCGTTCTACTACATAGGTGATTTAATGAGATTGTACATATGGATGAGAGAAAAGGAGCTACCACGTTGCCTGCATCAGCGGAAGAGTTTAGAACCTGGATTCAAGATATAGAGATGGTGGACCTTTTGTTAAATGATCATATATTTACGTGGTTCAGTGGCCAATCATGTAGTCGCATTGATCAAATTCTAGTCAACATGGAGTGGATAGAGGAGTTTCCGGAGACGCGACTCAAAGGTGTGAAAATTAATAAAGTTAATTTTAGAAAATATATAAATAAATAATAACTAAATAAAATGAGAGTTAATAAACAATTTTAGTTTATAACCTTAGAATTTTAATGGTTGAAAAAGAGAAGAATTATATACCTCTAATTGACAGATGGTTCATATTGAAGAGACTCACATATAAATTGAGTTTCTTTTTAATTCATTTCAATCAAGTCATTCAGATAGAATAACATAATATTTCTGAGTAGTTTTCTCCTATATATATAGAGAGAAGTGTGTTCTCCTTTTGTCAAGAGAGTATTATTGTAATCTCCTTGTGATAGAGAAAAGTTGTAATTCTTAAAGAAAGTTATTCAATTGTTCCCATATTTTATACAAATTTATAATTTTTAATCTCTATATTTTGCTGTGTCATTTGTGTGGTACCTAACAGTGGTATCAGAGCCAAAGGTTGCTGATTAATATTTTTTTCCCGCTGCGAGTTACAGTCTAAAAAAAATGGCAGCAAAGTATGAAATTCCAAAATTCAGTGGGAGTAATTTTTTCATATGGAAATTGAAGATAAAAGCCATTATGAGAAAAGACAATTGCGTTACAGCAATTGAAGGTAGACCCACTGGAATTACAGATGAAAAATAGATAGAGATGGACAACAATGCTATTGCAAACTTACACTTGGTACTAGCTGATTCAGTTTTATCAAGTGTAGTAAAGAAAAAGACAGCAAAAAAAATTTGGGATACTCTCACCAAATTATATGAAGTCAAGTCACTTCACAACAAGATATTCTTGAAGAGAAGACTTTATACTCTTCGAATGAGTGAATCCACATCGGCAACGGATCACATCAACAATCTAAATACGCTATTTTTTCAACTCTCATCGTTGGAATATACCATAGCGGAAAACGAACGTGCAGAGCCCTTACTCCAAAGTATACCAGATTCATATGATCAACTTATCATTAACTTAACTAATAATGTTTTGACTGATTATCTTTCTTTTAATGACATGGATGCTATGGTTCTTGAAGAAGAATCTAGGCGCAAGAATAAGAAAAATAGATTAGAGAGCTCAAAACAAGAAGAGGCTTTGTTGATGACAAGAGGGAGATCAATGGAGCGTGGTTCCAGTGGGAGTCAAAGTAGACCAAGGACACAAAGTAAGAAGCAGGTCAAATATTACAATTGTGGAAAGAAAGGGCACTTCAAGAAAGATTGTTGGAATAAGAAGAGTATAGAGAAGGTTCTAGAAGGATCAAGTTCTCAAGAATGTGTTGCAAGCACCTCTGATGATGGAGAAATCATGTATGGTGAAGCAACAATTGGTCCTAACGGCAGCAAACAACTTACTGATATTTGGATTGTTGACTCAGGAGCAACCTGGCACATGATTCCTCATCGTGATTGGTTTTGTACATATGAACCTGTCTTGGAAGGATCTGTGTTTATGGGAAAAGATCATGCCTTAGAAATTGTTGAAATAGGTACTGTCAAAATAAAAATGTTTGATGGTTCTATTCGTTCACTTCAAGGGGTAAGACATGTGAAAGGCTTGAAGAATAATTTGTTGTCGATTGGGCAACTGGATGAACTTGGTTGCAAGACCCATATTGAAGGTGGGATCTTGAAAGTTGTTAAAGGAGATCTTGTGGTAATAAAATCAGAAAAGATTGCAGCAAATCTATACATGCTTGTGGGAGATACTTTGCAAGAGGCAGAGGCATCAGTTGCTTCATCAAGCCAAGAAGAAATGATGATGATATGGCATTGCAAACTGGGCCACATGTTAGAACGAGGCTTGAAGATTCTTGTAGATTGTAATCTCATTCCTAGGCTCAAATCGGTAAACTTACCGTTTTGTAAGCACTGCGTTACAAGCAAACAACATAGATTGACGTTTGGTAGATCAACTGCTCGGAGCAAGCACATATTGGAGTTGATTCATTCTGATGTGTGGGAATCGCCGGAGATGTCTCTAGGAGGAGCAAAATATCTTGTATCATTTATTGATGATTACTCTAGGAGGCTATGGGTGTACCCGATCAAGAAGAAGTCAGACGTGTTTGAGATGTTCAAAAAGTTCAAAACAAAGTTAGAACTTGAATATGGAAAGAAGATCAAGTGTTTAAGGACAGATAATGGAGGAGAATATGTTGATGGTGATTTTCTAACATTTTGCAAGCAAGCAGGTATTCAACGACAATTCACAGTTGCATATACGCCTCAGCAAAATGGTGTAGCAGAGCGAATGAATATTACTCTCCTAGAAAGAGCATGAGCTATGTTGCAAACTGCGGATTTAGCCAAGTATTTTTGGGAAGAAGCTATTAAAACTGCCTGTTATGTGATAAATTGGTCACCATCAACTGCAATTGGGTTAAAGACACCAATGGAGATGTGGCAAGGTAAGCCACCTAATTATTCTTCTTTACATATATTTGGTTGTCCTGTGTACATGATGTACAGTCCCCAAGAAAGAACAAAGTTGGACCCAAAGTCTAGAAAATGTATATTCTTGGTTTATACTGACGGAATTAAGGGGTATCGTCTGTGGGATCCCACTGCCCGCAAGGTAGTTGTCAGTAGAGATGTGATATTTGTAGAAGATGAATTGCAAAAAGAACAAGAAAATGACAGCACTGTTGATGAGCGGATAATTTATACGCTTTTTGGCATTGTTTTTAGTATGTTTTTAGTATAATCTAGTTAGTTTTTAGTATATTTTTATTAGTTTTTAGCTAAAATTCACTTTTCTGGACTTTACTATGAGTTTGTGTGTTTTTCTGTGATTTCAGGTATTTTCTGGCTGAAATTGAGGGTCCTGAGCAAAAATCTGATTCCGAGACCAAAAAGGACTGCAGATGCTGTTGGATTCTGACCTTCCTACACTCGAAGTGGATTTTCTGGAGCTACAGAAACCCAATTGGCGCGCTCTCAACGGCGTTGGAAAGTAGACATCCTGGGCTTTCCAGCAATATATGATAGTCTATACTTTGCCCAAGATTTGATGGCCCAAACTGGCGTGGCAAAACAGCCTCAGAAATTCCAGCGTTTAACGCTGGAACTGGCATAAAACTTGGAGTTAAACGCCCAAACTGGCATGAAAGCTGGCGTTTAACTCCAGAAAAGGTCTCTACACGAAATTGCTTCATTGCTCAACCCAAGCACACACCAAGTGGGCCCGGAAGTGGATTTTTAAGTCATTTACTCATCTCTGTACACCCTAGGCTACTAGTTTACTATTAATAGGATCTTTTGACATTGTATCTGTACCTCATGACACTTTACACGTTTCTCATTGTATTTTCTACAGCATGAGTCTCTAAACCCCATGGTTGGGGGTGAGGAGCTCTGCTGTGTCTTGATGGATTAATGCAATTACTACTGTTTCTCATTCAATCATGCTTGCTTCCATTCTAAGATAATACTTGTTCTTAACTCGGATGAATGTGATGATCCGTGACAATCATCATCATTCTCAACTATGAACGTGTGCCTGACAACCACCTCCGTTCTACCTTAGATTAAGTAGTTATCTCTTGGATTCTTTAACCGGAATCTTCGTGGTATAAGCTAGAACTGATGGCGGCATTCAAGAGAATCCGGAAGGTCTAAACCTTGTCTGTGGTATTCTGAGTAGGATTCAATGATTGAATGACTGTGACGTGCTTCAAACTCCTAGCAGGCGGGGCGTTAGTGACAGACGCAAAAGAATCACTGGATTCTATTCCGGCCTGACCGAGAACCGATAGATGATTAGCCATGCTGTGACAGAGCATAGGAACATTTTCACTGAGAGGATGGGAGGTAGCCATTGACAACGGTGAAACCCTACATACAGCTTGCCATGGAAGGAGCCTTGCGTGCTTGAAGAAGGAGACAGTAGGAAAGCAGAGATTCAGAAGATGGAGCATCTCCAAAACCTCAACCTATTCCCCATTACTGCAAAACAAGTAACCATTTCATGTTCTTTTGCTTTTCACAATCAATCCTGATACTTTCTGATATCCTGACTAAGATTTACAAGATAACCATAGCTTGCTTCAAGCCGACAATCTCCGTGGGATCGACCCTTGCTCACGCAAGGTATTACTTGGACGACCCAGTGCACTTGCTGGTTAGTTGTGCGGGATTGCAAAAGTGTGATTGCAATTTCGTGCACCAACTGTTAAAGAGATAACCACTGTTCAAATAAATGAAAAATGCAGAGAAGGTGATCTTTCTGAAGCAAAACCACAGCACGAAGAACAAAAAGCAGAGGCTAATGACATAGAAGTTCATCGATCCACTCGACAAAGAAGAACACCATCATGTCACTCAAATTATGTTTTGACAAACCATGATGCGTATTGTCTTTTGACAGAAGATGGAGAGCCAATAACTTTTATGGAGGCTATGCGTAATCCAGACACTTCTATGTGGATGACAGCAATGCAAGAAGAAATTGAGGCATTACATAGGAACCATACCTGGAAACTTGTTGAACTTCCAGCAGGTCGGAAAGCCATTGGTAACAAATAGGTTTACAAGATCAAACGAGATAGTAATGATCAGGTGGAACGATGTCGTGTAAGATTGGTTGTCAAGGGATATGCTCAGAAAGAAGGTATTGACTTCAATGAAATATTTTCTCCAGTGGTGAGACTAACTACTATTAGAGTAGTTTTGGCTATGTGTGCTACATTTGATTTACATCTAGAGCAATTAGATGTAAAGACTGCTTTTCTTCATGGAGAACTTGAAGAAGAGATATATATGCTCAAACCAGAAGGTTTTGAAGAAAAAAGAAAAGAAAACTTGGTTTGCAGGTTAATTAAATCTCTGTACGGTCTAAAGCAGGCACCAAGGTGTTGGTATAAGAGATTTGATTCTTTTATTATTAGCCTTGGATACAACAGACTTAGTTCAGATCATTGTACTTATTACAAGAGATCTGGTGATAATGATTTCATCATTCTGCTATTGTATGTAGATGACATGTTGGTGGTAGGTCCCAACAAAGATCAAATCCAAGAATTGAAGGCACAGTTGGCTAGGGAGTTTAATATGAAAAACTTGGGACCAGCAAACAAGATTTTAGGGATGCAAATTCACCGAGACAAAAAGGATAGGAAGATTTGGCTATTGCAAAAGAATTATTTGAAGAAGATCTTGCAACGCTTCAACATGCAAGAATGAAAGCCAATTTCAACCCCACTTCCTATTAATTTTAAATTATCCTCAAGTATGTGCCCTAGTAGTGAAGCAGAGAGGATGGAAATGTCTCGAGTACCGTATGCATCAGCAGTGGGAAGCCTTATGTATGTCATGATTTGTACAAGGCCAGATATTGCTCAAGCAGTTGCAATGGTAAGTCGATTTATTGCAGATCCGGATAAAGAGCATTGGAATGTTGTTAAGAGGATATTGAGAGACATCAAAGGGACCTCGAATGTTGCATTATGTTTTGGATGATCGGAATTCATTGTCAATGGATATGTCGACTTAGATTTTGCAGGTGATCTTGATAAACGAAAATCTACTACAGGATATGTGTTCATGCTTGCAAGAGGAACTGTGAGCTGGCTATCTAAATTACAAACTGTTGTAGCTTTATCTACTATAGAAGCTGAATATATGGCAGCTACACAAGCATGCAAGGAAGCTATTTGGATCCAAAGGTTGATAGAAGAACTCGGGCACAAACAATAGAAGATTTATGTGTATTGTGACAGTCAGAGTGCCTTGCACATTGCAAGGAATCCTGCCTTTCATTCAAGAACAAAACACATTGGAGTACAATATCACTTTGTTCGGGAAGTAGTAGAAGAAGAAAGTGTTGATATGCAGAAGATTCACACTAAAGATAACCTAGCAGATGCCATGACAAAACCAATCAACACATAAAATTTTGAATGGTGTAGATCCTCTTACGGCCTATGGAATACATGAGCAACATGAATTTTGATAGAGAGAAGTGTGTTCTCCTTTTGTCAAGAGGGAGTGTTATTGTAGTCTCCTTGTGATAGAGAGTTGTGTTTCTCAAAGAAAGTTATTCAATTATTCCCATATTTTATACAAATTTATAATTTTTCATCTCTATATTTTGCTGTGTCATTTGTCTGGTACCTAACAAAAGGTAGGCCGAGAAGGTTATCAAATCATTGCCCGTTGGTTATGAAAGACACAAGGATGGGAGGGGGCATGCGACCTTTTTGGAGTCTTCGACCTTTTTGGAGTCTTGATTCTTGATTCACACATGAAGGCTTTTTGAGAATGGTTAAGGAGGAATAGAGAGGTTTGGTGATGTGCAGTTTACTGATAAGCTGAAGGCTCTGACAGTTTCGCTGGGTAAATGGCACAATGAGAATTTTAGTGACATGGATATACGGATAAAGAAGTTTGAGGATGAGATCAGGAAGATAGATGATATGGTTAGTAATGAGGCGTATGATGGTACTATATGGAAGCAAGAAGAAAGGCACTGGTTAGTTTCTGTGAAAAGTGGTATGTCAGGAAAGAGATTCATTGGAAACAAATGTCTCGATCTTGACATGCGAAGAAAATGAATAAGAATACTAGGTATTTTCATAGTATAGCCTCGGCGAGACAGAGGAATAATCGGATTGAAGCCTTGATGATCAATGGGAGAGTGGTAAGGAATCAAGCAAGAATTAAGATTACAATAAGGGACCTTTACATAAATTTATATTATCAGGAAGCTTCTCTTCTGATAGGCTTTCGTGACTAGTGAAGCGAATCACTGAGGACGAGTCTACAGATTTGGAACAACTGCCTTCCCTTGAAGAAATAAAAGAGACAGTATAGGATTGTGAGTCAACAAAGGCTCCGGATAGTGATGGGTACAATATGAATTTCATCAAGAAGTGTTGGGACGAAGTCAGGATAGAGTTTACTACAGCTGTTATGAGTTTCTTTCAATCAGCCAAGCTACCAAGAAAGTCTAATGTTACTTAGGTGGCTCTAGTACCAAAGTTCATTAGAGTTAAGGAGATTAAAGCCCTTTGCCCAATTAGTATGGTAGGTTGTGTGTATAAAGTTGTATCTAAGGTGTTGGCTAGGAGGATGCGGAGGGTAATGCCAAGATTAGTAGAGGAGACACAGAGTGCGTTTGTAAAGGGTAGGAAAATATATGATGGGGCGCTAATTACTTGTGAGACTGTATGGTGGCTTAAGTTGCAAAAGATGAGTTCGGCAATCATCAAGTTGAATTTTCAGAAAGCTTATGTCATGTTCAAGTGGAGCTTTAATATTGTTTTACATGAGATGGGGTTTGGCCATAGAGTGGGTTAAGAAATGTGTTGGTATCTATGCAATTTTGATAAATGGGTCTCCTTCCAAGCCTTTTAAGATGGAACGGGATTTAAGACAAGGTGATCCTATCTCCCCATTTTTTTATTCTTGTTGTAGATATTTTACATTGAATGGTTGGGAGGCAGTACGGAATGGGTGTATTTTGCCTCTATTGGTTGGACAGGATAATATTGAATTGTCTCATCTTCAATTTGCAGATGATACTGTACTATTCTGCCCTCCAGAGGAAGAGACTATCAAAAATTACAAGAGGCTATTGAGGTGTTTTGAGATGATGTCTGGACTGAGTATTAATTTTGATAAAGTCATGTTTGATCCCAGTGAATTGTGAGCAAGGATGGACACGAAGGATGTGCATATTGTTAGGATGCAAGGAGGCTTCACTACTAGTAAAATATCTTGAAATCTCTTTAGGATCAAATCCAAGACTTGTCAAGACATAAAATCGGTGATAGACAAAGTGGAAGCAAAACTCAGCATGTGAAAAGCAAAAACCCTCAACAAGGTTGGTAAGATAGTTCTTATTAAGTCTATTCTTAATAGCTTGTCTGTGTATTATCTTAGCTTGTATAAGATGCCTAAGTCTGTGGTGGAGAAGTTGATTTTACTGCAAAGGAGATTCTCGTGGAGTAAGGAGGATGGAAAAAATGGGATGCCATTAGTAAAATGGGAACTGGTGTAGACTCCGAAAAAACTAGGTGGATTGAGAGTTGAAGATGCCTAAGTCTGTTTAAGTAGTGATGACGGTTTTCGCAAGAAGATTGTCCGTTATGGAAAAAGATTGTGTGTTCGTGTAATGACTTGAATCCTTGAGTGATACTTGCTAGTCAACCTATACCTAAATGAAAAATCCGTGGAAGGGTATTTATCAGTTACAGATTATAAACCCACATGTAAGGAAGAAATTGATTCGAGACTTGCAAATGGAATAGGGGATGGAAGAAGGGTGCATTTTTTGGGAGGACATATGGTTACAAAGCAAGACTTTGAAAGATACTTTTCCAAAATTTTTTCCGGTCTCAAACCAAAGAGGTTCTTTTATAGGGGATTGTAGATTTTAGGATGAGTTAGAATGGATATAGAACTTCCAATGGAGGAGAATTGTTCCAATGGGAGTTGGGGTTACTTAACCAACTCTATGTAACCTTACAATCGGTCACGTTATCTTCTAAAGGAGAGGATTGAGTTGTATCGAAATTTGATATAAAAAAAAAAGAAAAAAAGTATTTATTCTGTTAACTCCTTTGTGCAAGTTATGCAGGCAGAACTACATCCGGAGGATATAACAAGTTATAGTTTCACTAGCACTATATGGAAAGGCATTGTCCCACCAAAAGTGGAATTATTTTCTCGGTTTGTCTTGGTTGGATGGGTTAACACTAAAGAAAGATTGTGTCGACTAGGTGTTGTTGGTCACAATGATATTGTCTGTATACTATGTAAAAAAAAGGTTGGAAATATATTTCACCTTGTTCCTTGGTTGTTAGTATACATGATAAGTGTGGTGTGCTTGGTTATTTGTTTCAGATAGACTGTGGATAGTCCTAGGTAATCTTAAGCAGCACTTTGAGAATTGGACAGAAGCACCCGGAGGGAAAGAAGAGCGAAACTAATGGTTGATTAATTTCTTTATTTGCTGTTATTTAGAATATTTGGCTTAAAAGAAATAATAGGATCTTTAGGAACAAGCACTCCGGAGTAGAAGATGTCATCAATAAAACGGTTATAAGCTACAAAGAGTGGAAAGGCATTGACTCTTATGGTTGTTGATGGCAAATTGGCAATGTCAGAGATGACTGCGGATTATATCGTTATTTTTTGTTTTGTTTGTAATTTCTATTGCTCTACCATATTGTATTGAGCACTTTGTTTCAAAAAAAAACACCAACTAGAATCTCAAAATCCCATACAGATATACAGATAGCACAACAATAAAATTAAATAAATTAACAATTTATTTTATTCACAATCACAATATTAACCATTATAATTTAGTAAATTTATTACAGGAGCAGCAACAAGCAGCTAAATCCAACATGCGACAACAATAACTAATTAACGACTAAATATCTAAAACAACACAGCAATAACTTAAAAAAACTCAACAACAGTTCGGAACAAGAGGGTGATCAGAAACGTTAAAAAAATGACGAGGGACTAGAACTGAGGCAATGAAGCAACAATAACAAAGAATTGCTCATATTTTGTTGGATTACTAACACTCCTCCCCCCAAGGACAAATCAATCCCTAATTTTTTGGTCTGCAAACATTTAAGTCCCTGATGATTTAAAAATACATCTAAGTCCCTAACTCCTTCAAAATCTAGACATATCGATTCCTGAGTTTAATTTGTCCAATTTTAAAAATTCTCTCACGTGTGCATCGGTATCAACCAGATCAATATAACGTGAGTCACGTTTGATTTTTCCGTTGAGTCCGACTGACCCAAGTGAACTCGAAGGATTGATATGTCCAAGTTTTGAAAAAGTTAGGGACTTAAATGTATTTTCAAATCCCCAAAAACTTAAATGTATGTAGATCAAAAGGTTAAAAATCTATTTGTCCTTTTTTTTTACTGAAACAACTTAACTAAAAAATGTCTATTCTCGATTCAGTTCAACTCACCAACTTTCAAACTTTTATTTACTTTTGGAACAAGGCGGTTTTGCTTAAGAACCAAACCAACTTGCCCTTCGATTTTTAAAACTATGCTTACTTCTAACACATCTCACGAGTGTCTACACAGTGCGGCCGATTCAAGCTATTTACACAAGTCATTTCTCTTATTTTACGGGTTGTATCCGCAAGGACGGATTGGAGTCACATATACATATTGCAGCATATGTAGTTGTTAAACAAAGTTGTTAAGATCTTCCTAAGAGGAAAAAATTAATCAAAATAAAATGTGCCTGGTATGTTTTGTAATAACACCATTTTAAGTGGTCTCCACAACCACAAAGCTACAACTAGAGGTGGCAAACGGGTTTAAACCTGCCGGACCGGCTCATGTAACCCGCCAAAAAAGGCGGGTTTGGTTGAAAAATTGGGACCACCAAATAGTAAAAGCTCGCCTAACCTGCACCGCTTAAACGACGGGCTTTGGCAGAGCGGGGCAGGCTTTCCCGCCGGGCTTAGTATTTTTTTAGCAAGGGGTATTTTTACAATTTTTTTGCCAAAACTCAACTTCCCCCAACCCAACTTACAAGAGAATGAAGATGAAAATTGAGTGTTTTGAATTATACTTATTTTGTTTTAGAGACAATATTTATAATTATGTTTTGGATTATGTTTATTTTGTTTTGGGAACAATATTTATAATTATGTTTTGGATGAAAACTTAGTTTATAATTATATTTATTAGATATTTATAATTACAAAGACCTTAATGTTTGTGAATATAAAAAGTATAATTTGTTTATACTTTTAGAAATTATAATAGTTAAAAATAAAAAAATAGGAAAGATTTTTTATGTCTTTATATATATTATTTAATAGTTAAAAGTAAAAAAAAAAAAAAAAAAAGAGGAGCCGGCCCGCCAACCCGCCGTTAGGTGGGACGGGTTAGGATTCTGGGACCGCCTCACTAGGCGGGACGGGCTTCCCCGTTTGCCACCCCTAACTACAACATTACCGAAAATCCTTAGCACATAATACTGAAACTGCAAAGAACGATTCATGTATCATTCAGAAAACCATTCCAACAAATGCTTATAGTCAGTTTCCATTATAATCTCTACCTAATGCTGATGTACACAATGGTTAAGGGCTTAAGCTGTTAAGTCAGTACTTAAACTCCTATCTAGTAAACGAAACCTTATTTCTGCAAGCAGAGTTTGATTGTTTCTTGAATTTGAATCCGTAACCTCCAGGTTACAGCAATTGGTTTGTGAATTGTATTGTAAGATTCAAAGTCATAACGAAAATACATTTTATATATAACAAAACATAATTAATCAGTCAATACCTTATATTCCATAAGTCAATCAAGAATCAAAATTCAGGGCATGCAGTAGCCAACCCTAACAGTTCAAAGGATGCTTTACAGAACCAAATGAAGCATGGATTTCATAAGTGAACCACATACAGAGCACACTATTTCACATTATTAACATCCTTCAAAATCAGTTTTCTACTGTTATACACAAAACAAAGACACAAGGAGACATCACAGGTCCAAGTATAAGCTCCATTCTCTCAAAATTGCATAAATCTTGTACTATACATGGATATACACAAAAATTCAACTCAACTAACAAGAACACATTTTTAAAAAATTAAGAAAAAAAAGAAAAATTCTAAAAAGTGTCAAGACTGTTTTCCATTCATGACAAGCAAAACCTCCCCACCATGACCAATGGTAAAATCCAAGAACTCCCTTACTTCTTGTGCGTCTCGAAAAGGTTGAGGGGCAGCAAGGTCACTGTCCAAGTTGTACCATACCCCATCAATCTTCCTCAAAGCAATCCAGTGCCTACTTTTCCAAATCCCTGCAAACCTTCTCACTGAGACATTGATCACAATCCCCATCAAGATATCTTCAGGTACGTCAAGATCAATGGAGGATGCGGTGTTTCGACGGTCATGCCACACGACACTCTTTCCTTTCTCTTCCAATGCAGCAATCAGAACATTTATGTCATAGTTTCCAGTAAGTGAATTGTGATGGGGCTTGAAAAGCACAGAAAGTGGTGTCCATGTTGTTGTTCCACTATTGGAACCATCATCAAGTGCAAGCCTTTCAGAAATTGCATTCAAGCTTGCTCTACTAAAAGCATCCTTTTGCTGATTATTATATAAAAGATTAAGGGAAAACAAAAACAACTATGAATAATGAGTTGAAATAAAAATCACATTTTTATTGAAAGAACAACCAATCTATCAATTTCAAGTGATCGATATGCATCAGATTGGGTTGAAACTGAAGATTCAATGATTGATTCACAGTTATCAATCTCTAGAATTCACCTAAACTAGCGAAGCTCAGATTAACTTGAACAGTAAAGCTCTACTATAAATTCGTAAAATGGATTTGCAAACCTAAATTATGAATAAATTAATAAAATTGAGAGAGTAGGGTTTAGAGGAGCACCTGAAAGAGGGAGTTGAGAGAGTGCAATAGACAAAACTGAAGCCTCTGCCTTTCGTGGTAGACTTGCGACTTCTCCGTTGCCATAAATGGACACGTCAAAACAGGAAGTGGAGTGAGACTGTCTCAAAGGGTAGAAATGGATCACTCTCTCAGGTGCACAAGTGCTTTTAACGAAGCGGTACGAAATGGGTTTGTCGGGGGTCATTTTATGGGGACTGGATATTCTCCGGTAAAAAAAAATTGGATGTTGTCTAAGTGGTTAATCTAATTTTTTATTATTTTTTTTATTTAATTTTGGTTCCACTTAGAGAATTAAAGATAAAAGATCACACTTTATTCTCTCAAGTATTTTTTTCATTAGAGAGGATCACACTTTATTATATTTTTTAAATTAAATATTATTTTTTTAACCTTTTTTAGTAAATAAGCACCACTTTTTAGGCACCATAGCATTCACCTAGTTATAAACCCTGATTCGTTGCACTATAGTTATCAGAACTGGACTGAAAATCAAGGTTCTAAAAATCGAACCAATTATTGAACCGTTCTAGCTACTAGTTTACAGGTTCAATCGATTTAATCGTAGTTCAACCGAAATAATTGTTTTATAATAAAATAACTAACAGCAAGGTTCTCAGAGTAACTAACAACAATTATTCAAAATTTGTTACAATAAAGAATAAAATCATAAAAAGTTGTACTATCTTCTACATTCCAATCAAAGAAAATACCTAATATGTTATTTTTCAAAGGAAAAAATAGAAAATAAATTAGAAAAAGAACAAGAGATTATTCTATGTCACTGTTTCACATTAACTTTACAACTGTTTTATTTGCAAAACAAAGTCATTCACAACATGAACTAATACTAGAAAGAAAAAGAAAACTTTCATGGCAAACTAGATAGAATTGCTTGCATATTTAGAAAAGAATAATCACCCAAATTTTGGTTCAAAAGAAACAATTTGGTTTTCAAAAGTATATACATTGTTCAATTCGACATATCTCTAATAGAAAATAGTATAATCTAGAAGACCGATGAAAACAGGATTTGAAAAACGCAAAACGTACTAATGATGAGCGGATAATTTATACGCTTTTTGGCATCGTTTTTAGGTAGTTTTTAGTAAGTTCAAGCTACTTTTAGGGATGTTTTCATTAGTTTTTATGTTAAATTCACATTTCTGGACTTTACTATGAGTTTGTGTATTTTTCTGTGATTTCAGGCAAATTCTGGCTGAAATTGAGGGACTTGAGCAAAACTCTGAAAAAGGCTGACAAAAGGACTGCTGATGCTGTTGGAATCTGACCTCCCTGCACTCGAAATAGATTTTCTGGAGCTACAGAACTCCAAATGGCGCGCTCTCAACGGCGTTGGAAAGTAGACATCCAGAGCTTTCCAGCAATATATAATAGTTTATACTTTATTCGGAAATTGACGACGTAACTTGGCGTTGAACGCCAAGTACATGCTGCTGTCTGGAGTTAAACGCCAGAAAAACGTCATAATCCGGAGTTGAACGCCCAAAACACGTCATAACTTGGAGTTCAACTCCAAGAAAAGCCTCAGCTCGTGGATAGATCAAGCTCAGCCCAAGCATACACCAAGTGGGCCCCGGAAGTGGATTTATGCATCAATTACTTACTCATGTAAACCCTAGTAGCTAGTCTAGTATAAATGGGATAAGTTACTATTGTATTAGATATCTTTTGACAGTTTAATCTTTGACTGTTTAGTCTTTGATAATTCAGTCTCTTGATCACTCAGGGGGCTGCCCATTCGGCCATGCCTGAACCTTTTACTTATGTATTTTCAACAGTGGAGTTTCTACACACCATAGATTAAGGGTGTGGAGCTCTGCTGTACCTCAAGTTTCAATACAATCACTATTACTTTTTATTCAATTCTCTCTTATTCTTATTCCAAGATATACGTTGCACAACACTTTGATGAATATGGTGATCCGTGACACTCATCATCATTCTCACCTATGAACGCACGTGATTGACAACCACTTTCGTTCTACTCTAGGCCGGGCGCATATCTCTTAGATTCCCCAACAGAATCTTCGTGGTATAAGCTAGATAGATGGCGGCATTCATGAGGATCCGGAAAGTCAACCTTGTCTGTGGTATTCCGAGTAGGATCCTGGGAATCCGGAAAGTCTAACCTTGTCTGTGGTATTTCGAGTAGGATTCCGGTATTGAATGACTGTGACGAGCTTCAAACTCCTGAAGGCTGGGCGTTAGTGACAGACGCAAAAGAATCAATGGATTCTACTCCAACCTGATTGAGAACCGACAGATGATTAGCCGTGCTGTGACAGAGCATTTGGACCATTTTCACTGAGAGGATGGGATGTAGCCATCAACCAAGGGTGATGCCTCCAGACGATTAGCCGTGCAGTGACAGCGCATAGGACCATTTTCCCGAGAGGATTGAAAGTAGCCACCGATGATGGTGATGCCCTACATACAGCTTGCCATGGAAAGGAATAAGAAGGATTGAAGAAAGAGTGAGTAGTGAAGTAGAGTTTCAAGAGGAGCACAGCACCTCCATAAACCTATCTGAAATTCCCACTATTGAATTACATAAGTATTTCTATCCTTTTTATTTTCTTTTTATTATTAATTTTCGAAAACCCATAAACCAATTTAATCTGCCTAACTGAGATTTACAAGGTGACCATAGCTTGCTTCATACCAACAATCTCTGTGGGATCGATCCTTACTCACGTAAGGTATTACTTGGATGACCCAGTACACTTGCTGGTTAAGTTGAACGGAGTTGTGAACTATGGTATTGGCATCATGTTTTTGGCGCCATTACCAGGGAATGAAAAGCAATGAATTTTGCAAAATGGAATAACAAATGAATCACAATTTCGTCCACCAAGTTTTTGGCGCCGTTGCCGGGGATTGTTCGAATATAGACAACTGACGGTTCATCTTATTGCTCAGATTAGGTAATTTTCTTTTCAAAAAGTTTTCAAAAATCTTTCAAAAATATTTTTTTTATTATTATTATTTTCCTTTTTCTAAAGTATATTTTCGAAAAAAAATAATAAAAATACAAAAAAAATAGAAAATCATAAAAATCAAAAATATTTTGTGTTTCTTGTTTGAGTCTTGTGTTAATTTTTAAGTTTGGTGTCAATTGCATGCTTTAAAAATTTTTCTTGTATTTTTCGAAAATCTCATGCATTCATAGTGTTCTTCATAATCTTCAAGTTGTTCTTGATAAGTCCTCTTGTTTGATCTTGATGTTTTCTTGTTTTGTGTTGGTTGTTGTTTTTCATGTGCATTCTTTGTTTGTTAGAGTCCATGCATTAAAGATTTCTAAGTTTGGTGTCTTGCATGTTTTCTTTGCATCAAAAATTTTTCAAAATTATGCTCTTGATGTTCATCATGATCTTCAAAGTGTTCTTGGTGTTCATCTTGACATTCATAGCATTCTTGCATGCATTCATTGTTTTGATCTAAAAATTTTATGCACTGAGTATTTTTGTTGTTTTTCTCTCTCATAATTAAAAATTCAAAAATAAAAAAAATATCTTTTCCTCATTTTCCTCCAAATTTTCGAAATTTTGGGTTGACTTGGTCAAAAATTTTTAAAAATTAGTTGTTTCTCACAAGTCAAGTCAAAATTTCAATTTTAAAAATCTTATCTTTTCAAAATCTTTTTCAAAAATTATATCTTTTTCATTTTTTTTATTTTTCGAAAATTCCAAAAATCTTTTTCAAAATATTTTCAAAATCTTTTTCCTATCTTTATATCTAATTTTCGAAAATTAGCTAACAATTAATGTGATTTGTTCAAAAATTTGAAGTTGTTACTTTCTTGTTAAGAAAGGTTCAATCTTTAAGTTCTAGAATCTTATCTTGTAGTTTCTTGTTAGTTAATTCATTTTAAAAAAAATTAAATCTTTTTCAAAATATCTTTTTCTTAAAAATCTTATCTTTTTCAAAATTTTATCTTTTTCAAAATTTGATTTCAAAATATCTTATCCAACTTCTTATCTTCTTATCTTTTCAAATTTGATTTCAAATCTTTTTCAATCAACTAACTAACTTTTTGTTTGTTTCTTATCTTTTTCAAAATCACCTAACTACTTTTCCCTCTCTAATTTTCGAAAATATCTCATCTCTTTTTCAAAAATTCTTTTTGTTTTAAATTTTAATTTTAATACCTTTTAATTTTCAAAAATACTAACCCCTTTTTCAAATTATTTTCGAAATTCCCCTCTCTTTTCTTCTTCTATTTAATTAATTAATTACTAACACTTCTCTTCACCTCTCTTCATCTAAAAATCCGAACTTATTATATCTCTTGTGTTTGGATTCTTCTACCCCTTTCTCCTTCTACTAACATAAAGGAATCTCTATACTGTGACATAGAGGATTTCTCTTTCTTTTCTTGTTTTCTTCTCTTTCATATGAGCAGGAACAGGGAAAAAGGCACTCTTGTTGAAATTGATCCAGAACCTGAAAGGACTCTGAAGAGAAAATTAAGAGAAGCTAAATTACAACAATCCAGAAACAACCTTTCAGAAATTTTCGAACAAGAGAAGGTGATGGCAGCCGAAAATAATAATAATGCAAGGAGAATGCTTGGTGACTTCACAAAGCCAACGTCCAAGTTTGATGGAAGAAGCATCTCCATTCCTGCCATTGGAGCCAATAACTTTGAGCTGAAACCTCAGCTAGTTGCCTTAATGCAACAGAACTGCAAGTTTTATGGGCTTCCATCTGAAGATCCTTATCAGTTTTTAACTGAGTTCTTGCATATTTGTGAGACTGTAAAGACGAATGGAGTTGATCCTGAAGTCTACAGACTCATGCTTTTCCCTTTTGCTATAAGAGACAGAGCTAGAATATGGTTGGATTCACAACCTAAGGATAGCCTGGACTCCTGGGATAAGCTGGTCACTGCCTTCTTGGATAAATTCTTTCCTCCTCAAAAGCTGAGCAAGCTGAGAGTGGATGTTTAAACCTTCAAACAAAAAGATGGTGAATCCCTCTATGAAGCTTGGGAAAGATACAAGCAGCTGACCAAGAGATGTCCATCTGACATGTTTTCAGAATGGACCATATTAGATATCTTCTATTATGGTCTATCTGAATTTTTTCGAAAATGTCATTGGACCATTCTGCAGGTGGATCTATTCACCTGAAGAAAACGCTTGAAGAGGCTCAAGAACTCATTGACATGGTTGCAAACAACCAATTTATGTACACCTCTGAGAGGAATTCCGTGAATAATGGGATATCTCAGAAGAAAGGAGTTCTTGAAATTGATGCTCTGAATGCCATACTGGCTCAGAACAAAGTGTTGACTCAATAGGTCAACATGGTCTCTCAAAATCTGAATGGATGGCAACATGCATCCAACAGTACTAGAGAGGCAGCTTCTGAAGAAGCTTATGATCCTGAAAACCCTGCCATGGCAGAGGTTAATTACATGGGTGAACCTTATGGAAACACCTATAACCCATCATAGAGAAATCATCCAAATTTCTCATAGAAGGATCAACAAAAGCCTCAACAAGGCTTTAACAATGGTGGACGCAATAGGCTGAGCAATAGCAAGCCATATCCATCATCTTCTCAGCAACAGACAGAGAATTCTGAACAAAACACTTCTAATTTAGCCAATATAGTCTCTGATCTGTCAAAGGCCACTTTCAGTTTCATGAATGAAACAAGATCCTCCATTAGAAATTTGGAGGCACAAGTGGGCCAGCTGAGTAAGAAAGTCATTGAAACTCCTCCCAGTATTCTCCCAAGTAATACAGAAGAGAATCCAAAAGGAGAGTGCAAGGCCATTGATGTGATCAATGTGGCCAAATGCACAAGGGAGGAAGAGGACGAAAATCCTAGTGAGGAAGACCTCCTGGGATGTCCCTCAAGCAAGAAGGAGTTTCCTATTAAGGATCCAAAGGAATCTGAGGCTCATATAGAGACCATAGAGATTCCATTAAATCTCCTTCTACCATTCATGAGCTCTGAAGACTATTCATCCTCTGAAGAGGATGAAGATGTGACTGGAGAGCAAATTGCTCAATACTTAGGAGCTATCATGAAGCTGAATGCCAAGTTGTTTGGTAATGAGACTTGGGAAAGTGAACCTCCCTTGCTCATTAGTGAACTAGATACTTGGATTCAGCAAATTCTACCTCAAAAGAAACAAGATCCTGGCAAGTTCCTAATACCTTGCACCATAGGCACCATGACCTTTGAAAAAACTCTGTGTGATCTGGGGTTAGGGATAAATCTTATGCCACTCTCTGTAATGGAGAAGCTAGGGATCATTGAGGTACAACCTGCCTTGTTCTCATTACAATTGGCAGACAAGTCATTGAGACAAGCTTATGGAATAGTAGAGGACGTGTTAGTAAAGGTTGAAGGCCTTTACATCCCTGCTGATTTCATAATCTTAGTCACTAGGAAGGAAGAGGATGATTGCATCATCCTTGGAAGACCTTTCCTAGCCACAGCAGGAGCTGTGATAGATGTCAACAGAGGTGAATTAGTCCTTCAATTGAATGGGGACTACCTTGTGTTTAAGGCACATGGCCATCCCTCTGTGACGAAAGAGAGTAAGCATGAAGAGCTTCTCTCAGTTCAGAGTCAAGAAGAGCCCACACAGTCAAACTCTAAGTTTGGTGTTGTGAGGCCACAACCAAACTCTAAGTTTGGTGTTAAGACCCCATATCCAAACTCTAAGTTTGGTGTTGGGACTACACAAACATTGACCTGATCACCTTGTGGCTCCATGAGAGCCACTGTCAAGCTATTGACATTAAAGAAGCGCTTGTTGGGAGGCAACCCAATTTTAATTATCTAATTTTTATTTTATTATTATTTTGTGTTTTATTAGGTACATGATCATGAGGAGTCACGAAAAAATCATAAAAATTAAAAACAGAATCAAAAACAGCAGAAGAAAAAATTCACACCCTGGAGGACGCACAGGCTGGCGTTCAACGCCAGTAAGATGTATCTGGCCGGCGTTCAACGCCAGAACAGAGCACCATTCTAGCGCTGAACGCTAGAAACAAGCAACATTCTGGCGCTGAACGCCAGGAATGTGCCTAGAGAAGAAAAGCTGGCGCTGAACGCCAGTAACAAGCATGAAACTGGCGTTCAACGCCAGAAACATGCTTTACATGGGCGTTGAACGCCCAGAACGTGCACCAATGGGCGTTTAAACGCCAGAATGGTGTGCAAAGGCATTTTACATGCCTATTTGGTGCAGGGATGGAATTCCTTGACACCTCAGATCCTGTGGACCCCACGGGATCACCTCAGGATCTGTGGACCCCACAGGATCCCCACCTAACATATTCCCACCTTACCTCCTAATCCTATTTTTGTGATTACTTTTCCCCATGTCACACTTCCCAACAACTCTCACCAATCACCTCAATTCCTCTTCCCAATTACCCCATTCACCACTCACATCAACCCACACTTTCCCATAAACCCCACCTACCTTCAAAAATTCAAACCATTTTCCCACCCATTCCCACCCTAATGACCGAATCCACACTACCCCCTCTCCCTATAAATACCCTTCCATTCTACTTCATTTTCACACAACACAAACCCATCTTCTCCCACTTCGCCGAACCTACCTCTCTCCCTCTCTACCCTATTCTCTTCTTCTCTTCTTTTCTTTCTTGCTCGAGGGCGAGCAATATTTTAAGTTTGGTGTGGTAAAAGCATAAGCTTTTTGTTTTTCCATTACCATCAATGGCACCTAAGGCCGGAGTATCCTCTAGAAAAGGAAAAGGGAAGACAAAAGCTTCTACCTCCGAGTCATGGGAGATGGAAAGATTCATCTCCAAGAGCCATCAAGACCACTTCTATGATGTTGTGGCAAAGAAGAAGGTGATCCCTGAGGTCCCTTTCAAGCTCAAGAAAAATAAGTATCCGGAGATCCGACATGAGATCCGAAGAAGAGGTTGGGAAGTCCTAACCAACCCCATGCAACAAGTCGGAATCTTAATGGTTCAAGAGTTCTATGCCAATGCATGGATCACTAGGAACCATGATCAAAGTATGAACCCGAGTCCAAAGAATTATCTCACAATGGTTCGGGGAAAATACTTAGATTTTAGTCCGGAAAATGTGAGGTTGGCGTTTCACTTGCCCATGATGCAAGGAGATGAACGCCCCTACACTAGAAGGGTAAACTTTAATCAAAGGTTGGACCAAGTCCTTATGGACATATGTGTGGAAGGAGCTCAATGGAAGAGAGACTCCAAAGGCAAGCCAGTCCAACTAAGAAGACTGGACCTCAAGCCTGTAGCTAGAGGATGGTTGGAGTTCATTCAACGCTCCATCATTCCTACAAGCAACCGATCTGAAGTTACTGTGGATCAGGCCATCATGATTCACAGCATCATGATTGGAGAGGAAGTAGAAGTTCATGAGGTCATCTCCAATGAACTCTACAAAATAGCCGACAAGCCCTCACCCATGGCACGGCTAGCCTTCCCTCACCTTATTTGCCATCTATGTTACTCAGCTGGAGTTATCATAGAAGGAGATATCCCCATTGAAGAGGATAAGCCCATCACCAAGAAGAGGATGGAGCAAGCAAGAGAGATCCCTCACGGTTCTCAAGAGATGCATGAGGAAGCTCATCATCAAGAAATCCCTGAGATGCCTCAAGGGATGCACTTTCTTCCCAACAACTATTGAGAGCAACAACTCAACACCTCCTTAGAAGATTTGAGCCACAATGTGGAACAATTAAGGGTGGAACATCATGAGCACTCCATCATTCTCCAAGAAATAAGAGAAGACCAAAGAGCGATGAGGGAGGAGCAACAAAGGCAAGGAAGGGACATAGAAGAGCTTAAGGACATTGTTGGTCCTTCAAGAAGAAGACGCCACTAAAGGTGGATGCATTCCTTGTTCTTTATTTCTTTCTGATTTCGGTTTTTAATGTTGTGTTTATCTATGTTTTGTGTCTCTACTTCATGATCATTAGTATGTAACCATGCCTTAAAGCTATGAATAAATTCCATTAATCCTTCACCTCTCTTAAATGAAAAATGTTTTAATTCAAAAGAACAAGAAGTACATGAATTTCGAATTTATCCTTGAATTTAATTTAATTATATTGATGTGGTGACAATACTTTTTGTTTTCTGAATGAATGATTGAACAGTGCATATGTCTTTTGATATTGTTGTTTATGAGTGTTAAAATTGTTGGCTCTTGAAAGAATGATGAACAAAGAGAAATGTTATTGATGATCTGAAAAAATCATGAATTTGATTCTTGAAGCAAGAAAAAGCAGTGAAAACAAAAAGCTTGCGAAAAAAAATAGAAAGAAAAAGAAAAAGCCAGTCGCCCTTAAAACCAAAAGGCAAGGATAAAAAGGATCCAAGGCTTTGAGCATCAATGGATAGGAGGGCCTAAGGAAATAAAATCCAAGCCTAAGCGGCTAAACCAAGCTGTCCCTAACCATGTGCTTGTGTCATGAAGGTCCAAGTGAAAAGCTTGAGACTGAGTGGTTAAAGTCGTGATCTTAAGCAAAAAGAGTGTGCTTAAGAGCTCTGGACACCACTAACTGGGGACTCTAGCAAAGCTGAGTCACAATATGAAAAGGTTCACCCAGTTATGTGTCTGTGGCATTTATGTATCCGGTGGTAATACTGGAAAACAAAGTGCTTAGGGCCACAGCCAAGACTCATAAGTAGCTGTGTTCAAGAATCAACATGCTTAACTAGGAAAGTCAATAACACTATCCGAAATTCTAAGTTCCTAGAGAAGCCAATCATTCTAAACTTCAAAGGAAAAAGTGAGATGCCAAAACTGTTCAGAAGCAAAAGCTACAAGTCCCGCTCATCTAATTAGAATTAATATTCATTGATATTTTGAAATTTATAGTATATTCTCTTCCTTTTATCCTAATTGATTTTCAGTTGCTTGGAGACAAGCAACAATTTAAGTTTGGTGTTGTGATGAGCGGATAATTTATACGCTTTTTGGCATCGTTTTTAGGTAGTTTTTAGTAAGTTCAAGCTACTTTTAGGGATGTTTTCATTAGTTTTTATGTTAAATTCACATTTCTGGACTTTACTATGAGCTTGTGTGTTTTTCTGTGATTTCAGGTAAATTCTGGCTGAAATTGAGGGACTTGAGCAAAACTCTGAAAAAGGCTAACAAAAGGACTGCTGATGCTGTTGGAATCTGACCTCCCTGCACTCGAAATGGATTTTCTGGAGCTACAGAACTCCAAATGGCGCGCTCTCAACGGCATTGGAAAGTAGACATTCAGAGCTTTCCAGCAATATATAATATTCCATACTTTATTCGGAAATTGACGACGTAACTTGGCATTGAACGCCAAGTACATGCTGCTGTCTGGAGTTAAACGCCAGAAAAACGTCATGATCCGGAGTTGAACGCCCAAAACACGTCATAACTTGGAGTTCAACTCCAAGAAAAGCCTCAGCTCGTGGATAGATCAAGCTCAGCCCAAGCATACACCAAGTGGGCCCCGGAAGTGGATTTATGCATCAATTACTTACTCATGTAAACCCTAGTAGCTAGTCTAGTATAAATAGGATAAGTTACTATTGTATTAGATATCTTTTGACAGTTTAATCTTTGACTGTTTAGTCTTTGATAATTCGGTGTCTTGATCACTCAGGGGCTGCCCATTCGGCCATGCCTGAACCTTTTACTTATGTATTTTCAACAGTGGAGTTTCTACACACCATAGATTAAGGGTGTGGAGCTCTGCTGTACCTCAAGTTTCAATACAATCACTATTACTTTTTATTCAATTCTCTTTTATTCTTATTCCAAGATATACGTTGCACAACACTTTGATGAATATGGTGATCCGTGACACTCATCATCATTCTCACCTATGAACGCGCGTGATTGACAACCACTTTCGTTCTACTCTAGGCCGGGCGCATATCTCTTAGATTCCCCAACAGAATCTTCGTGGTATAAGCTAGATAGATGGCGGCATTCATGAGGATCCGAAAAGTCTAACCTTGTCTGTGGTATTCCGAGTAGGATCCTGGGAATCCGGAAAGTCTAACCTTGTCTGTGGTATTCCGAGTAGGATTCCGGTATTGAATGACTGTGACGAGCTTCAAACTCCTGAAGGCTGGGCGTTAGTGACAGACGCAAAAGAATCAATGGATTCTACTCCAACCTGATTGAGAACCGACAGATGATTAGCCGTGCTGTGATAGAGCATTTGGACCATTTTCACTGAGAGGATGGGATGTAGCCATCAACCAAGGGTGATGCCTCCAGACGATTAGCCGTGCAGTGACAGCGCATAGGACCATTTTCCCGAGAGGATTGAAAGTAGCCACCGATGATGGTGATGCCCTACATACAGCTTGCCATGGAAAGGAGTAAGAAGGATTGAAGAAAGAGTGAGTAGTGAAGTAGAGTTTCAAGAGGAGCACAGCACCTCCATAAGCCTATTTGAAATTCCCACTATTGAATTACATAAGTATTTCTATCCTTTTTATTTTCTTTTTATTATTAATTTTCGAAAACCCATAAACCAATTTAATCTGCCTAACTGAGATTTACAAGGTGACCATAGCTTGCTTCATACCAACAATCTCTGTGGGATCGACCCTTACTCACGTAAGGTATTACTTGGATGACCAAGTACACTTGCTGGTTAAGTTGAACGGAGTTGTGAACTATGGTATTGGCATCATGTTTTTGGCGCCATTACCAGGGAATGAAAAGCAATGAATTTTGCAAAATGGAATAACAAATGAATCACAATTTCGTCCACCAACTAACGAAGCTACTAACTTAAAGCACAAGAAAAGATACGATATAACAAAATATCATAGTATAATATCATAAGAATCTAGCCACGGCTCGCGGAATTTAAGCCGGCTAGCCATATGTACAGACAACTAGAAACTGAAGTTTAAAAGAGCTTATACAAGTTTTGTTCTCTAAAAAACAAGCCTCTATGCAAAACAAAATACAAAAGTGAGAGATGTATAAACAAAATAAACAAAAGACTCCAAAAGGTATCATAATCCTCCGCTTCTATCACCATCCAAGCAACTCACCGAGGTGGGTTGTGACCTGCATATGAAAAACACAACAGAAATATGGTATGAGAACCGGAGGTTCTCAATATGGTAACAGTGCTCAGTGATGTAGGATATAAGACCTCGGGATGCCAAAGGCAATCCTAGACTCCATATCCATCACAAGAATTTAAACTTAAAACATCCTAAAACAAATAAGCATAATATATCTTAACATAAATAAATAGGGTACTACTCTATATTAAGGAATTTCTATTCTAACCAAACACCGTTGTCCCACAGCCTTTACTAACCTATCCTCCATGCGATCCCCTCGCCATCGCCTTCCGAACCTCCTCAATCCTAGTAGAAGTCACAATTATATACAATGCAAGTAAATCACAAGTAGAAGACTCAAGTAGCAATTAGACATGTTATACAAATAGGCAAACGATATCAAGTCGGCAAAGCATACAAACAGATAGAAAATGCACATGATGAATGTCTGTCCTACTGGCTGTGATATCACATTGTCGGTTCAACTGCCAACCTGACACATCTCCATGGAGATGTCGCCCTTCGGAATCATCATATGGGAACCCCCGAAATATAGTACTCCGATCACTGTCCAGGATTTTGCGCCTGCACGCTCTATTGATCCGAAGGGATGCGAGAGGGATACTCTTGCCACGGACCTCATATATCAATGCAAGCGGGACGAACCACCGCCCTTACGTTGCCGCTACCTTGATAGGCGGGATCCAACTGCCGTCCCTTCCGGGCGCATAGCGTCTCATAATCTCAATATAAAAAGTAGTTCAGTGGTTTTTCAGAAAACAGTTTCAATACATCAGTGATTTCTCATCACACATTCGAGTCCTCGACTTATCTCAACAACTGTCAATTCACATTTTCATTTTGAACTCAATAGTTCCTCAATTTCCATCTCATACATCAACCATTCATCACATACCATCAAACCATCCTTAATACACCCGAAACCTAGGCCTCAGTTTTCTAAGTTTTCCAAATAATACCATCTAAAACCCTCATGATCTTTCCCATGTTTTAAATGTCCAAAATTAGGCACAAGAGTCTTAAAATAGTGTTATAAAAGCTTACAACCTTGTTGGGAAGGTAGAATAGTTGAAAACAAAGTAAAATTTTGAGAAACAGGACGTGTGCGTACGCACAGGGGTGTGCGCGCGCACACTCTAGAGAGTTTAAAACGTGTGCGTACGCATAAGGTTGTGCGTACACATAGGTAAAAATTTTCACAATTCTGTTTCGCTCGCACAAGCTGTGCTAGCGCCCTTAACAGATTGGCCTTCCCAACGTGTGCGTGCGCACAGGTTGCAATTTTCCATTGGTATGTGCGCGCACAAGCTGTGCTAGCGCTACAAATAGATTGCATGCCTTTGCGTGTGCATACGCATAGGTCTGTGCATGCGTACAGGTTGAAATTTTCGCAGAGGTGTGCGTGCGCACTAGGCTGTGCGTGCACACATACCAAATCATAAAATTCTTCAACTTTGCAGAATTTCAGATTTTTAACACCAACTTTGAATGATTATAACTTCCTCTACGAAATTCCAAATTTTGCAAACTTTATATCAATTTAAAGGGTTTTCAATGAACTTTAATTCTAAACAAATTTCAACCAATTTTGAAAATCAAGTCAAAGTTATGATCAGCAAAATTTACCAAAAACCAACTTTTACCCAATTTCACAATTTTCACAAATTCTTGTAAAACACAACCAAAACCATACCAAACCATTCCAATCTTCAATTATCATCAAAATCAACCCTCTATGTCACATTACACCAAACTTACCACATTTTCCTTCACCTTTCCTCATCTTCAACCTCAACATCAATATATCACATTATAATCAAACCTCATTAATATTTTTCCAACTACATTACCAATTCATCAACATCAATGTCACATATATCAACATAATTCACTTCTCAACTTCTCAAATCATTCATCCTCATCATATCATTATCCATCATCATAGTCAAACTCAACAATCATCAATTCATCATAAATCATCATATACCATCATTCAACAACTCAACAACCATTCAAATCCAAACCTATCCTATGGGTCACTAGCCTAAGTGTCCATAAATATTATATACTACATAGAGAAAACCGAAACCATACCTTGGCCGATTCCCAATATGTCCAAAACTCAAAATTGAGCACCAAATGAGCTTTCAACCACAATCCAACCCCCAAGGTAACTCCAACAAGCTCCAAACTCACAATAATCAAGCTATATATATATATATATATATATATAAATCACCACAGATCAACTTAGGGTTCAACATAAACATAATCTCACAAAGGTTCAAGAGCTCTTACCTTTTCCAATAGCTTTGGAAGCCAAAACCCAATGCTAAGCAAGAATTAGAGTGAACCTAAACATCCAAAATCACAAAAACTCATTTAATACAAAGCCCTAAAAACTCAAAAATTTTGAGGAGAAAAACTGAGAGGGATTCGAGCTTTCCTTACCAGTTTCTTATATGATTTTTGTAGAGCTCTTCACAAGGAACGTGTAGCCGTAAACGGTGCAGCGATCGGAGCTCTGTAGCTCAAGATATGAGCTTGAGAAGATGATGATGAATAGTGCTCAATCTCTTCACCTCTCCCTCTTTCAATTTCTGATGTGTGTGTGTTTGTGAGAGGGTAAGGGTTCATTAATGAGCCCTTATATATGTTGGGCTTGGGCCCAACTTGGGCCAGTCCAACCCATTAGCGTTTTTAGCCCGTTTGTCCCAACTTCGGGCCAAACCTTTAAAATTAATGCCCGATTTTTTATTTCTAATATTTTTCTAAGGTTTTTGGCTGTTTTCACTTTTTCTCGCGCAGCACCGAGTAGACTTGAACCGATTCAATCGGTTCAACTGTCGGTTTGCGAGTTTTTCAATGTTTTTCGCAGAAAATACATTTTCTGACTCAGACAATCCCACTGAGTTCAAAAATCACATATAAATCCTCAAATTCTCACTCTAACTTTTCGAAATCTAATTTGGGCAATATAATCACTTAATTAACCGGTTGATTAGTTGCGATTCTTACATTCTTTAATCTCTGCCGTCGTCGTCCAGCCCAGCAACCAACGTCGTTCTCAATTTTTCTCTCTGCGTCGTTCTCACTGCTTAGTCTCTCAATACTGTCCTTCTCCCCTATTCTGTGCGTCGTTCTCTCTGCCAATGCCATGGTGCACCCACATTGTTTTCACTCCTCAGCGCCATCGTTTCAACAAATAATAGACAAATACAAACAAATTCAAGATTTAGTAATGATTATTAATAATAAATTAATCTGAGTAAAAAAACCTTAACCTTACTGTGCAAACTAAAGAAAAATACAAATTGATGGTAAAGTGGTAAACAAATCAAATAGAAAAATAATGAGAGGTGTAACTCACAACTACATTGTATAAGAACAATAATAAATATAAGTTGAGAAAGACTCTAAACAAACCATCAACTCCAACAAAACACAACAAAACAAACCATCAACTCCAATAACTCCATATACCACATCAAATTAAATCTAGTTACAAGTAAAATAAAAACTAAACGCCCCGTTATGACAATCAAGAGACCAAGCAAATTAAGAATAAAAAGGCCAAAGCATCCAGACATTTCGACATAAACAACCTATTTAAAAATAAATAAGGTTACTCAACAAGTTTTAGATTACTCACAGAATTAAAGTGTAGGACTGTAATCTTTAGCAGAATAAAAAATTTTATTTACATAAACCTTCTTCCACAAAATCAAAATCTTTTACAATATGGAAAATAAAGACATTCACTTTGTTAAAATTAAATGATAAAAGATAAGATATTGATGACTATTGTAGTGAAAAAAATTAATTTAATGTGATTGATTGAAATAAAGCAAAATATGAGAAGAGGAGTATGCATAGTAGAGAAGCGAGTTTACCAGAAAAGAGAAGCTGCCATAGTAGAAAGATGGGCAGAGATGCGGACAAAAGAGAGGATGCAAGTACGGATGGCAGAGAGACGAGGCAGAGAGGCACCTTGGAGAGATTTCATTGGCAGTGCAAGAGAAGAAAGGAGTAGCAACAACAATGCATGAGGAGATGCGAGAATGGTGCAATGGTGCCAGCACCAATAAGGCCAGCGATAGCAACGCTGGTGTTCAACCACCGAGAAGAGGAGGAAGAAAAGAAGAGGGAAGACGGTGAGTGTCTTAGGGTTGGGTATGGATTTTCATGGCAGCGGGAGAGTGACTCAGTGTGGGTCATAAAAAATGGATTTACACTTTACAAATTCTATTACAATAAATCGGTTTTTTCTGGTTTTTAAAATTTAAATTGTTAAGCCGGTTCAATAAATATATCCAATCATATTGTAATACTTAAAGTATCTTTACAAAAAGTGTTTTAGACCCAATTTATGTGAGTATCCATCATTATATATATACACACACATGTTAAAAAAGGCAATATATCCTAGAGGTGTAAGTTATCAAATCGGACCAAAATTTACCGTAAAATCGAATAGAAATTTACAACAATCGAATAAAAAAATTGAAAAAATTGGTTTTTTTCCGAAACCGATCGATTCGATTCGGTTTTCAGTTGGCTTGGAAGAAATTGAACCGAATCAAACTGAAGAAGTGGTTCAATAATGCTTGTTTTTACAACTTTATCCTTTAAACTAATAACAAAACCTCCAAATCCCTAACTCTAACTTAGTACTCAACAGCCACAACCCCACAAGACCACAAGTCAGTAAACTCACTTCCATCTTCCTCCTCCATGCCTGAGAGAATGAGAGCCTAAGAGCTGCCGCTGTCCTCCAGTCGCAAGTCGTCCATCGTCGACATCAAGGATGTCGTCGCAACTGTAGCGGTCATCTCCGCCGCAGGCATTGCAGCGAGCTAGAGAGGGCCGTCGTATAGCCGCAGTACGGTCCTATTCGCATCGTCGTCCAGTTCACGCCGTCATCCAGTCCGTGCCATCATCCAGTCTGCGCCGTCGCAACAAACCCTAATAAGAGTCTTTCTTTTCCGTCGTCGAGCAGCAGTCTCCGTCGTCGACCAATTCCACTTTGTTGCCAAGCAACAGCCTTAGTCCAAGCTCTCTCTTACAACTCACAATGTCTTCTTATGAGGTTAGCAACTTGGTATATTCACAATTTGTTGCAAGTTATTAGATGTTGTTGTTGCTGGTCTGTTGGAAACAAAGTATATTCACAATTTGTTCATTTTGTTTCATAAAATATGTTGTTGTTGCTTTAATAACTTAGTATGTTTAA
Organism: Arachis hypogaea; assembly: GCF_003086295.3. Lineage (NCBI taxonomy): Eukaryota > Viridiplantae > Streptophyta > Magnoliopsida > Fabales > Fabaceae > Arachis > Arachis hypogaea. Next base: position 28,118,962 of record NC_092042.1, on the reverse strand, counting down.
TAAACTTTGTTGATGTTGCTGGATAAACTTAGTATGTTGCTGGATTAAATTTGTTGCTGGCTAAATAATTTGTTGATGTTGTTTCATAAACTTAGTATGTTTCACAAAAATATTTTTAAATGTGATAAGTTGATAAGTTATTAGTTGTTCTTGTGCTGTTGCTGTTGCTGGAAACAATATAATTTTGTTGTTGTTGCTAGTCTGTTGGAAACAAAGTATATTCACAATTTGTTCATTTTTGTTTCATAAAATTTGTTGCTGTTGTTGGATAAAATTTGTTGCTGTTGTTGGATAAACAATTTGTTGTTATTTCATAAAGTTAGTATGTTTCACAATTTGTTGCTGTTGCATAAATGTTGGAAACAATATTTTTGAACAAGTCTGATTGCTGATTTTGTTGCTAGAAACAATATTTTTATGAAAGAATCAACTGTTGCTTCAAAAGAGGCTTTTAGCACTGGTGGAAGAGTGCTTAATAACTATAGGAGTTCTTTAACTCCAGGTATTGATTTGCACACAAAATTGGCTTCATGCTTCTCCAATAACAACTGATTTTGAGGAGCTTATCGAGGAGTTTAAGAAACTTGAATTAGGTATGAAAAAAAATTGAAGTTCCTTTCATAGTTTATGTTTATAATTTATAATCTATATTGATTTCTTTGTTTTGTTTTTGTAGAAATTGCACCAACCGTAAAAGATGATGATGAATTTGGTATGGTTTCAGATTAAGCATGGTGGTTGTTTTGGTTTTTATTTAGTTTTAAAGTGGCTGTTTCGGACTTTATTTAGTTTTAAAGTGTGTTTGTTTTGTGCTAGACATTTTTAATTGTCTTTTTTTTATGTTTAATTGTTGGGACAAGTTGAAATTGTATTGAATTTGGATGTGATATACTCTTGTTATTTTAATTTATTGATGGTTTTAAACTTCATTTTATGGTATTTAAATTATGATTATTAGGTTTAAAAAAATCGAAAAACCCGACCGAACCAAACTGCTATTGCTTCGGTTCGGTTCGATTGTCAGAAAGCAGCAAATCGAACGGTTAATATCACTAAAGAATCAAACAGGTCGGTTCGGTTGGTCTCGGTTCAAAATCGAACCAAACCGAACCAATTATACCCTTACTATATCCTGATCAAGGTTCTGAAAATCAGATCTGGTGGTCAAATCGGTTCAATTGCAAACTGAAGATTAATTTGGTTCGGTTTAATGTTAAAACCGTCAATTTGTAAACTGCTTATGAATTGTTAAACCGGCCGGTTCTCATAAAACGTGGTCGTTTTAACTTTCACCAATGTTTTGAAAATCGGACCGAACTGACCGGTTTGACCGGTCTAACCGTGAACAAGCAGCAATTACGGTCCGGTTTGCCCCCAAAACCGTTTCTCTAAAAACTGGAGCTGAACCGTCAAACCGGCCGGTTGAACCGGACAGAGAACCGACCGGTTTAAAAGAAACGGCGTCGTTTTGCCAAATTTGCTTACTTTCACTCTTGGTTCCCTTTCTCCCTCCGTTTCTTTCATTCACAGAAACTTAGCCAAAAAACCCTAGCACTGTAAGCCTACACCACCGCCGCCGCAAGGAGTGGCATACTGCCGCCGTCCGTCCGTCCGTCTATCTAGCTTCCCTCGTGCTCCAAGTCTTCAACCCCCGTTCGCTGTCACCGATCGCAGCTGCTTACTCGAGCTCGGCGTCCGTCGTCTTTGTCTGCTCAGCCGCGCTTCCGCCACCGTTGGTTGCCGTTAACGTTCGCGTCTTTGTTCAGCCGTCGTCTTCGTTCGCGTTCTTCGCCGTTCAAGTTTGCTCGGCGTTCACCGTTCGCGTTCACTCGCCGTTCACCGTTCGGGTTCGTGTTCGTCTGGAAGCCACGTTGCCCTGCTTCAAACTCTGCGACCAACCCGTGCGCTCCACCTAGCCGTCGAACTGCTCTCTTTTGTCGCCGCCGTGAGTTCCCTAAACCCGCCGCGAGACAATACACTCACACGACACCAATACTCTGCTTGAAACTCTGCAACTTCTTATTTCTATTACAATAAGTAACTATTTGATTTGCAGTGGTTTGGATTTTTTTCATAGACTGAATTAAAGTATACAATAGTTATGTTCTCTTCTCTATCACATTGATACTAAGCTTTGAATTCTCTTATTTCGTTTCAAGTTTACCACATGTTTGATGAAATACTTTAACCATATTTCGGGTTGGTTTTATCATTTCTAGCTTTTAGAAACTTAGTAAGTTGATTGCATGTGAAATTAGAATAATTGGATCTTAGTAATTAGGAAATTTTAGCTGCACAAATAGCATCTTTGTAGAAAACATATTAGCATTGCATTAGTGTTCTTCTGGTAAATTTTAACCGTTAGTGTGAACTTGTTAATTTGCTAATTGTTCTTGTGTTGTTGTTCTGTTGTTCTTCTGTTATTTTTATTTTATTTTATTTTTTCTTGGGCTGCTGTTGTTTTAATTTGCTAAATTGTTAGGTTTCTGTGACATAATTTGTTGGATTTTCTATTTAGGTCTTGTTCTTGTTTATTTGCTAAATTGTTGTTGTGTATTTATTGTTGTCTTTGAGATTCTTGTTGGATATTGGTGATCATTAATTTATTATATGCTTCATGTTTTCATTGTTTTCTTCTTCTGAAGGAAAAAAAATTCTGTTTTCATTGTTTTGTTGATTGTTTGTTTTGTTTCAGAAATTATTTTTTTGTGATCAATGCTCAAACTCTAAATGCTATTCTGTTGGTTTTGCAGTGTTTGTTTTGTTTCAGAAATCAATTTTTTGTTATCAATGCTCAAACTCTGAATGTTGTTCTTCTGTTTTTGTTTTGTTTCATAAATCAATATTTTGTGATCAATGCTCAAACTCTGAATGTTGTTATGCTGTTTTTGTTGTTTCAGAAATCAATTTTTTGTGATTAATGCTCATACTCTGAATGTTGTTCTGTTTTGTTTTAAGGCTGAGTTTAGAAGAGGTGATTGATTTTTGAGTGTTGTTTTGTTTTTGTTTTAAAGCTGTGTGTTGTGTTCAATTTTCATTTTGTAGGAAATTCTTTGAGGTATATAAGAATTAAGAAGGAAGACTATTTTAACGGTATTATTCTGTTGATTCTGGTTACAAGCTTGAACATAGAATTGAAGAGAAAAACCCTTTATTATTTTATCATTGGCCTATTTTTGGCATTGCATATCATTGTAGTTTGTTTATTCATAGAACTAGTTGTTTATGATCCCCTTTTGAAGTAAAAAAATGTAGTAGAAGAGTGTTTAGAACCAGTTGCTTTATTCATTGAATTTTTATAGAATCAGGTGTTTATTATTTCCGGTTGAACCACGGTTAAACCGGTTGAACCAATGAACTAGTGAACCAGTAACTAGAGTGGTTCGATGACCGGTCCAGTTTTCTGAACCTTGACTCTCGCAACATGTTCTTCAGTTCTCCCTCGAGCCATTCCCATTCCTGATTCCTCACTCCTCAGTCTCTCTCTCAAGTCCTAATTCCTGATATATCCTCCTCTGCGGTTAACTCCTCCGCTCGGCTTATTCAAGTTTCAACTCAGACTGATATTGGTAAGTGACAACTTTGTGTAAACTGATAAGGACACACTTTACAGTTCCGGTGCTATTTACATACATGAATTCTTAGCTTCGATTCTCAAAACTTTCTACTCTTGCAATTCAATGGCAAAATTTTGCTTCGTCGTTGCTTTAGTGGCCACGACGGATGTTTTCTCTGCTCTCTCTCTCTTTTTTTTCTTTTCATTAATTGTTAATTAGGAGCATTTTCTTGTGCACTCCAACTGTTTGAGGAAATGTCGCACTTATTTATTGATCATCTAGCTTAGTTTTTGCGACTTATATGCATTTTGTAGCAGAGTGCTTCCTAGTCACCGCATATGTCAACAAGTATTTATTTATTTAAGTCAGCATTAGCTAATATTTTTTCCACACTAGTGGAGTACATATTAATTCACGATTTTCTTTCGTTCCCAATAGTAACAACTAACAACTGTGATAACTACATATATTTATTATATTTTTTTAATAAAAAATGGCATGTAACCAAATCAGTTATTATATATTTGTGTATAAAACTATAGATACATATATTGTTTAATTTATTTTTAATGTGTATTTTGTATTTTATATTTCAACATGTATTTTATATAAGTGTTTAATTTGGTGGTTTATTTTTTATGTCCACTTGGCATGGTTGTTTTTAATATATGAAAAGGGTATTCTAGAAGAAAAAGAAATTGGACACCAATAAAGGAGAATTCTGTTATATATGTTGTAGATGATAGACTATATAGACTTAGCGTTTATATTTGTTAACTTATTTTGTTATGTCAAGTTTTTTTTAAATATGATCTTGCTTGGGTAAAAAGTTGCATCCCCAGGCTGCAAAAATAATTACCATTTATTTCTTTTGCTTTTATATGAAGTACTGAAGTAGTAACATTTGCTTCGATATTAATTGAAGGGAGCATATTCTGTATCTATCTCTAAGGCTGGTGCATTAAGGCATTGAGATACAACAGAGGCCTGTATTTGAGAGACTATTTACATTGTCTTTGGCGCGGGATGTTTCATAATGAAGTGTAGCAAAGGAAATATGCTCCTATGGCTAATTTTCAGCTAGCTTGTGGTTGCTTATTATCATCTTGTTGATCTTATTCATGGGTTACATAACTTGAACTACTTATATTGCGTGGCTAAGTTTACTTGGTTTGCATGAACATCTTGGGACATACCACGCTCTTGTGATCTCTATTGATGGCGGTCTCTTGCTATAACCTAATATGCAACTGTTACAACCCATTTTACTCCACTACCAATGATGTTACCAAATTATGTCGTGCTAGGACTAGAGCAAACTCATTATATCGAAAACCCAGTTATTATGATTTCCGTAAACACCGTTTTGGTGCAGTATTAGTTGCTATTGGTATGGAAGAAACTGTAAAAGAAGAGGTGAAAGAAGAAAATCACAGAAAGTTTAGGTGGAATGAGATATGCCATCAGAATATGACAAATCAACAAAAACAGGCCATATCTAACCTTCCTTTCAGGATGGCTAAACGATGTAAAGCGCTGATGAGACAGATCATATGTTTTTCTGCCGAAAAGGGGAACATATATGAGCTGTTGGGGGCTTGGGTGAAGATCATGAAGCCTTGCAGAGCAGACTGGCTTGCAGTTATCAAAGAATTGAAAACTCTGGAACATCCTCTGTACCTTGAGGTATTCTCACAACTTCTAATTTCATTCAAAGAGAGTTACTATTTATGTTTATCATAAATTTTACATGTTTTCTTTCTCTCTGAGCTGTGTGAGATTACTTACATATCAAGTTAGTATCTTTGATCTCACGGATATTTTTCTGAAAACTGAGAACATAAAATGTCATTAAGCGCTGTGGACATCTGATCCAGATGACCACATCTGCTTGCTTTAAGAGTCTGAACATTTCTGGTTCTTAAATTGAATATTTTGGTGCATTACCAACTGATTTTGTTAGGTTTAAATGTCAATTTCATTACCATTGTTATTTATTAATTACTTTGCCATGGCCTTTAGCAATCTGAGCACTATGGCAAACTGACAATATATGTGTGTTTAATAAGTTTTTTGAAGCAAGGGATCTTTTTCATTTTCAATAACAACATAAATTAATTTAAGCATCATAATAGTTATTCAATTTTTTTTTTATATAAGTAGTGATAGCTTTGCCATTATGAAAAATATCTATTCTCTATATTTTGAAAGGAAGCTTCATCTATGTATGAATTTGTAGGTGGCGGAATATGCTCTTCTAGAAGAATCCTTTGAAGCCAACCTTCGTGACTACACAAAGATAATCCATGGCTATGGCAAGGATAATCGACTTGAAGATGCTGAAAATGTTCTCACAATAATCAAGGAAAGAGACTTCATCTGTGACCAAGTGATCTTGACTGCGATGCTTGACATGTACAGCAAGGCTGGACATCTTGACAAGTCTAAAGAATATTTTGAGGAGATCAAATTGCTCGGGGAACCTGTGGATAAAAGATCATATGGCTCGATGATCATGGCATATATCAGAGCTGGAATGCCTGAACAGGGAGAGATATTACTTCAAGAAATGGATGCTCAGGAAATAACTGCAGGCAGCGAGATTTACAAAGCATTGCTTAGAGCCTACTCTATGGTTGGCAAGGCTGAAGGAGCACAGAGGATATTTGATGCAATTCAGCTGGCTGCTATCCCTCCTGATGATAAGGTGTGTGGTCTAGTTATTAATGCCTATGGTATGGCCCGGCAAAGTCAAAAGGCTCGCATTGCATTTGAAAATATGAGAAGAGCAGGTATTGGTCCTACTGATAAATGCATAGCTTTGGTGTTGGTTGCATATGAGAAGGAAAACAAGTTAAATGAATCATTAGAATTTTTAATAGAATTGGAGAGAGATGGCATTTTGGTTGGAGAAGAAGCTTCTGTAGTAATGGCTCGGTGGTTCCGAAAACTGGGGGTGGTAGAAGAGGTTGAACTTATTTTAAGAGACTTTGCCATAAGCTAGCATTGTAAGCAGAGCCCTTTTAACTCAGTGGTAGAGTAACGCCATGGTAAGGCGTAAGTCATCGGAAGTTACTGCATCATAATTATTAGAAGCTATAGTGAACTGTCTTTTCAAAAAGGCTAAGTTATTAGGTAGAGGCATACAAACTGCAATTTCACTTGTAATATATTTGTTATGTTTCAAACAACAGTTGATCAATCACAAGCTGCAGCCTTTCAGGGAGACCTTCAGCTTTTTCTTTGTATGTAACATTTTCTAGCCCAAGACAAAAAACACTATTGTTTATGATCTTTCAAGAGCAATCTATTGAAAATAAAATGATAGAGCACAAAGTCTTACTTATCCTTCTTTGGATGAAAGAAGTTAAAGAATCATCTCGTTATTTGGAATCTAGAACTGCATCCACAAAACATCTTCATCAGACAGTGAATCACCATGATCCAATTTAAATGCAGACTCTTGAATCACACTCAAGTCAGATGTTCTCTGCAGTAAACCGTGATTCCGGGAAGCTGATTCAAAGCCCTTGTTAGAGTTTAGGGTTTCGACCCGATTTCACATGACTGCTACCTTCATTATAAGGCATGGTTCTGTCTATAACAATCCTCTCAGATGCTATTCCAGTGGCTACAAGCTTGCAAGGTTTAGCCAAAGGGATGCTAATGGTTTAGGAGACAGGTTTATCAGATTGAACTGTAGTAGATTCTACATGTTGATGTGACTTGAAAGTGATTCTAATGAGCAAAAAGCTAATGCTCACGGATACTGACAAATGCATTAGATTGTTCAAGTATTATCACGATGAGTGAATATTGTTCCCACGAGAATTAATGAATTGAGACAAGTAACGTCTAATTTAACCTCTGATTAGATCAATTAAACTTGGGCAAGCGGAATGTGAAGTAGAAGAACCGTCAAGATTATAGAATGTAAATGGGAGAGGATTTAGGCTGAGACATACAAAATCGTGTTTGACAGAAGAGACATGGACAGAGACAATGTGTCCAGAGAGGACACGGAGACACTAACAAGGGACACAATTTATTTTTCATTTTTTCTTACATTATTTTGTTAATTTTTTATAATTATATTTTTTATTATTATATCTTTTGCCTCAAATTTTTTGAATGAAAAAAATGAATAAATTAAATTTTTATAATTTGTTCTAGTTTATCACCAAACATGATACAAGAACACGATTTTGTATCTCTATCCTTTGTGTCTTGTTCTTAGTGTCTTGTCTTATCCTGTTCTCAGAAACAAATGCAACCTTAGTGATTTATAAAAAAAAATCAAGAATACAGAATGTTAAAGGTTTTGGAAATGTTTATTAATACAAACATATAATATACCAATTAGGAAATAATTAACTATTAGAGATTCATAAGTATTAGTAAATATTAGTGATGAAAAAAATAATATATATAGGAATATGGACTACACTATTGTGGTAGGCAGAGAAATTTGGTTAGCTCTCATTTGGAGTTTCACCCTCAACTTGAAGGAAGGAATTACTGTATTTCTTCATCTCAATACTCATTGATGTGTACCCGCCTATACTCGGAGATAACATCCAAATAGAAACCGAGCTTAAAACCCGGAAGCTAACAAACAGGAACGAAAAAATGTGACCAAGTCGCTCTTATCCATTGGGCGCTATTCACAAGACAACGGAATCCGCTACCCAAGCAAGATAACAACTCTGTGCAAGTCAAAGATACTAACAACGGCACTTATCAGATTTATCGGAACTCACTAAACACTATACTCAACTATAAAACCAGGCCACATAATCCACAAAAGGGCAGGTCACAGAACTCATTCTCACTTATTTTTCTTACTCCCATATATTCTTGTTTTCTTACTTGAGCGTCGGAGTGCTTTTTGCAGGTGCTCCCGCCGCGGTGTTCATCTTCAGCCGACGTATTCCTCTCCAGTCCGAGCATAATCGCTGAGCAGGAAAAGTCGCTATAGCTCGGCAGTAACAGGACGGAACATTTGGCGCCCACCGTGGGGCCCGAAAGTTAACCTAATCCCACCTTTTTACTTCATATTGCACTTTGTATCCTCTTTGTGCAGGATTTCTCGACTCTCCGATATGACCGATAATGGAGTTCACCAAATTACTCAGGCCAAGCTCCTGGCCCAAATGGTGGAACTGCAAGCTGAAGTTCGAAAACTCGCTGAGATGTCCACTCGAAACAACACCGGCAAACACGAGGAGAACGACCCCAAGGGCTCAGGCAAAGACAACACAGACCTGCTGAACGTCAACCCTCCAAAGGAGAAGTTAACCTTGGACAACCTGTTCTCCGAGGAAATCACCAACTATCAGATGCCGAAGAATTTTACACTGCCCTCTTCTCTTGAGCCGTATAAGGGGATTGGTGACCCCCGGGCTCATATTAAGAAATTTCAATCTATGATGTTCTTTAATGGCCCTAACAATGAACTCGTGCTTTGCAGGGCCCACATACCTTGATGGAGCTGCATTACTTTGGTTTTCAAAATTACCTGAAGGATCAATCTCTTCATTTGAACAGTTGGCGAAGTCCTTCATCGACTACTTTGCAGCGGCGCGGATATATGTACATGGATCGGACTACCTAGGAACCATCCGCCAAGGTCCACAAGAAAGCCTAAAAGACTACATGACAAGATTCGCAGAGGCTACCGTGGAGATACCAGACCTGGACCCGGCTGTCCACCTACATGCTCTCAAGGCCGGTCTCCAGCCCGGGAAGTTCAGAGAAACAATCGCGGTAACAAAACCGAAAACATTGGAAGAATTTTGAGAAAGGGAGGCCGGGCAAATGGAGATCGAGGAACTCCGTGAAGCCGAAAAAGCAGAAAGAAGGCAACCCCCGAAGGGAGGAAGGCCGAGCAATAAGGTCGGCCGACCACAAAGACTCCAGAAAACCATTCAAGCTCACCCCAAAATTCGACAACTACACCAGGTTCAACACAAAAAGGAAAAAGATAATTAAAGAAATACTTAATGCCAAAATCATAAAACCTCCGGCAAGAGCATGAAATTATCAAGACCAACGATTCATCGACAGAAGTAAACACTGCGCTTTCCATCAGAAATACGGACATACAACCGACGAGTGCGTCATAGCCAAAGATCTGCTGAAAAGATTAGCTCGGCAAGGCCTTCTGGACAAATTCATCGAAAGAAGAAGACATAAGGAAAACGGCCGAGACCGAGAAGAATGCCAACAGACCTCAGGAAGCAAAGAGGACAATAAATGGTCAAACAATACACCACCAAAAGGCATTATAAATTGTATTTCCGGAGGGTTTTGCCAGCGGAGGTGCAACAAACTCGACAAGAAAAAGAAGCTACCGCGCAATGCTGGCAATCGAAGGAACAACCCCGCAAAACAAAGACAAGTCCGACCTTCAGATCACCTTCAGCCAGACAGACATATGCTCGGCAGCACCAAACCTAGACGACCCGGTGGTAATCTCTATCCAAACAGGCAAGCTATTGGTAAGAAAAGTCCTTTTGGACCCAGGTAGCAGTGCATATGTAATTTTCTATTCCACTTTTCTAAAAATGAAATTATCTGAAAAACTGATACAACCCTCATCCGGAGAACTAGTAGGTTTCTCTGGAGAAAGGGTCTCCATCAAAGGATACATATGGCTAAAGACGATGATAGGAGAAGACTCATTATAAAAAACTATTGATTTACAATACCTGATAGTTGATTGCCCCAGTCCTTATAATATTATTCTCGGAAGACCTGCTCTGAACATGTTTAGAGCAGTAGTGTCCACCTTTCATCTGTGTGTAAAATTTCAGGCACAGGACGGGAGGATAGCAACGATCCACTCGGATCACCAACAAGCTCCGCAGTGCTACAACGCAAGTCTGAAGAAGTCGGAAATGAAAAAGAAGCATCAGCAAGAAGTCAAAGCGATCCTCAGTCAGAATGAGGTCCTAACCCTGGCCGAGCTCGATCCCCGACTCGACACTGAAGAAAGACCTCAACCAAGGGATGAACTCCAGAAAATTCCATTGACCGACAATCCAGAGTAGGTAACATACATCGGTCAAGCTTTACAGGGACAAGAAAGGTCAGACCTTATCAAGGTGTTACAAGCCAACGCCAATCTCTTCGCCTGGACTCCATCTGACATGCCAGGTATAAATCCAGACGTCATTTGCCACAAGCTCGCCACTGACAGAACGATCCGACCTATAGCTCAAAAGAAAATGAATCTCGAAACAGAAAAATCAAAGGCAGCCCTAGAAGAGACCGGAAAACTCCTTAAAGCTAACTTCATCAAAGAAATTCGGTTCACCACATGGCTATCGAACGTGGTAATTGTAAGGAAAAGTTCAGGTAAATGGTACATGTGCGTCGACTTTACAGATTTAAACAAGGCATGTCCTAAAGATGCTTATCCCTTACCATGTATTGATAAACTTGTAGACAATGCATCAGGTTTCAAAAGCTTAAGCTTCATGGATGCATACTCTGGCTACAACCAGATCCTTATGCATCCGGAAGACCAAAGCAAGACAACATTCATAACTAAACATGGAAATTTTTTTTATAAAGTAATGCCATTTGGCCTAAAGAATGCAGGTGCAACCTACCAACGGCTGATGGACAAAGTATTCCGCCATCAAATAGGTCGGAACATGGAAATCTATGTGGATGATATGGTCGCCAAAACCACTCACGAGAGATCACACTGTGACGACCTCAAGGAGATATTCGGACAGATCCGAGCATACAACATAAGACTCAACCCGAAGAAATGTGCCTTCGAAGTGCAAGGAGGTAAATTCCTCGGATTTATGCTAACCTCACGAGGGATTGATGCAAACCCTGAAAAATGTGGAACAATACTTAATATGGCAAGCCCTAAAACGATAAAAGAGGTCCAACAATTAGCAGGGAGAGTAGCCGCATTATCACGATTCCTACCGGCAGTGTCAAACCGATCATATCACTTCTTCAAGACGATAACGAAGAATAAAAAATTCGAATGGACTACAGATTGTGAGACAGCATTCGCCGAGCTCAAAGCCATACTGTCATCACCACCAGTATTACAAAGACCGGAAGTCGGTAAACCTTTATATTTATACTTGTCTGCTTCCAATTATTCTATAAGCTCGGCTCTTGATGAGCGGATAGTTTATACACTTTTTGGCATTGTTTTTAGGTAGTTTTTAGTATGTCTTAATTAGTTTTTAGTATATTTTTATTAGTTTTTAAGAAAAATTCACATTTCTGGACTTTACTATGAGTTTGTTTGTTTTTCTGTGATTTTAGGTATTTTCTGGCTAAAGTTGAGGGACCTGAGCTAAAATCTGATTTAGAGGCTGAAGAAGGGCTGCAGATGCTGTTGGATTCTAACCCCCCTGTACTCGAAGTGGCTTTTCTAGAGCTACAAAACTTCAATTGGCGCGCTCTCAACTGCGTTGGAAAGTAGACATCCAGGGCTTTCCAGTAATATATAATAGTCCATACTTTACACGAGTTTTGACGACGTAAAATGACATCAAAATGCCAGCTCTCTACCCTTTTCTGGCGTTAAAACGCTAGAACTGGCATAAAAGTTGGAGTTAAACGCCCAAACTAGCACCAAAGCTGGCGTTTAACTCCAGGAATAGTCTATGCACGTGAAAGCTTCAATACTCAGCCCCAGCACACACCAAGTGGGCCCCAGAAGTGGATTTATGCATTATCTATCTTAGTTTACTCATTTGCTGTAAACCTAGGCTACTAGTTGAGTATAAAAACTACTTTTAGAGATTTATTTTGTACCTCATGACATTTTACATCTGAATTTGTATCTTCTACGGCATGAGTCTCTAAACCCCATGGTTAGGGGTAAGGAACTCTGCTGTGTCTCGATGGATTAATGCAGTTACTACTGTTTTTCATTCAATCACGCTTGTTTCTATTCTAAGGTATTCATTCGCACTTCAACATGATGAATGTGATGATTCGTGACACTCATCACCATTCTCAACCTATGAACGCGTGCCTGACAACCACTTCCGTTCTACCTTAGATTGAGTGTGTATCTCTTGGGCTCCTGGTTCATGGGTTCGATTGCCTCTCCTGACAACAGAGCATTCAAATACGTGAGATCAGAGTCTTCATGGTATAAGCTAGAATCAATTGGCAGCATTCCTGAGATCCGGAAAGTCTAAACCTTGTCTGTGGTATTCCGAGTAGGATCTGGGAAGGGATGACTGTGACGAGCTTCAAACTCACGAATGTTGGGCGCAGTGATAGTGTGCAAAAGGATCAATGGATCTTACTCCAACACTAGTGAGAATCGACAGATGATTAGCACTACGAAACCCGTAGCTGGACCATTTTCACTGAGAGGACGGATGGTAGCCATTGACAACGGTGATCCACCAACACACAGCTTGCCATGGAAGGAGCCTTGCGTGCGTGAAGAAGAAGACAGTGGGAAAGCAGAGATTCAGAAGATGGAGCATCTCCAAAACCTCAACCTGTTCTCCATTACTGAATCACAAGTACCTTTTATTTCATGTTCTTTTATTTTATTGCAAACAAAACCCTTTTCATTGATAATCTCCTGACTAAGAGTTACAAGATAACCATAGCTTGCTTCAAGCCGTCAATCTTCGTGGGATCGACCTTTACTCACGTAAGGTATTACTTGGACGACCCAGTGCACTTGCTGGTTAGTTGTGCGGAATTGCAAAACTGTGATTGTAATTTCGTGCACCAAGTTTTTGGCGCCGTTGCCGGGGATTGTTCGAGTTTGAACAACTAACGGTTCATCTTGTTGCTTAGATTAGGAAAATTTTGTCTTTTGGGTCAGAGTCTTTTATTTTCTTTTCAAAAATTTTTTCAAAAAATTTACTATTTTTCTTTATTAATCTTTAGAGTTTTCTGGTTGAGTCTAGTTGCATGTTTTAAGTTTGGTGTCCTTTGTGTTTTTGTCATAAAAAAAATTAGTTTTTCTCTATTTAATCCTTGCATTTGTTGAATGTGTCTATGTTCTTGTGAATGGTTGCTCCTTTGAGTCTTTCTTTCTAAAATCTTTTCGAAAATAATTTTTCTTTGTTTAAATTTTGTTCCAATTTTTGGTGTTCTTTTTATGTTCTTGAGTCCTTTGAGTCTTTGAATTTTTGTTCTTCGTATTCTTGTGAATCTTCAAAGTGTTCTTGAGTCTTTCTTGTGTTTTGATCTTAAAATTTTTAAGTTTGGTGTCCCTTAGTGTTTTTCCTCCAAATTTTCAAAAATAAGGAGCATTAGATCTAAAAATTTTAAGTCTTGTGTCTTTTTTTATTGTTTTTCTCTTTCTTCATTAAGATTCAAAAAATAAAAAAATATCTTTTCCTCATTTCACTCATAATTTTCAAAAATTTTGCATTAAATTAGTCATCAATTTTTAAAATCATATCTTTTTCAAATCATATCTTTTCAAAATTTTTTTTTTCTAAAAATCATATCTTTTTCAAAACTTACTAACCACTTTTTCTCTCTCCTCACCTTTTCGAAAATCCTCACCTTTTTTTAATTATTTTATTTTATTTTATTTTATTTTTAATTTTGGATTTCAAAAAAAAAATTTATAAATAAATATAAAATAAGATAAAATTTTTATCCACATCATCTCCCTTACTCCATCATGGACCTAAGTGGAAATGAACAGTTCAGAAGGACTTTGGAATCATATGCTAATTCCACTACTGCTTCATATGGGGGTAGCATCTGTATACCCCCATTAAAGCTATTAATTTTGAGCTAAACCCTCAGCTCATTATCATGGTGCAGCAAAATTGCCAGTATTCCGGTCTTCCACAAGAAGAACCTACTGAGTTTCTGGCACATTTTTTACAAATTGCTGACACAGTACGTGATAAGGAGGTAGATCAGGATATCTACAGACTATTATTGTTTTTATTTGCTGTGAAAGATCAAGTTAAGAGGTAGTTAAATAACCAACCCACAGCAAGCATAAAAACATGAAAACAGCTGTCAGAAAAATTTCTGAATCAATATTTTCCTCCAAAAAGGATGACACAGCTAAGGTTGGACATCAAAGATTTCAAACAAGGAGATGATGAATCTCTTTATTATGCCTGGGAGAGGTACAGAGATATGCTAAGGAAATGCCCATCTGAAATATTTTCAGAATGGGTGCAGTTAGACATCTTTTACTATGGGCTTACAGAAAAAGCTCAGTTATCTCTAGACCACTCAGTTGGTGGATCTATACACATGAGGAAGACGATTGAAGAATCTCAAGAGCTTATAGATACAGTTGCCAGAAATCAGCATCTGTACTTAAGAAGTGAGTCCTCTATGAAGGAAGAGACTAAAGCAGTACCCACTGACCTTAGTCCTCCATAACAAGTTGCTGAACTCAAATAGCAATTACTCACTCTGACAAAACAGTTAGCAAAATTTAAAGAGATGTTACAGGATACTCAAGATGCTAATAAGAATATGGAAGCACAACTTGACCAGACAAGACAACAGTTATCTAAACAAATAACAGAAGAATGTCAAGCTGTTCAATTAAGGAGTGGAAAAACATTAAATACATCAACTCAAAGCAACAAAAAGTCATGAAAAGAACAACTGACAGAGGACGAGCAGAATGCTACCAAAATCCTTCTAAGGACAGTAAGAGCCCAGAGAGGAATGATTCTGGCATTCAAACGCCAGAAAAGGGTGAAAAGTTGGCGTCAAACGCCAATTCCATGTCTAGTTCTGGCATTTGAACGCCAGAAAAGGGTAGGAATTTGGCGTTAAACGCCCATTCCTCCTCCTATCCTGGCGTTCAAACGCCAATGAGGGATCAGACACCTGCAAGTGCTGATGATAACTCCCTCAAGAAGGCTTCTCAACCTGCAGCAACTAAGGTTGAAGAATATAAAGCCAAATTTCCTTATCCTCAAAAACTCTGCCAAGTGGAACAGGATAAATAATTTGCCTGCTTTGCAGACTATCTTATGACTCTTGAAATAAAGATTCCGTTTGTAGAGGCACTTGAGCAAATACCCTCTTATGCTAATTTCATGAAAGAGATCTTAAGCCATAAGAAGGATTGGAGAGAAACTGAAAAAGTTTTCCTCACTGAAGAATGCAGTACAATCATTCTCAAAAGCTTACCAGAGAAGCTTAAGAATCCCGAAAGCTTTACGATACCGTGCACATTAGAGGGTACTTGTACCAAGACAGCTCTATGTGATCTTGGGGCAAGTATCAACCTAATCCCTGCATCCACTATCAGAAAGCTTGGCTTGACTGAAGAGGTCAAACCAACCCGGATCTGTCTTTAACTTGCTAATGGCTCAATTAAATATCCATCAGGCGTAATTGAGGACATGATTGTCAAGGTTGGACCATTTGCCTTTCCCACTGACTTTGTAATGCTGGAAATGGAGGAGCACAAGAGTGCAACTGTCATTCTAGGAAGACCTTTCCTAGCAACTGGACGAACCCTCATTGACGTTCCAAAAGGGGAATTAACCTTGAGAGTCAATGAGGATGAGTTTAAGTTGAATGTTGTCAAAGCTATGCAGCATCCAGACACATCAAGCGACTGCATGAGTGTTGATATTATTGACTCCCTGGTAGAGGAGATCAATATGGCTGAGAGTCTCGAATCAGAGCTAGAGGACATCTTTAAAGATGTTCAGCATGATCTGGAGGAACCAGAGAAGACAGAAACACCTCTGATAACTCCTCAAGAAGAGAAAAAGCCTCCTAAACCCGAGCTTAAACCATTACCACCCTCCCTGAAATATGCATTTCTGGGAGAGGATGGTACTTTTTCTGTGATCATAAGCTCTGCCTTAGAGCCACAGGAAGAGAAAGCACTACTTCAGGTGCTAAGGACACACAAGACAGCTCTTGGATGGTCCATAAGTGATCTTAAGGGCATTAGCCCAGCCAGATGCATGCACAAGATCCTCTTGGAGGATAATGCTAAGCCAGTGGTTCAACCACAAAGGCAGCTGAATCCAGCCATGAAGGAAGTGGTGCAGAAAGAGGTCACTAAATTACTAGAGGCTGGGATTATTTATCCAATTTTTGATAGCCCCTGGGTGAGCCCTGTCCAAGTCGTCCCCAAGAAGGGAGGCATGATAGTGGTTCATAATGAAAAGAATGAACTGGTTCCTACAAGAACAGTTACAGGATGGCGCATGTGTATTGATTATAGAAGACTCAATACAGCCACCAGAAAGAATCATTTTCCTTTACCATTCATAGACCAGATGCTAAAAAGACTAGCAGGTCATGATTATTACTACTTTTTGGATGGCTTTTCAGGCTATAACCAAATTGTAGTAGATCCTCAGGATCAAGAGAAAACAACATTCACATGTCCATCTAGAGTATTTTCCTACAGAAGGATGCCATTTGGGCTGTGTAATGCACCCACAACCTTTCAGAGATGCATGCTCTCTATTTTCTCTGATATGGTGGAAAAATTTCTGGAAGTCTTCATGGATGACTTCTCAGTATATGGAGACTCATTCAGCTCCTGTCTTGATCACCTGACACTTGTTCTGAAAAGGTGCCAAGAGACTAACCTGGTTTTAAACTAAGAAAAATGTCACTTTATGGTGACTAAAGGGATCGTCCTTGGGCACAAGATTTCGAACAAAGGAACAGAGGTGGATCAAGCTAAGGTAGAGGTAATTAAAAAATTACCACCACCTGCCAATGTTAAGGCAATCAGAAGCTTTTTGGGGCATGCAGGATTCTATAGAAGGTTTATAAAGGATTTTTCAAAAATCACAAAACCTCTAAGTAATCTACTAGCTGTTGACACGTCATTTATATTTGACACAGAGTGTCTGTAGGCGTTTGAGACTCTGAAAGCTAAGCTGGTCACAACACCAGTCATTTCTGCACCAAACTGGACATTACCATTCGAACTGATGTGTGATGCCAGTGACCATGCCATTGGTGCAGTATTGAGACAGAGGCATGACAAACTTCTGCATCTCATATACTATGCCAGCCGTGTTCTAAATGATGCACAGAAGAATTACACAACCACAGAAAAGGAGTTGCTTGTAGTGGTCTACACCATTGACAAGTTCAGATCCTATTTAGTACGATCAAAAGTGATTGTGTACACTGACCATGCTGCTCTTAAATATCTACTTACAAAGCAAGATTCAAAACTCAGGCTCATAAGATGGGTGTTGCTTCTGCAAGAGTTTGATATAGAAATAAGAGACAGAAAAGGGATAGAGAACCAAGTAGCTGATCACTTGTCCCAGATAGAACCAGTAGCAGGAGCGTCCCTCCCTCCTATTGAGATCTCTGAGACCTTCCTGGATGAGCAATTGTTTGCCATTCAGGAAGTTCCGTGGTTTGCAGATATTGCAAACTATAGAGCTCAGTAATGTCAAGCTATTGACAGTAAAGAAGCGCTTATTGGAAGGCAACCCAATTTTATTTTAATTCTATATATCTATGTTATTTTGTGTTTTCTTTTAGGTTGATGATCATGTGAAGTCTCAAAGACACCTATAAAAATAAAAAACAGCATTGAAAATAGCACACCCTGGAGGAAGGACTTACTGGCGTTTAAACGCCAGTATGGGTAGTAAAATGGGCGATTAAATGCCCAGTCTGGCACCTTTTTAGGCATTTAAACGCCAGAATAGGGCACCAGACTGGCGTTTAAACGCCAGAACAGGGCACCAATCTGGCATTAAACGCCAAAAACAGCAACAGTGTAGCGTTTAAACGCCAGAACAGGAATAAAAGCTAGCGTTTAAATGCTAGAACAGGGCAGCAGATTGGCGTTTAAACGCCAGAATTGCATTCTAAGGCGTGTACACGCCCAGATGAAGCAGGGATGAGAAATCCCTGACCCCTCAGGATCTGTGGACCCCACAGGATCCCCACCTACCTCACCATTCAAATTCAAACCATTCTCCTCTCAAACCCACCCATTCACACACCTCCATCTCCTCTACTTTCTTCTTCTACTCCTTTCTTTCTTTCTTCTTTTGCTCAAGGACGAACAAACCTTTTAAGTTTGGTGTGGTAAAAGCATTGCTTTTTTGTTTTTTCTATAACCATTTATGGCACCTAAGGCCAGATAAACCTCTAAAAAGAGGAAAGGGAAGTCAATTGCTTCCACCTCTGAGTCATGGGAGATGGAGAGATTCATCTCACAAGCTCATCATTAAGAAGAGGATGGAGCAAACTAGAGAGTCCATTCATGTTACTCAACAAGAGCATGAGGAAGTCCCTCATCAAGAGATCCTTGAGATGCCTCAAGGGATGCAATTTCCTCCACATAACTATTGGGAGCAACTCAACACTTCTTTGGAAAGCTTGAGTTACAAGATGGACCAACTAAGGGTGGAACACCAAGAGCACTCCATCATTCTCCATGAGATAAGAGAAGATCAAAGAGGCATGATGGAGGAGCAACAAAGGCAAGGAAGAGACATATAGGAGCTCAAGAGCACCATTGGTTCTTCAAGAGGAGGAAGACGCCACCCTCACTAAGGTGGACTCATTCCTTAATCTCCTTGTCTATTTATTTTTCTATTTTCGGTTTCATGCTTTATGTTCTATCTATGTTTGTGTCTTTACTACATGATCATTAGTGTCTATGTCTTAAAGTTATGAATAATTCCATGAATCCTTCACCTCTCTTAAATGAAAAATGTTTCAAATTACAAAAGAACAAGAAGTACATGAATTTTGAAATTTATCCTTGAAACTAGTTTAATTATATTGATATGGTGGTAATACTTTTTATTTTCTGAATGAATGCTTGAACAGTGCATATTTTTTATCTTGTTGTTTATGAATGTTAAAATTGTTGGCTCTTGAAAGAATAATGAAAAAGGAGAAATATTATTGATAATCTGAAAAATCATAAAATTGATTCTTGAAACAAGAAAAAGCAGTGAAAAAGAACAAGGCTTGCGAAAAAAATGGCGAAAAAAAGAGAAAGAAAAGGAAAAGGCAAGAGCGAAAAGCCAATAACCCTTTAAACTAAAAGGCAAGGGTAAAAAGGATCCAAGGCTTTGAGCATTAATGGATAGGAGGGCCTAAGGAAATAAAATCCAGGCCTAAGCGGTTAAATCAAGCTGTCCCTAACCATGTGCTTGTGTCATGAAGGTCTAAGTGAAAAGCTTGAGACTGAGTGGTTAAAGTCATGATCCAAAGCAAAAAAAGTGTGCTTAAGAACTCTGGACACCTCTAATTGGAGACTTTAGCAAAGTTGAGTCACAATCTGAAAAGGTTCACCCAGTTATGTGTCTGTGGCATTTATGTATCCGATTGTAATACTGGAAAACAAAGTGCTTAGGGCCACGGCCAAGACTCAAAAGTAACTGTGTTCAAGAATCAATATACTAAACTAGGAGAATCAATAACACTATCTGAATTATGAGTTTCTATAGATGCCAATCATTCTGAACTTCAAAGGATAAAGTAAGATGCCAAAACTGTTCAGAAGCAAAAAGCTATTAGTCCCGCTCATCTAATTGGAGCTAAGTTCATTGGAATTTCAGAATTTATAGTATATTCTCTTCTTTTTATCCTATTTGATTTTCAGTTGCTTGGGGACAAGCAACAATTTAAGTTTGGTGTTGTGATGAGCGGATGGTTTATATGCTTTTTGACATTGTTTTTAGGTAGTTTTTAATATGTTTTAATTATTTTTTAGTATATTTTTATTAGTTTTTAAGCAAAATTCACATTTTTGGACTTCACTATGAGTTTGTGTGTTTTTCTGTGATTTTAGGTATTTTCTGGCTGAAGTTGAGGGACTTGAACAAAAATCTGATTTAGAGGCTGAAGAAGGGCTGCAGATGCTGTTGGATTCTAACCTCTCTATACTCAAAGTGGATTTTCTGGAGCTACAGAACTCCAATTGGTGCGCTCTCAATTGCGTTGGAAAGTAGACGTCCAAGGCTTTTCAGCAAAAGATAATAGTTCCTACTTTGCACGAGTTTTGATGACGTAAGATGGCGTCAAAACGCCAGCTCTCTGCCCTTTTCTGGCGTTAAAATGCCAGAACTGGCATAAAAGTTAGAGTTAAACACCCAAACTGGCACCAAAGCTGGTGTTTAACTTCAGGAACAGCCTATGCACGTGAAAGCTTTAATACTCAGCCCCAGCACACACCAAGTGGGCCCAGAAGTAGATTTATGCATTATCTATCTTAGTTTACTCATTTGCTGTAAACCTAGGCTACTAGTTGAGTATAAAAACTACTTTAGAGATTTATTTTGTACCTCATGACATTTTACATCTGAATTTGTATCTTCTACGGCATGAGTCTCTAAACCCCATGGTTGGGGGTAAGGAGCTCTGCTGTGTCTCGATGGATTAATGCAGTTACTACTGTTTTTCATTCAATCACGCTTGTTTCTATTCTAAGATATTTATTCGCACTTCAACATGATGAATGTGATGATCCGTGACACTCATCACCATTCTCAACCTATGAAAGTGTGCCTGACAACCACTTCCGTTCTACCTTAGATTGAGTGTGTATCTCTTGGGCTCCTGGTTCATGCATTCGATTGCCTCTCCTGACAACAGAGCATTCAAATTCGTGAGATCAAAGTCTTCGTGGTATAAGCTAGAATCAATTGGCAGCATTCCTGAGATCTGGAAAGTCTAAACCTTGTCTGTGGTATTCCGAGTAAGATCTGGGAAGGGATGACTGTGGCGAGCTTCAAACTCATGAATGTTGGGCGCAGTGACAGTGTGCAAAAGGATCATCAACGGATCTTACTCCAACACTAGTGAGAATCGACAGATGATTAGCCCTACGAAACCCGTAGCTGGACCATTTCACTGAGAGGACGGATGGTAGCCATTGACAACAGTGATCCACCAACACACAGCTTGCCATGGAAGGAGCCTTGCGTGTGTGAAGAAGAAGACAGTGGGAAAGCAGAGATTCAGAAGACGGAGCATCTCCAAAACCTCAATCTGTTCTCCATTACTGAATCACAAGTACCTTTTATTTCATGTTCTTTTATTTTATTGCAAACAAAACCCTTTTCATTGATAATCTCCTGACTAAGAGTTACAAGATAACCATAGCTTGCTTCAAGCCGTCAATCTCCGTGGGATTGACCCTTACTCACGTAAGGTATTACTTGGACGACCCAGTGCACTTGATGGTTAGTTGTGCGGAATTGCAAAAGTGTGATTGTAATTTCGTACACCAGTTCTCGTTGTTGAAACAGGAAGACTGCAGAAGCCAGTATATTTTGTCAGCAGAGTAATGCAACCAGCAGAACAGAGGTATCCAAAAATAGATCAGCTAGCCTTAACACTTGTAACAACAGCCAGAAGGCTCAGGCACTACTTTCAAAGCCACCCAATAATTGTAAGGACAAATCAACCGCTAAGGCAAATATTGACAAAACCAGAGTTGGCCGAATGACTTATCAAATGGTCTCTCGAGCTCTCAGAATTCGACATCCAGTTCCAATCAAGACTGGCCTTGAAAGCACAAATCCTTGTAGATTTTATCTCCGAGCTAAAGCCGGACGAGCACCACAACAACAAGGCCTGAGAATTGCATGTTGACGGAGCGTCAAGCCGAGAAGGAAGTGGAGTAGGGATAATCCTGAAAGAAGAGGACAAAGTAATAGCCGAGCAATTCCTCCAATTCCACTTCTCGGCAAGCAATAATCAGGCCGAGTATGAGCCACTCATAGCAGGGCTCAAGCTCGCCCACAACTTTCAAGTGTACAAACTTACTGTGTATTGCAATTCTCTCTTGGTGGTTCAACAAATCCGAGGAGAATTTCAGGTAAAAGATCCCTTGTTGGAGCGCTACATGCTCATAGCAAAGGATCTAATTTCAAAATTCAATTCATTCACTATATTACATGTACATAGAGAAAAAAACGTTAGGCCAGACATATTATCTAAACTCGGCGCCACTAGGGCGGACACACAAGCATCAGCATTATCACAACTCACACTCAAGAAACCAACCGTTGAATTATTATCTATAAGCATTAATCACCTCCATGACTGGAGGATAACTTTTCTTGAATACATCAATGCAGGTATCATACCCAGAGATGAGCCCAATCCACCGCATTTCAAACGAAAAGCGAGTCTTTACACAAACATAGCTGGGGAACTATACAAACGTAGTTTCTCGTAACCATTGATAAAATGCCTAAGTAACAAGGAAGCGAAAGAGGTGATGGACGAAGTACATGAGGGCGTGTGTGGAAACCACATCGGAGGACAAGCCCTCGCCGCAAAGACCGTCCGCACCGGATATTGCTGGCCGAGCATGAAAAAAGATTGCATAACAAAGGTAAAAGCATGTGACAGCTGTCAGAAATACGCCGCCATTTTCACAAAGCTGGCCGAGGCCTTGCACAGCCTAGAGGTGAGTTGGCCCTTTCACAGATGGGGTCTTGATATCCTCGGCCCATTCCCGATAGCACTCGACCAGGTAAAATTTCTTTTAGTATCCATAGACTATTTCTCCAAATGGATAAAAGCACAACCCTTAGCAAGAATAACAGCCGAAAAGGTACGATCTTTTATATGGAAAAACATTATATGTCGATTTGGAATACCAAAGGAAATAATATCAGATAATGGTAGACAATTTACAGATAATAAGCTCGGCTCATTTCTAAAAAATTTTAACATACAACATTATTTTAGCTCGGTCGAACACCCACAAACTAACGGGCAGGCTGGAGCTGCTAACCGAGTTATATTGCAGGCAATGAAGAAAAAACTCAATGACGCAAAAGGAGAATGGGCAAAATTAATACCAGAAATATTATGGAGCTACAATACAACAGTGCAATCCACCACAGGTGAGATGCCCTTCAGGCTAGTCTATGGATCGGAAGCACTAATCCCTATTAAGGTCGGAATACCCACATTAAGGACCGAGCTATATGACGAACAACACAACGCAGACATAAGAAACGCCGAACTCGACCTGGCGGATGAGGACAGAAACATCGCAGCGCTCAAACAAAGAGCTAAAAAACAACTGATGGAAAGGAAATACAACAAAAAGGTCATCCCAAGAACATTCAACAAGGACGATCTAGTCCTCAGACGAATAGAAGATGCGAGATGACCACCTCTACACGGAAAGCTCGCCACCAATTGGGAAGGACCATTCCGAGTAGCAAAGGTGCTCGGAATGGGAGCTTACCAACTCCAAACACTACAAGGCAATCCAGTTTCAGGGAATTGGAACGTCTCTTCCTTAAAGATGTATACCTCATAATTTGTACTATTAGCGAATGAAGGTAGTCTTTTTTCCCCTTAGAGCTTTTTTCCCAAATAAAAAAGGTTTTGCCTAAGGAGGATTTTAATGAGGCCGGACGCCCTATTTACCCAAAAAAATATGATCGATCATTTGAAACAAATCCCTATCTTACTAACAATGGGCAGAAACAATCACACATCTAATCATAAAACAGACATTGTCAACAGAGCCAAACCATGGCCAAAATAAGTAAATCTTATCCAAAGTTCAAAACAACAAGAAACTAACAGACGGTCAACAAACAACAAACAGTCACCATTACATGACAAACGAACAACCAAATCCAAAATAAACAAAACAAACTAAGAGGAAGGAACATTCTCATCATGTTCCTCCACAGTGCCATCCACGACTAGCTTTCCATCAATCACAATCTTGGTCACGTCCAGCCGATCACAATCAAAGTCAGGGGCTAACAAAGCAATCTGGCTCACCGCGCGATCGAAACTGGAAGAAAACATCTCCATTCCAACCTCCTCCAGCTCGTGCACCCTCGCAGTCAGTTTCCCCTTAGCAACATCACTCTCTTTGAGGTCGGCTTGCAACAACCGAGCCTGATCTCTCAAACGGGCGATCTCCTCCTCGGACTCCTTTACCTTAGAAGCAGCATTAGAAACAGTATCATCTTTTTCCTTAGATGACTTCTCCAATTCGGCAATTCTCGCCTTATAAGAACTTTCCAAATCCGAAATCTTTGTCACAGCCTCCTGTTGCTCGGCACCAATAAGCTCAGTGGTGCGACCAACACACATCAGGCGAGAAGCAACGACCTGCCAGAATTGCCCGAAGTGAGAATGGAAAACAACCACGACAAATGTAAAACTCAGAAGAAAATGTAAAATAATCTGAACAAACCTCCCAAGTGCCTCAACCCCAACTCGGCGAGTCATGAGCATATCTCCCGGATATTGAGAAGCCTTATCCGAGAGCTCAGCAAAATTAAACTGCTCGCTCCATAAAGAGTGAGAGCTAGATCGCGGGATAAAACCATAAAGTCTTTTTTTGGCAGTCAAAGGCAACCTTATTTCCGCCAGCAACCTCCTGCTCGCCCTCCGATATGACCTCAATGGACTTATCAACGTCATCTCTTCTCCTTTTATAGGAAGACGCTGGCTGAACAGAGGAATGAGCGGCCGTCCCACCTTCATCCTTCCGAGTACCACTAACACCCTGCTCTTTTTTCTTCTTTATAAAGGACTGGAACAGGGACATATCAAGATGAGGAACTCGCCCACCTGCGAACACAACAAACTTTAGGCAACATTACAAAAGCAAGGAAATCAGTAAACACACAATACTGTTACCTATGTAGGCTTTCAAACCATCTTTATCCCCATAATCATACAAAGACAAAAGTTCAGGAATAGATAGACACTCCCCGGCAGCAAAATTTTTGACCAAAAAATCCAAAAAAGAGTCTTCCTCCTCACTTCGTTCATCATCCTTGAGGATCTGACTCAGTTCAGAACACCAATACAAAGAAAATCTCTCAATAAGCTCACCGTCTAGGTATAACGGATATTCAGCCTCTATAGACCGAACCTTAACGAAGAGAGACTTAAAATTTTTAAAAGAAGGTTTGTACATATGAAACAAGGAACGGCCAGGAAAACTACTAAGGCAAACCCACAGACCCTTCCGAACCCCCTTCGACTGAAATAAGGAAAAAGATAGTGACAACGAGCACGGAAAAGAAAGGAACTCCATCAAACACTGAAAGGCGCGGAGAAACGCCCAGGAATTAGGATGTAGCTGTGACGGAGCACAGTTCAGTTGCGTAAGAACATCACATTCGAAGGAAGAAAAAGGAAATTTCACACCTAGTTCAACCATACATGGGGTATACATATAAAAATACCCCCAGTCACCCCTCCTTTCATAAATCATATCACTACTAGAACAAGGAAGAAGCTCAATAGACGCAGAAGAACCACCCCTCACCAAGTTCCAACCTTTTAACTCAGACAAGGACTCGACACTATTGAAGGAAGAAGAGCGAGTCCTAACATCGTCATGAACCCAATGATAGGGATCATCTTCTCTATCCTCAACCACTTTCAATTTTTCTTCCCCGTTCTCTTTCGCCATGCATGAACAGCAAGCAGTAAAAGTGAAAAATAGAAGATGAAAACACTAACCTCTCGAAGACATGCTGAAGGGTAAATGGTGCGCGAAGTTGTGAACAATACTTTTCACAACTCTCATAATCCCCGGTCATGAACCCCAAAAACTTGGTGTTCAATACCATGGCATTACACAACTTCGCACAACTAACCAGCAAGTGCACTGGGTCGTCCAAGTAATAAACCTTACGCGAGTAAGGGTCGATCCCACGGAGATTGTTAGTATGAAGCAAGCTATGGTCATCTTGTAAATCTTAGTCAGGCAGACTCAAATGGATATGGTGATGAACGCATAAAAACATAAAGATAAAGATAGAGATACTTATGTAATTCATTGGTAGGAACTTCAGATAAGCGCATGAAGATGCCTTCCCTTCCGTCTCTCTGCTTTCCTACTGTCTTCATCCAATCCTTCTTACTCCTTTCCATGGCAAGCTTATGCAAGGGTTTCACCATTGTTAGTGGCTACCTCCCATCCTCTCAGTGGAAATGTTCAACGCACCCTATCACGGCACAGCTATCCATCTGTCGGTTCTCGTTCAGGCCGGAATAGAATCCAGCGATTCTTTTGCGTCTGTCACTAACGCCCCGCCTGCTAGGAGTTTGAAGCACGCCACAGTCATTCAATCATTGAATCCTACTCAGAATACCACAGACAAGGTTAGACCTTTCGGATTCTCTTGAATGCTGCCATCAGTTCTAGCCTATACCACAAAGACTCTGATCTCACGGAATGGTTGGCTCGGTTGTCAAGCGAGCACTCGGTTGTCAGGCGATCAACCATGCATCGTGCAATCAGGAATCCAAGAGATATTCACCCAATCGAAGGTAGAACGGAGGTGGTTGTTAGTCACAAGTTCATAGGTGAGAATGATGATGAGTGTCACGGATCATCACATTCATCAAGTTGAAGAACAAGTGATATCTTAGAACAAGAACAAGCGGAATTGAATGGAAGAACAATAGTAATTGCATTAATACTCGAGGTACAGCAGAGCTCCACACCTTAATCTATGGTGTGTAGAAACTCCACCGTTGAAAATACATAAGAGCAAGAGTGATCATTGGTTTCGGCCCCAGAGAGGGAACCAGAAGAACCAAGATGATAATACAATAGTAAAAGGTCCTACTTATAGAAAACTAGTAGCCTAAGGTTTACAGAGATGAGTAAATGACATAAAAATCCACTTCCGGGCCCACTTGGTGTGTGCTTGGGCTGAGAAATGAAGCATTTTCGTGTAGAGACTCTTCTTGGAGTTAAACGCCAGCTTTTATGCCAGTTTGGGCGTTTAACTCCCATTTTGGTGCCAGTTCCGGCGTTTAACGCTGGAAATCTTGAAGGTGACTTTGAACGCCGGTTTGGGCCATCAAATCTTGGGCAAAGTATGGAATATCATATATTGCTGGAAAGCCCAGGATGTCTACTTTCCAACGCCGTTGAGAGCGCGCCAATTGGGCTTTTGTAGCTCCAGAAAATCCGCTTCGAGTGCAGGGAGGTCAGAATCCAACAGCATCTGCAGTTCTTTTCAGTCTCTGAATCAGATTTTTGCTCAGGTCCCTCAATTTCAGCCAGAAAATACCTGAAATCACAGAAAAACACACAAACTCATAGTAAAGTCCAGAAAAGTGAATTTTAACTAAAAACTAACTAGATCATACTAAAAACATACTAAAAACAATGCCAAAAAGCGTACAAATTATCCGCTCATCACAACACCAAACTTAAATTGTTGCTTGCCCTCAAGCAACTGAAAATCAAATAAGATAAAAAGAAGAGAATATGCAATGAATCCCAAAAACATCTATGAAGATCAGTATTAATTAGATGAGCGGGGCTTTTAGCTTTTTGCCTCTGAATAGTTTTGGCATCTCACTCTATCCTTTGAAATTCAGAATGATTGGCTTCTTTAGGAACTCAGAATCCAGATAGTGTTATTGATTCTCCTAGTAGAGTATGATGATTCTTGAACATAGCTACTTATTGAGTCTTGGCTGTGGCCCAAAGCACTCTGTCTTCCAGTATTACCACCGGATACACACATGCCACAGACACATAATTGGGTGAACCTTTTCAGATTGTGACTCAGCTTTGCTAAAGTCCCCAATTAGAGGTGTCCAGGGTTCTTAAGCACACTCTTTTTGCCTTGGAACACAACTTTATTTCTTTCTTTCTTCTCTTTTTCTCTTTTTTCTTTTTCTTTCTCTCTTTCTTTTTTTTCGATTTTTTTTTCATTGCTTTTTCTTGCTTCAAGAATCATTTTTATGATTTTTCAGATCCTCAGTAACATGTCTCCTTTTTCATCATTCTTTCAAGAGCCAACATTCATGAACCACAAATTCAAGATACATATGCACTGTTTAAGCATACATTCAGAAAACAAAAATATTGCCACCACATCAAGATAATTAAACTGTTATAAAATTCAAAATTCATCCAATTCTTTCCTTTTCAATTAAGCACGTTTTTATTCAAGAAAGGTGATGGATTCATAGGACATTCATAACTTTAAGGCATAGACACTAAGACACTAATGATCACAAGACACAAACATGGACAAACATAAGCATAAAATTCGAAAAACAGAAGAATAAAGAACAAGGAAATTAAGGAACGGGTCCACCTTAATGATGGCGGCTCTTTCTTCCTCTTGAAGATCCTATGGAGTGCTTGAGCTCCTCAATGTCTCTTCCTTGTCTTTGTTGCTCCTCCCTCATGATTCTTTGATCTTCTCTAATTTCATGGAGGATGATGGAGTGTTCTTGATGTTCCACCCTTAGTTGTCCCATGTTGGAACTCAATTCTCCTAGGGAGGTATTTAGTTGCTCCCAATAGTTTTGTGGAGGAAAGTGCATCCCTTGGGGTATCTCAGGGATCTCATGATGAGTGGGGTCTCTTGTGTGCTCCATCCTCTTCTTAGTGATGGGCTTGTCCTCATCAATAAGGGTGTCTCCCTCTATGTCAACTCCAACTGAATAACAGAGGTGACAAATGAGATGAGGGAAGGCTAACCTTGCCAAGGTAGAGGACTTGTCCGCCACCTTATAGAGTTCTTGGGCTATAACCTCATGAACTTCTATTTCTTCTCCAATCATGATGCTATGGATCATGATAGCCCGGTCTATGGTAACTTCGGACCGGTTGCTAGTGGGAATGATTGAGCGTTGTATAAACTCTAACCATCCTCTAGCCACGGGTTTGAGGTCATGCCTTCTCAATTGAACCGGCTTTCCTCTTGAATCTCTCTTCCATTGGGCACCCTCTTCACATATGACTGTGAGGACTTGGTCCAACCTTTGATCAAAGTTGACCCTTCTAGTGTAAGGATGTTCATCTCCTTGCATCATAGGCAAGTTGAACGCCACCCTCACACTTTCCGGACTAAAATCCAAGTATTTCCCCCGAACCATAGTAAGATAATTCTTTGGATTCGGGTTCACACTTTGATCATGGTTCTTGGTGATCCATGCATTGGCATAGAACTCTTGAACCATCAAGATTCCGACTTGTTGAATGGGGTTGGTAAGAACTTTCCAACCTCTTCTTCGGATCTCATGTCGGATCTCCGGATATTCACCCTTTTTGAGTGAAAAAGGGACCTCGGGGATCACCTTCTTCAAGGCCACAACTTCATAGAAGTGGTCTTGATGCACCCTTGAGATGAATCTCTCCATCTCCCATGACTCGGAGGTAGAAGCTTTTGCCTTCTCTTTTCTCTTTCTAGAGGTTTTTCCGGCCTTGGATGCCATAAATGGTTATGGAAAAACAAAAAGCAATGCTTTTACCACACCAAACTTAAAATGTTTGCTCGTCCTCGAGCAAAAGAAGAAAGAAGAGAGTAGAAGAAGAAGAAATGAGGAAGAAGGGAATGGCTTTGTGTTCGGCCAAAGGGGAGAGAAATGGTTTTTATGATGTGTGAAAATGAAGGAGTGAAGGAGGGTTTATATAGGAGAAGGGGAAGGGTAGGGTTCGGCCATTTGAGGGTGGGTTTGGGTGGGAAAGTGGTTTGAATTTGAATGGTGAGGTAGGTGGGGTTTTATGAAGGATGGATGTGAGTGGTGAAGAGAAAGATGGGATGTGATAGGTGAAGGGTTTTTGGGGAAGAGGTGTTGAGGTGATTGGTGAATGGGTGAAGAGGAGAGAGAGTGGTAGGGTAGGTTGGGATCCTGTGGGGTCCACAGATCCTGAGGTGTCAAGGAAAAGTCATCCCTGCACCAAATGGCAAACAAAATCACGTTTTTAGCCATTTCTGGCGTTAAACGCCGGGCTGGTGCCCATTTCTGGCGTTTAACGCCAGCTTCTTGCCCCTTTCTGGCGTTTAACGCCAGTCTGGTGCCCCTTTCTGGCGTTAAACGCCCAGAATGGTGCCAGACTGGGCGTTAAACGCCCAACAGCTAACCTCACTGGCGTTTAAACGCCAGTAGGTGCGTCCTCCAGGGTGTGCTGTTTTTCTTCCTGTTTTTCATTCTGTTTTTGCTTTTTTTATTGATTTTGTGACTTCTTATGATCATCAACCTACAAAAAAATATAAAATAACAAAAGAAAATAGTTAATTATAAAACATTGGGTTGCCTCCCAACAAGCACTTCTTTAATGTCAGTAGCTTGACAGAGGACTCTCATGGAGCCTCACAGATACTCAGAGCCATGGTGGGACCTCCCAACACCAAACTTAGAGTTTGAATGTGGGGGTTCAACACCAAACTTAGAAGTTGGTTGTGGCCTCCCAACACCAAACTTAGAGTTTGACTGTGGGGGCTCTGTTTTTGAGAGAAGCTCTTCATGCTTCCTCTCCATGATGACAGAGGGATATCCTTGGCCCTTAAACACCAAGGATTCTTCATTCACTTGAATGATCAACTCTCCTCTATCAACATCAATCACAGCCTTTGTTGTGGCTAGGAAGGGTCTGCCAAGGATGATGGATTCATCCATGCACTTCCCAGTCTCTAGGACTATGAAATCAGTAGGGATGTAATGGTCTTCAACTTTAACCAGAACATCCTCTACAAGTCCATGGGCTTGTTTTCTTGAGTTGTCTGCCATCTCTAGTGAGATTTTTGCAGCTTGTACCTCAGAGATCCCTAACTTCTCCATTACAGAGAGAGGCATGAGGTTTACACTTGACCCTAAGTCACACAAGGCCTTCCTGAAGGTCATGGTGCCTATGGTACAAGGTATTGAAAACTTCCCAGGATCCTGTCTCTTTTGAGGTAATTTCTGCCTAGACAAGTCATCCAGTTCTTTGGTGAGCAAAGGGGG
Source organism: Arachis hypogaea (assembly GCF_003086295.3). Taxonomy (NCBI): domain Eukaryota; kingdom Viridiplantae; phylum Streptophyta; class Magnoliopsida; order Fabales; family Fabaceae; genus Arachis; species Arachis hypogaea. Next base: position 28,087,727 of record NC_092042.1, on the reverse strand, counting down.
TTCATCCTCCCAAGTCTCATTTCCAAATAACTTGTCATTTAGCTTCATGATTGCTCCAAGGTATTTAGCAACTTGCTCTTCAGTGACATACTCATCCTCTTCAGAGGAAGAATACTCATCAGAGCTCATGAATGGCAGAAGCAAGTCTAATGGAATCTCTATGGTCTCATTTTGAACCTCAAATTCCCATGGTTCCTCATTGGGGAACTCATTGGAGGCCAGTGGACGTCCATTGAGGTCTTCCTCAGTGGCGTTCACTGCTTCTTCTTCCTCCCAAAATTCGGCCATGTTGATGGCTTTGCACTCTCCTTTTGGATTTTCTTCTGTATTGCTTGGGAGAGTACTAGGAGGGAGTTCAGAAATTTTCTTGCTCAGCTGCCCCACTTGTCCTTCCAAATTTCTAATGGAGGACCTTGTTTCTGTCATGAAACTTTGAGTGGTTTTGATCAGATCAGAGACCATGGTTGCTAAGTCAGAGTTATTCTGCTTAGAACTCTCTGTCTGTTGCTGAGAAGATGATGGAAAAGGCTTGCTATTGCTAAACCTGTTTCTTCCACCATTATTGTTGTTGAAACCTTGTTGGGGTCTCTGTTGATCCTTCCATGAAAAATTTGGATGATTTCTCCATGAAGGATTATAGGTGTTTCCATAGGATTCTCCCATGTAATTCACCTCTTCCATTGAAGGGTTCTCAGGATCATAAGCTTCTTCCTCAGATGAAGCTTCCTTAGTACTGCTTGGTGCATTTTGCATTCCAGACAGACTTTGAGAAATCATATTGACTTGTTGAGTCAATATTTTATTCTGAGCCAATATGGCATTCAGAGTGTCAATCTCAAGAACTCCTTTCTTCTGACTAGTCCCATTGTTCACAGGATTCCTTTCAGAAGTGTACATGAATTGGTTATTTGCAACCATTTCAATCAGTTCTTGAGCTTCAGTAGGCGTCTTCTTCAGATGAAGAGATCCTCCTGCAGAGCTATCCAAAGACATCTTGGACAGTTCAGAGAGACCATCATAGAAAATACCTATGATGCTCCATTCAGAAAGCATATCAGAAGGACACTTTTTGATTAATTGTTTGTATCTTTCCCAAGCTTCATAGAGGGATTCTCCTTCCTTCTGTCTGAAGGTTTGGACTTCCACTCTAAGCTTACTCAATTTTTGAGGTGGAAAGAACTTTGCCAAGAAGGCATTGACTAGCTTTTCCCAAGAGTCCAGGCTTTCTTTAGGTTGAGAGTCCAACCATGTCCTAGCTCTGTCTCTTACAGCAAAAGGGAATAGCATAAGTTTGTAGACCTCAGGGTCAACCCCATTAGTCTTGACAGTGTCACAGATTTGCAAGAACTCAGCTAAAAACTGATGAGGATCTTCCAATGGAAGTCCATGGAACTTGCAATTCTGTTGCATTAGAGAAACTAATCGAGGCTTAAGCTCAAAGTTGTTTGCTCCAATGGCAGGGATAGAGATGCTTCTCCCATAGAAGTCGGGAGTAGGTGCAGTAAAGTCACCCAGCACCTTCCTTGCATTGTTGGCATTGTTGTTGTTTTCGGCTGCCATATGTTCTTCTTCTTTGAAGAATTCGGTCAGGTCCTCTAAAGAGAGTTGTGCTTTGGCTTCTCTTAGCTTTCTCTTCAAGGTCCTTTCAGGTTCAGGATCAGCCTCAACAAGAATGTTTTTGTCTTTGCTCCTACTCATAAGAAAGAAAAGGGAACAAGAAATGTGGAATTCTCTATGTCACAGTATAGAGATTCCTTGAAGTGTCAGAGGAAAAGAAGAGTAGAAGACAGAAGTAGAAAATTCGAACTTATCAAAGAAGATGGAGTTCGAATTTTGCATTAAGGAATAGTGTTAGTCCATAAATAGAAGGATGTGAGAAGGAGGGAAGTGATTTTCGAAAATTAAGTAAAAAAAAAATTTGAAAACATTTTTGAAAAACATTACTTAATTTTCGAAAACCAAGAGTGAGAAAGAGATCAAGTGATTTTTGAAAAAGATATTGAAATTAGAAATCAAAGAGATTCGATTGAAAATTATTTTAAAAAAGATGTGGTCAAGAAGATATGATTAGTTTTAAAAAGATATGATTGAGAAGATATGATTTGAAAAACATTTTAAAAAAATTTGATTTTGAAATTTAAAAACTTGACTAACAAGAAAAGATATGATTCAAACATTAAACCTTTCTCAACAGAAAAGGCAACATACTTGAAATGTTGAATCAAATCATTAATTGGTAGCAAGTATCTTTGAAAATAGAAAGAAATTGATTTTGAAAAAGATTTGATTGAAAAGATTGATTTTGAAAACATATGATTGAAAAGATATGATTTGAAAAAGATTTGATTTTGAAAAACTTTGAAAACCTGAAAAAAAAATTGCATTGAAAAACAGAATCTTCCCCCTTGTGTCATCCTGGCATTAAACGCCCAGAATGGTGCACATTCTGGCGTTTAACGCCCAAAACTATACCTTTTTGGGCGTTAAACACCCAACCAGGTACCCTGGCTGGCGTTTAAACGCCAGTCTGCCCTTCTTCACTGGGCGTTTTGAACGCCCATCTTTTTCTGTGCAATTCCTCTGCTGAATGTTCTGAATCTTCAATTCTCTGTATTATTGACTTGAGAAGACACAAATTAAAAATATTTTTGGATTTTTAATAATAAGGAAAAATCAAAATGCAACAAGAATTAAATAACAATGCATGCAAGGCACCAAACTTAGCAGTTTGTATACTATTGACACTAATGATAATGCATATGAGACACATAAAACACTCAAGTCAAGAGAATTCAAAGATCAGAGTAAGAAATCATCAAGAATTATTTGAAGATCCTTAAGACACATGAATGAATGCATGCAATTGACACCAAACTTAAGATGAGACACTAGACTTAAACAAGAAATTTTTGGTTTTTGTGATTTTTTTGATTTTTTTTGTGCTTTTCGAAAATTAAGTGGAAAAAGATATCAAAATTCTTAATGAGAATTCCAGGAATCAGTGCAATGCTAGTCTAAGACTCCGGTCCAGGAATTAGACATGGCTTCGCAGCCAGCCAAGCTTTCAAAGAAAGCTTCGGTCCAAAACACTAGACATGGCCAAAGGCCAGCCAAGCCTTAGCAGATCACTGCTCCAAAAGCAAGATTGATAAAAATCAACAAGCTTTTGTGATGATAAGTTGAAACCTCGGTCCAATGAGATTAGACATGGCTTCTCAGCCAGCCAGACTTCAACAAATCATCATGAAACTCTAGAATTCATCATCAAGAATTTCGAAAAAAATAAATACCTAATCTAAGCAACAAGATGAACCGTCAGTTGTCCATACTGAACAATCCCCGGCAACGGCGCCAAAAACTTGGTGCGCGAAGTTGTGAACAATACTTTTCACAACTCTCATAATCCCCGGTCATGAACCCCAAAAACTTGGTGTTCAATACCATGGCATTACACAACTTCGCACAACTAACCAGCAAGTGCACTGGGTCGTCCAAGTAATAAACCTTACGCGAGTAAGGGTCGATCCCACGGAGATTGTTAGTATGAAGCAAGCTATGGTCATCTTGTAAATCTTAGTCAGGAAGACTCAAATGGATATGGTGATGAACGCATAAAAACATAAAGATAAAGATAGAGATACTTATGTAATTCATTGGTAGGAACTTCAGATAAGCGCATGAAGATGCCTTCCCTTCCGTCTCTCTGCTTTCCTACTGTCTTCATCCAATCCTTCTTACTCCTTTCCATGGCAAGCTTATGCAAGGGTTTCACCATTTCAGTGGCTACCTCCCATCCTCTCAGTGGAAATGTTTAACGCACCCTGTCACGGCACGGCTATCCATCTGTCGGTTCTCGTTCAGGTCGGAATAGAATCCAGCGATTCTTTTGCGTCTGTCACTAACGCCCCGCCTGCTAGGAGTTTGAAGCACGTCACAGTCATTGACAAACCCCAATGTGACGGTTTATCTTGTATTGATTTTAGGGGATTTTATAACCTTTTACCCACATTTATTCAATGAAATAGCATGGTTTTGTATATTCTCCTCTAATTGTGCTTAAGAGTGAAAACATGCTTTTTAGGTCTTAAAATGGCTAAATGTAATTTACCTTGATTCCATTAGATGCCTTGATATGTTTGCTAAGTGATTTCAGATTTAGGAGGCAAAGATTGGATCAAGGGAATGAAGAAAAAGCATGTAAAGTTGGAGAACTCATGAAGAAATGAAAGAACCGGAAAGCTGTCAAGCCGACCTCTTCGCACTTAAATGACCATAACTTGAGCTACAGAGGTCCAAATGATGCGGTTCCAGTTGGGTTAGAAAGCTAACATCCGGGGCTTCGAAACGATATAAGATTTGTCATAGTTGCTACAAGTATGGTGGCGCGCACGCGCCGTTGCTGCCACCTAGTCCACTTGAAGCAAAACGTGGCCAGCGATTTTAGAAGCCTTGTGGGCCCAATCCAACTCATTTCTGATGCTATTTAACCCAAGGAGTGAAGAGGGAAACATATGTTAGTTACCATTAGTTTAGTTTAGTAGTTAGAATTAGTTTCTAGAGAGAGAAGCTCTCACTTCTCTCTAGAATTAGGATTAGGATTAGTTCTTAGATCTAGGTTTTAATCTTTGCTTTCTTCTACTTCTACCTTTCAATTCTTTGTTGTTACATTCATCTCCCTCCATTCTTTTATTGTAATTTTCTTTATGGTTGTTCTTATACTTTGTTGTAGATCTACTTTTGTTTCTTCCATTTTCTTCCAATTCAATAAGAGGTAATTCATAATAATTGTTCTTCTTTGCTTTTCTATTGTTGATCTCTTGCTTTTGTAGTTAGATCTCTCTTTAATTCTTGCATTTAATAATGTTTACTTCCATTGCACTTTATGTGTTTGTTGAAATGCCTCTTCTAGATATAGTGTAGATTTTGTTCCTCTTGGCCTAGGTAGAGTAATTAGTGACACTTGAGTTATCTAATTCCTTTGTTGATTGATAGTTGGAGAGATTGCTAATTGGTTTGGAGTGCACTAAAGCTAGTCTTTCCTTGGGAGTTGGCTAGGACTTGTGGCTCAAGTCAATTCATCCGCTTGACTTTCCTTTCTTTAGTAAGGGTTAACTAAGTGGTAGCAATGAACAATACTCATCACAATTGAGAAGGATAACTAGGATAGAACTTCTAGTTCTCATATCTTGCCAAGAGCTTTATAGTTGTTAGTTTAATTTCATTGCCATTTACTTTCATGTCTCTTATCCAAAACCCCAAAACACATCACAACCAATAACAAGACACTTCATTACAATTCCTAGGGAGAACGACCCGAGGTTTGAATACTTCGGTTATTAATTTTAGGGGTTTGTTACTTGTGACAAACAATCTTTTGTATGAAAGGATTATTGTTGGTTTAGAAACTATACTTGCAACGAGAATTCATTTGTGAAATTCTATACCATCAAAAATCCATTCATCAAAATGGCGCCGTTGCCGGGGAGTTGCAATGGTGTTATGTTATTGGTTATTGTATATATGTGAATATTGTGAATATGTTTGCTTTTTGCTTCTTTGTTAGTTTTTAGTTTGTTCTCTTTATTTGTTCTCTTTATTTGTTCCTATTTTTTGTTTTTTTCCCTCTCTTACTATCATGAATTCTCATTTTGGCTATGAGTGTGATTATAACTATGTTGTAGGTGATGAGGACTATAATGGAGATATGTATCAAGGATGGGACAACCAAAGGTAGGAGGAGCCATATGCATATGATCAATCTTCTTGGCAACAACCTCCACCAATGAACTATGAAGAAGAGCCATTCCATGATGCATACCAATCAAATGGCTATGGTGAATCTCCTTGTGACTTTCAAGAACCACCACCATATGCTTATGAGTCATATCCTCAACATGACCCTCAACCACACTCACAAGCCTATTTTCAACAACCACCTTCATATGACCCTAATCCATATCCATCACACCAACCAACGTTTGAGCCTTATGAGCCATATATGGAACCACCACAATATCAACCCTTTCAAGAGCCACCCCCTCCATATTATTACCAAGATGAACCACCTCCAATATATGAAAATTTCCAACCACAAGATGAATACTACCTTCCACCACAACCTCGCATGGAAGAATACTCATGTCCTTCAATCCAAGAGCCTTATGGTCCTACTCATGATATCCAAGAGGAACAAGAGTCAAGGGATCATCTCAAGGAAGCATTGGATCAATTTCAAGCAACCATGAAGTGTGTTGTGCAACAAGTGGAAAGAGTGGAAAACATTGAACCACCACAACTCTACCAAGAAGAACCACCTTCCAATTATGAACCCTTTCCCCAAAATGATGAACCCTTCCACCCACCACAATCTCTAATGGATGAAACCCTTGGTGTTCTTGTTCAAGGGCAAGAAGAGATGAAAAGGGATGTGCAAAATTTCATGGCCGCCTTGGATGCGGTAACAAATCAACTAGCCTCCCAATGCTTGAACACTCAAGGAACTCCCATGGCTACATGTGGAAAATCAAATGAAGAATATAGCATGAAGGAGAGACTGAAAATTTCGATGGGAAATGAGGGAAATTGGTTTGTATTGGAACAATTGGAGGAAGCTTTAATTGTTGAAGACAAGGAAGAAGTGGTAGAAGACTTAGGAGATGTGGAACCTCCATGGGAACATAGAGTTGAAGAAAACCCCTCCAAGATGATTGAAATTGATGCTAGGGAGGAAAGTGCACACCTTCCAAGGCATACTCCATATGAAGACTTGGATGGGATAGAGCGAGGATTGAGTTTCCTTGGTGATGAAGATCAAGCATCAAGTCTTAGTGGTGAAGAATCCTTTGAGCATGAAGAACCTTCTCCGGTTGGATTTGAAAACGTAGAGGAGGTAAATCTTTCTCACCCTCCCTATTATGATTTGAGTAAAGGAAAAGGTTTAGATAAAATTGTTGAACAAGGGATTGAGATCAAGAGATCTTGTGAAGAGGTGGAAGTCCCTAGAAATAGAAGAACGAGGGTTGGCTATGCTTTGTCAAGATCTTTGGAAGCATCTTTGCCTAGGTTGCCATCTATACCTTCATTTGAGTGGGTGAAATTCATTTCTATTAGCTTTATTATCCCACTTGAATATGGTTTGCTTGAAACGGATGGCCAACTTAGGGAAGTTTGCGGGATGAAGCGTAAGCGAAAAAGGTTTTGTGGTGGGCGTTGCAAATCAAGGCTCATTATGGTTGATGCATCAAATGTGAGATATAAAGGTTGGAGTAGTGCTCAAATAGATGGGTCTAGGAGGATTGTTGGCCACTTCATAGGGAATTCACCTTACTCACCACCCGGTTGGATTAATAATGATGATCAACCTCAAGACGGGTGTGAAAACAAAGTGTGGGATCCCGGATCACAAGAAGAGGATCATTTGGGAGCCCCAAGCTTGTGAAGAACTCCATCAACACTTGGCTCAATCCATAAGAAGTCTTGGGGCACAATGGAGAACCAAGCATTGGTGGGAGTTCCAAGATGAGTACAAGCACAAGCCACCTTGATGAGGAGCTCCCCATAAGTCCAACTTAAGGACAATAAACAAAAGTGCTAGGTGGGAGGCACCCCACCATGGTAAAATCTTTTCATTTTCTCTTTTGTAAATATTGGTAAGAATTAGTTTAATTTCATGTTTTTATTGGTTTGTTAAGTTTAGTTAGAAGTATAATATGATAAATAAGGTTTTAGGGTGTTTTGGTAGTAGCTTGGAGGTTTGGAATGCTTGGATTGGTGCAAAAACATAGCAAAAATTTTTGAAAAACAGAACACCATCCACGCGTGCGCGCACATGACGCGTACGCGCACCTGAGCATTTTCGACCATCCACGCGGACGCGCATTGTACGTGTACGCGTGGATGCAAAATTTCACCTCCAGCCAAAAAACCCGAGAGTTAGGCCTGGACTGTGCGAACATTGGGCCTAAGGCACAAATCTGTGCACGCGTGCGCGCACTTGGCGCGTACGCGCACATGATCTTAAATTCGCAATGCACGCGCACGCACACTGTGCGCGCGCGCGTCGATTGCACAATCTGCACCCCCGGTACTTTTACCCGAGAGTTGTGCCAGACTTGGGCCGACCCTATGCCTCCGGCCTAACTCGATGCATGCGTGCGCGCACCTGGCGCGTACGCGTCCTTCAACCAATATGCACATCGACGCGTAAGCACGCATGACGCGCACGCGTCGGTAAAAAAAAAAAAGAGTTTTTTTTTCTCCCCTTCCATTTTCTTTTGCTTATCACATTCGCATACTTCTACTCTTCCCATTTTCATTTAGTTTTTGTAGTATGTTTTCGTTTTTTTTTAGTCATTTCAATAATGGTGTTGGATTCTTACACTCAATTGTTGAGAAATTCTTGCATTATTTTGGTGCTTCTTGACTTGTTTGATATTGTTGGGTGATGAAACTTTTAAATCAATGCTTCATCTTGTATAACTCTTATGTCTTTGTGCATTGATATGACCTCATATTGTCTTTCATGACCCACTTCTTCTTATGTGAACTTGATGTGCCATATGCTCTTCATGCTTTGCTTTTACTCTTGCATCAAGTATTAGTTAATATGCCATTAGCTTATATTGTTTCCTCACTTACATGCGTAGCTAACATGTAGTGAGAACCTTACTCTTATTTGGCATTAGCCCCGCCTATGTTCTATTTGCTTCGATATCCTTGTTATAGGATTAACTTTCTTTCTTTTTCTTCCCTTTTTGGTTGGCCACCAAGAAGGGAGTTATGAATAGCTTTAAATGGGGCAACAAACAAGTCATCCGCACAACCTTTTGAAGGAGCTCATCAATTGTAGCAACCCGTCCACCTAGCTCTCCTTCGCGTGCACCGAGGACGGTGCAAACTTTTAAGTGTGGGGAGGTCGTCCGACCGTTCGGCGATTTTGGGTGACAAAATTCTAATCCCAACACTTTTGCATTTCATTCTAGGATTTTAGGATTTTTACTTGCATTTTCTTAATTTTTGCATATATATACACAATAAGCTTAGTCAAAATAATGAAATTTTTCAAGGATTTCTATCTAGAGGGCACCAATTGATTTGAGTGAAAACTTTTCATAGAACTTGCTTGAAATATATATATTGTGGATCATATTTTTGAGCTAAGAACACAAGCTTGTGAGATTTGAGCCTAATGGTGTGGTTACACCTTATAACCACTTATTTTCCATTCTTGTGTGTATTATTCTCTTTCTATGATTGTAATCTTTGATTTGTTTGATTCTTTATGTCCATTATTTTGTGTATTCATGCATTTATATGATTGAGGCCATCATTTCATTTAGCTCACTTACCCAAATAGCCTACCTTTTATCTTCCTTTGTTAGCCAATTTGAGCCTACGATTAACCCACTTGGTTCTTTAATTTAGCACATTACAAGCCTTAAAGCGGAAAACAATAAAAGTCCTTATTTGGATCTTTGATTAGCTTAGGCTAGTGTGTGTGAGTATCATTCAACTGTGGGAATCTTGGGACATTGGGTGAATAAAAGGGTGTATTTTGTATTGTTATTGGAAATATTGGGAATTGGATACATACTCATGTATTAATCAAATGTAAAACCTTATGCATTGAGGTTCTTGTATATAGAAAGAAAAAAAATGAGAAAAACAAAAGAAAAATAAAAGAAAAATAATATGGAAAAAAGAAAAAAATTAAGAAAAACAAAAGAAAAAGAAAAAGCAATAAAAAGGGGACAAAATGCCCCAAAGCAAGGTCCAATAAAACTCAATGCATAAGTGTCGTGAAATGAATAGAAAATGCATGAGTATGTGAAAAAGTGAGAGATGGGTAGTTAGGTTAGAACTTAATTGTATAGGATGTCATAGGTTAGGTGGGAAGTTTAAGCTTATCAAAGATTCAAATTTCAAACTCACTTAACCAAATATGCATCCTACATTGACCCTAGCCCCATTACAACCAAAGAAAAGACCTCATGATACTTGTATGCATGCATGAAATATATGTTGATTTTTAGAAGAAGAACAAATCTTAGAAAGCATGATTAGGAGAGAATTGAGTGAATCAACCCCTAAACACTTGAGCGAATAGAGTGCAAACACATCCGGTGAGGGTTTGACGCTCAATTACATGTTTTCACCTATGATCATAATTTTCATGCAAGTTTGTAAAAATATTTAATAACTCAATTCAATTGTGGATTAGACTTGCTAGTCCTTAGCCCTTGTGCATATATGCTTCTTGGAAATTGATTTATTTTGACCAAGCAATCGCATTCATTTAGATAGTTGCATATAGGTAGATTGCATTTAGTTAGTTTCCATTGAATAAATGCCATACCCTTACTTCATTCTTGGTTTTAGCATGAGGACATGCTTGGTTTAAGTGTGGGGAGGTTGACAAACCCCAATGTGACGGTTTATCTTGTATTGATTTTAGGGGATTTTATAACCTTTTACCCACATTTATTCAATGAAATAGCATGGTTTTGTATATTCTCCTCTAATTGTGCTTAAGAGTGAAAACATGCTTTTTAGGTCTTAAAATAGCTAAATGTAATTTACCTTGATTCCATTAGATGCCTTGATATGTTTGCTAAGTGATTTCAGATTTAGGAGGCAAAGATTGGATCAAGGGAATGAAGAAAAAGCATGTAAAGTTGGAGAACTCATGAAGAAATGAAAGAACCGGAAAGCTGTCAAGCCGACCTCTTCGCACTTAAACGACCATAACTTGAGCTACAGAGGTTCAAATGATGCGGTTCCAGTTGGGTTAGAAAGCTAACATCCGGGGCTTCGAAACGATATAAGATTTGCCATAGTTGCTACAAGTATGATGGCGCGCACGCGCCGTTGCTGCCACCTAGTCCACTTGAAGCAAAACGTGGCCAGCGATTTTAGAAGCCTTGTGGGCCCAATCCAACTCATTTCTGATGCTATTTAACCCAAGGAGTGAAGAGGGAAACACATGTTAGTTACCATTAGTTTAGTTTAGTAGTTAGAATTAGTTTCTAGAGAGAGAAGCTCTCACTTCTCTCTAGAATTAGGATTAGGATTAGTTCTTAGATCTAGGTTTTAATCTTTGCTTTCTTCTACTTCTACCTTTCAATTCTTTGTTGTTACATTCATCTCCCTCCATTCTTTTATTGTAATTTCCTTTATGGTTGTTCTTATACTTTGTTGTAGATCTACTTTTGTTTCTTCCATTTTCTTCCAATTCAATAAGAGGTAATTCATAATAATTGTTCTTCTTTGCTTTTCTATTGTTGATCTCTTGCTTTTGTAGTTAGATCTCTCTTTAATTCTTGCATTTAATAATGTTTACTTCCATTGCACTTTATGTGTTTGTTGAAATGCCTCTTCTAGATATAGTGTAGATTTTGTTCCTCTTGGCCTAGGTAGAGTAATTAGTGACACTTGAGTTATCTAATTCCTTTGTTGATTGATAGTTGGAGAGATTGCTAATTGGTTTGGAGTGCACTAAAGCTAGTCTTTCCTTGGGAGTTGGCTAGGACTTGTGGCTCAAGTCAATTCATCCGCTTGACTTTCCTTTCTTTAGTAAGGGTTAACTAAGTGGTAGCAATGAACAATACTCATCACAATTGAGAAGGATAACTAGGATAGAACTTCTAGTTCTCATATCTTGCCAAGAGCTTTATAGTTGTTAGTTTAATTTCATTGCCATTTACTTTCATGTCTCTTATCCAAAACCCCAAAACACATCACAACCAATAACAAGACACTTCATTACAATTCCTAGGGAGAACGACCCGAGGTTTGAATACTTCGGTTATTAATTTTAGGGGTTTGTTACTTGTGACAAACAATCTTTTGTATGAAAGGATTATTGTTGGTTTAGAAACTATACTTGCAACGAGAATTCATTTGTGAAATTCTATACCATCAAAAATCCATTCATCAGTGATTCAATCATTGAATCCTACTCAGAATACCACAGACAAGGTTAGACCTTCCGGATTCTCTTGAATGCCGCCATCAGTTCTAGCCTATACCACGAAGACTCTGATCTCACGGAATGGTTGGCTCGGTTGTCAGGCGAGCACTCGGTTGTCAGGCGATCAACCATGCATCGTGCAATCAGGAATCCAAGAGATATTCACCCAATCGAAGGTAGAACGGAGGTGGTTGTCAGTCACACGTTCATAGGTGAGAATGATGATGAGTGTCACGGATCATCACATTCATCAAGTTTAAGAACAAGTGATATCTTAGAACAAGAACAAGCGGAATTGAATGGAAGAACAATAGTAATTGCATTAATACTCGAGGTACAGCAGAGCTCCACACCTTAATCTATGGTGTGTAGAAACTCCACCGTTGAAAATACATAAGAGCAAGAGTGATCATTGGTTTCGGCCCCAGAGAGGGAACCAGAAGAACCAAGATGATAATACAATAGTAAAAGGTCCTACTTATAGAAAACTAGTAGCCTAAGGTTTACAGAGATGAGTAAATGACATAAAAATCTACTTCCGGGCCCACTTGGTGTGTGCTTGGGCTGAGCAATGAAGCATTTTCGTGTAGAGACTCTTCTTGGAGTTAAACGCCAGCTTTTATGCCAGTTTGGGCGTTTAACTCCCATTTTGGTGCCAGTTCCGGCGTTTAACGCTGGAAATCTTGAAGGTGATTTTGAACGCCGGTTTGGGCCATCAAATCTTGGGCAAAGTATGGACTATCATATATTGCTGGAAAGCCCAGGATGTCTACTTTCCAACGCCGTTGAGAGCGCGCCAATTGGGCTTCTGTAGCTCCAGAAAATCCGCTTCGAGTGCAGGGAGGTCAGAATCCAACAGCATCTGCAGTCCTTTTCAGTCTCTGAATCAGATTTTTGCTCAGGTCCCTCAATTTCAGCCAGAAAATACCTGAAATCACAGAAAAACACACAAACTCATAGTAAAGTCCAGAAAAGTGAATTTTAACTAAAAACTAATAAAAATATACTAAAAACTAACTAGATCATACTAAAAATATACTAAAAACAATGCCAAAAAGCGTACAAATTATCCGCTCATCAGTAAACCGTAAGAAAAGGAAACAGCAGAGTGTAAGTCCCGAAACGCCGAAAGATATTATTGCAAGCCCACTAACTTAGTGGGTATCTTAATTCACAACCACTAAAAGACGTGGAAAACCCAAACGGCAGGAAAATGCATTCAAAGCAGCATGTTCTGCAAGGAAGCAACAAACGAGTCTTTTGAAACTCTCACTCAAGTCATTTAAACGAATAAAAAACCCAAGTAAATCAAGTCAAACCCAAGTCCATCAAAGCTCGCCTACTGTTTATTACACAACAGTAGACGAGCTTGGGGGGCTATGATGTGTACCCTACTATACTCGGAGATAACATCCAAACAGAAACCGAGTTTAAAACCCGGAAGCTAACGAACAGGAACGAAAAACTGCGACCAAGTCGCTCTTATCCATTGGGCGCTATCCACAAGACAACAGAATCCGCTACCCAAGCAAGATAACAACTCTGTGCAAGTCAAAGATACTAACAACGGCACTTATCAGATTTATCAGAACTCACTAAACACAATACTCAACTATAAAACCAGGCCACATAACCCACGAAAGGGCAGGTCATAGAACTCATTCTCACTTATTTTTCTTACTCCCATATATTCTTGTTTTCTTACTTGATCGTCGGAGTGCTTTTTACAGGTGCTCCCGCCGCGGTGTTCATCTTCAGCCGACGTATACCTCTCCAGTCCGAGCATAATCGCTGAGCAGGAGAAGTCGCTATACCTCGGCAGTAACAGGACGGAACATTTGGCGCCCACCGTGGGGCAGAAATTAAATAACCCCACGACAACCTTTTGTTATTATTTTTGCAGGTCCATGGCTGATGATGTGGTTTCCCCACCTACTCGTGATGAACTAGTGGCAATGAACATCACTTTCCAAGTGGAGATAAAGAAAATGGCCAACAACTGATAGGACCAACGGGAATAAAAATGAGGAAAACAAGAAAGGGGTCGAGTAAATTAATTTCTGCTCCACCGAAGTTCATAAAGTTAGAATTATATTCAAAATTTTTAACCAAATTTAATAATATTTTATAATATTTTTGAACAAATTTTCAAAATTTTATCATTTAGTCTATCCTTTCAGTGGCAGTTAATCTTTTTATGTTCATTTTAAATTCATGTATTACTCGTAAACGAGTATTTGCTTTATCCCTTACTTTACATTGCTATGCTCTATTCACAATATTTATTCTTTTATTCTTTATGTTGCCGACAATAAAAATTTAAGCAACTTACAATGCTAATGACACTTTGTTATTGATATTTAGTAGAACAGCATAATATATAATTACTTATTCCTATTGACACTACTTATTCCTATTGACACGTTAATAAGCTACATTTTTCTTATTCTTTCTCAATTGTTTTCATGTATTACTGAAAACTTCTCTATTTATTGTTTATATTATTATTATTAGCTATTTTTGCTTCTTCAACTAATTACTCAATGTTCATGCCGTCTTATTCATGTTTTTTCAACTATTCAGAATGATGGAGCTTAATTTTAACTTTAGCCAATAAATTCAGAATATGTATTTAACAAAATTTCTTCTTAATGTATTAGTGATTGAAACAGGACATGTTTAATGTGTCTTCAATTTTTCACCCTCAACTTATGAGAATGGACGTCGATCATACTTTGAGCAAATTTCACCTCCTCATCTACCAACTCAGACCGAGTTATAACTTACGAACCTTACCTATAAGTCACGGTTAACATTTCTACTTCGGTAAAATTATGTATATGTTTCATCTAATTTGCTCATATAAATCTTTTATGTCAACTTTCAATACATCATAGTTTCTTACGAGGTATCTACTACTCTATATATTCGAATTGCTTCACATTATGTATGTATCTTATCATTTTGTGACTGTATCTTATTATTTCATATATCAAAATCAATCAATCCATCGAAAAACAAAATTGGCTATTAATCAATCCAAAAATTGACTTTTTACTAATCAAAAAACAAACTCAATTAGCAATTATCTCAATTTATTTTTCTATTTTATTTATCTATTTTACAATAATTTATGCACGTTTACTTTCAATCCATTTTATTTATGTTACAAATCTTTATTATTCAATATTCAATAATTAATTGTTTGGGCAAAAAATTCGTCAATAAGTTGTCGTGGGTTAGAAAAATTCTCAAGACATTTGATCATTACATCCTCGGATCATCCAATCGATTCGGTCAACGAATACATTCGAACTTTTCAGTTCACATCAATCAAATACTATATGCCATCTATGAAAAATTGTTCTCAAACAGAAAAGTATCTCCCACACAATTATATTGATCGAACAACTCTTACCATTTAATTATTTTTGAATAAATGTTGACTAACTAACGTTTGGAGGCTATCGCTCCCATAGTCGATTTATAGATAAACATAACTATATCACTTCCTAATTTTTTTATCAATCTATATTTATTTATTTGTTTATCTATTTCATCTGTTCGATTATTCACATTTTAATCTAACTTTTTCACTACCAATTTTTTTCAATTTTTTTTTTCTTTTCAATTTAACAAAGTTGAGCTTGGGGGATGCTATAATCACAATTCCGATTTATAGATCAGAAAGCTCAACTTGTTTAATTAAAAACTTTTACAGGTGAAGCTTGGAGGCTATAATCCGTCCGTTGGCTATAACTCGGCTTAGGCAAAATTATAAATCGGAATCTAGTTAAAACTAAATGCACACGTGCTATTTCAGGAGTACGTGGAGAGTACGTGTTTTGCTCTCCTAACAGACTTATCCTATAAAAATAAATAACAACGTGCCAACCCAGAAAGGCACAGAAATCTCTCTGCAAATCTCTCTAAACAAGCTCACTAAAAAGAATTTATCACATAATCATAGCCACTAAGTAATTGCATGTAGCACAACAATTCTATAAATACAAGTGACTCACTAGCTCACAGGTACGCTACTCACTCTGAGTAATATTATACTTATCTTCTACTTCTACTAACTTGAGCATTGGAGTGCTTTTGCAGGTGTCCACGACCGCTGTCCTTACAAGAAGACGATGTTTTTTCCTCTCACTCTCAAGAAAAGCAAGTTCAAGCACCAGCAGAACAGGCTATACCTCAGAGTTTATTTCCACACAGGAACACTCATACTCATATATTTTTCATTTTTATTTGTTCAATTCACAGCTTATATGATATATTTTATTATTTACAATTCCTAAATTTCAATTCTAACATTGCTGCTCTCGTTGAGAGTGTTCCATAACGGAAGGAACTTTAGTCGTTGGAAATACCCTCCCTCCGTTCAATTGAATCAATGGCTACGGATGGTCCATTTTATCCGGGCGATTCTGGGATGTTCGCAGCACTCTGGAAGCTCAGAGGTTGTTGGAAGTTTTGAGTGCTTTCTCGGGTCAATCTTTGATATGGTTTCAACTATGGAGTTACCGGAATCCACATGCAGATTGGGATACATTTGATCTGGATTTTCACCATCAACTCCAACCTGATATGCGCCCACTTTTGCCAGAAATTTGCTGGAACGGAGTAGAAGACTGGGAGATTGAGTGGGAAGAGATTAAGGCCAGACTACTGCCATCAACAGAGCAAGAAATCATAGCAACGAATCACAAATCAATAAGTCCAAAATTTGAACTTGACGAAGGAGATGTAAAATTAAAAGAAAACCTAGATCTGCATTTGGAGCATTCAGATCTGGAAGTAACGGATCCAGCTGAGAGAGAAGTTGCCATCAACGGCGATGGTACATCTACGAGTTGCAGTGACGCGCGACGCACGACCAACAGCGGTGCCGCGGTCGGCGCCGTCACGAAGGAGGAAGGAGACAACACTGTGAAGGAAGGCGGCGGCTAGGTCCAGAGTGGCAACGAGGACGGCGGCACTAGTGGTTCTGCGGGTGTGTTTAGCGGTGGCACTGACGCAATGTAAGAAGGTCTTTGCAGGTACCACCCCCTATTCACTCTTTGCAGGTACCACCCCTCATTCACTCACGCTCGCAAGTCGGAAGGAGTCTCAAAAGGCGCAAACCCGCTCAAAGGCTTCCCCCCTTATACGATTGGATCAACCTTACGAGTCCAGTCCATTAACCTTCGGTTACCCAACGTAATAATTATATTATTTTTTTCTAAAATACCCTTCAATAATTTTTTTATTATTAAATTATAATTTTACCAAAATTTTTGTTAACATTTTTTTTATATTTTACTATTAATTTTTTGATATCTATATATATTATTTTAATATTAAATAAAAAATTTTAGTAAAATTATTTTTCAATATCAATATATATTATTTGTTATATATATTAACAGTGGTAATATTTTTTTATTTAGTGTTAAAATAATATATATTGATATTAAAAAATTAATAGTAAAATATAAAAATAATTGTTAACAAAAATTTTAATAAAATTATAATTTAATAATTAAAAAATTATTGGAGGGTATATATTTTAGAAAAAAATAATTTAATTATTAATTTTTTTAAAGGTATTTTGATAAAAATACAATTTAGTTAATAAAAAAATAATTTATTAAAATATATTTTAGTAAGCAAAATTAATAATAAAAAATAAAATTTTTGTTAATGAATATTTTTTTTAAAAAATAATTTTTTCTTAAAAAATAGATAAAGTTAATATTAGTTAACACAAAAAATTTAAATTAAATTAAATAAGAGATTTTTTAAAAGTTAGAAAGAAAAAGAATATACATTTATAAAATAGGAAGAAAAAAATGTCATTTCAATATTTCGTAAAAGAGGAAATTGAAATTTTTTCTTAAATTATTTATTTTTAAAAAATTTCAATAAAAAAACTACTTGTGAAAATTAAATTCACTCATTATAATATGATCGGTGCTTAATTTGCTAAACACGCCTTAAGAATACTAACTCTAAAACTACGTGTCAATATCCCATTAGATGCTCATCTTATAGCCACCGCTAGCCACGACTAACATGGCCACCAGAGACGCAGCCTACTTACTTTATCTAAATTCAGGACTACAACTTTATTCAATGATCGTGGCAATTTTAGAGTGGACAATGATCAGCCTGTGGCAAGAAGCAAGAATTTATTTGATGGGACAACAAGAGGCTCAATTAGGATGAAACAATTTCCACTTATGCATTTCAAGCAATGAAACCCTGGAAGATTAAGTTCTGTGGACTATGGAATATCACTAGAAGTCCCATGTAATTTTAGAAGATCTATTTGGTTGTTATTTGAATTTAAGTTGCAATGCCTTTTTCTGAAAATACCAACCTTGAGGGCAAGGTTGTTTTGAGGGGTGGATAGATGATACGAACATATAATGTACCAATTAGAAAACAATTAGATATTAGAAATTCACAAGTATTAGTAAATATTAGTGATGAGAAAAATAGTATATACAGGGATATGGGAAAAATAGTATATATAGGGATATGGACCACACTATTGTGGTAGTTAGAGAAATTTGGTTAGTTCTCATTTGGAATTTTACCCTCAATTCGAAGGATGAAATTACTGTATTTCTTTTTCATCTCAATATTCATACTCATATATTTTTTATTTTCATTTTTTCAGTTCACAACTCATATGACTACTTTATTGGTACACTTTATTCTAGTTCACAACTCATATGACTACTTTATTGGTACACTTTATTCTTTACAATTCGTAAATTTCAATTCTAACACTTATTTTCCAAAAAGATTAATCCTTATGTTTATCTATTTTGATGCATGCAAAAATCTTTTTACGACAAATTATATATACTTAAATTCCAATTCTTTGACAGTTCAATTTATCTTTAATTAATCAATCGCTAATTCCTTGGTCAATCGATCAAAAAAAGCGGTTTAGCACAATTCTAATTTAGTTTCAAATAATATTCAAAAGTAGTTCTAGTTCAAATTATATGTCACCTATTTAAAATTAGTCCTAAACAATTGAGAATTATAAGAAAGAAACACCACATACTCTTTAAAATACTATTCCAAGTCAAATAAAAAAGTCATGAGAAAAGAGTTTTCAAGCTTAATTCCGATATTAAAATTTTCAAAGTAATAACAGAATTAAAAATAGAATTAAAATATTTTTCAATACTTCTAACCTTTAAAGAATGAAAAACAAAAACTCAATTTTAAAAATAAATCAATGCATAACTCCAAAATAAAATAAAACACTTAAATTAATAAACCATAAGAAAAGTAAACATAGTTCTTAACCCTTAACAGAATTAGTTTCTCATGATAACAAGAAAACTAAAGCAAAAGAAAAAGATGAAGATATGAGATCTTGGATTGGGAAATAAAGATCCTTCCCCAGATGTCCATTTCTTGTGAATCTTATTCTCTTATTTATATCCTAAGTTCTATCTAAAATTCAGAAAACTAAATCTAATTTTATCTTTGGAATCATAAAATAACTAAAATAATAATTCAAATCTATCCTAAAACTAATTATTATCATTCTAGAAGAAAAAAAATAACAATTTTATTCAAATTTAAATCTAATCTAATATAATCCTAACAACTATATCTTATCTTTCTATAAGGAGTTTATTGCTAACTAATAACTTAAAGCTTGAATCTTGAGTTAAATTTAAAACTTTCCAAAAATACATATTGAAATTAGGCCTTAACAAGTATTGCATCCCAAAAGTCTTGAAGTTTGGAGTGCCGGACTTGCTTCTTGAGTCTTGGGCATTGGCCCAAGTGAGAAAGAGGATGCCGGGCTTGGTTGATGATGGCCGCCGGGTTTGTGTGAACTGTATTTGTGTTTTCTTGTTAAAAAAGACTTTAATCCTTGATTATTCCTGAAAATACAATAATACTAAAACAATTTTAAATACTTGATTAGTTTTGAAATTTTATTAGAAAACATAAGAATTTTGATTAAAATATAAAAAAATTAATAAAAAAAAATCTAAAAATTACTAAAGATGCCTAGGCATCAGATTCCATCTTCACCTACCGTTATTACAACATTTGCAGATTTTTCACTGGTGATGACCTCAAATAGAATGTCCTTTCCATTCATGGATTTTGGTGCCAGAACAGGTCCAAAGATAGCACTTTTATATTGTTGTCTATGTATGCCGCACAAGGCTCCTTGTATTTATAAATGAAACTAAAGTGAAAATATACTGAAATATAAAATAGTTTGAAAGAATTAGACAAATAGTAAAAGAATTCAAACATAAATGTAATTGACAAAAAAATATAAAGGAAAATAAGACTTGATTGACATAATCCAAAGAAATGCAAATTGAAAAGAATTTAATTGACAAAAGAAAAATTTTGCAATGATTAAAGTTGACAAAATATAGATGAAATAAGATAATATGATAGAAAATGAAATGTAAAAGAAATACTTTGATGAAAAGGAAATTGTATTCATTTTAAAGAGTAAAATGACTATAAAGTCACATAGGGGAATTGAAAGGTGCAAAGATCATTACTGGTAATTCTGTTTATTCTTTACGTTGACGGGACTAGTGTGTGAAAATGTATGTAAAAAATTTAACCATTATTACGATAACCAATATCCAATCTGTAGAATGCTATTCTTGCTAACCTCTATCTTCATAGCTTATCACGTGTCTTGAACAATTGCTTCTTTGAGTTTGTGAATTACAACATGTAAGTATTTGCCTTTATTTTCATCCGGATTTTTTTATGGCATAAAATAAAAAAATAATTATTGCGACAGAAAAATCATTTTGGAATTATATCCCAGAATTATTTCTTTTTGGGTGGGGACAAGTTCGCCGTGTCCCTCGACAATCACTTCTTTCTTAGTATTGGAGAACACTATTTCTGTTACACCATTGCTCCCTGCATACATGTGGTACATATACTTGAACAAATAATAACTTGAACATATAATTTCATTTTATTTTTTTTCTCTGAGTTTTTAAGGGTATGTATTATTAAAAAAAACTAATGTGAAAGTACGAAAATGTAATATTATTTTTAAATACCGTTTGTTTCTGTGTACTCCTAGACGAAAATGATGATAATGTTATTGCCATTGTCTCCGGCGGTGTCTAGTATTCAACTCCCAAACTTTTCTTCTCACCCAAACCAAATTAGGTTTGAACATTTTTTTTTTGTACAATTCGGTTTTGTTAGGTAGACAATGACTTTTGTAAACAATGTGAACAATAGGCTCTAAAATTGGCCTAATAAAGTAAAAACACACTACACTCCCAATTACTCCCAAAACCCTAATTTTAACCATCCAAATTTTAACCATTCTATTCATCTACCCCCCTTTCGACCTAGCAATAACTCCCTCCCCCCAATTTGACTGAGCAGCCACTGAAGAGAGCCCCACCGCCAGTGTTGGAGAACCAACCTCCATCAAGACCACTACAACCTGAATAGCTGGTGCAACCCAACCGATCCTCCCGCACGATTGTAGTATTCCCTTCACGCTTGGTGTTCGCTACTGCCGTCTTCCTGCATGCCTCCCTCGTGCTTCCGTCGAGCGTTGGTCGTTGACTAGGAGCTTTCCGTTGCTATCGCTTGGGCGTCGAACATCTGCACGCCGTGTTGTCCTGTGTCGCACCATAGTCTTCGCTGAACGCCGTGTCTGCTGTCAACGAATTCAACACCACCATTTCCTCTACCTGGTCGCTGCTCGCAATGGTCAGTACAAGGCTAGATGTTTATTTAGTGAATAATTGTTCATCAAAGGATTTAGGTGATGGTTGTTTCTAACGGGTGTGCTACTTTGTGCATCTTTGAATCTGTTTGCCTGATGTTGAAGAAAATAACTGGTTGTTGTTGTTGAATTCCTTATATTTTACCGTCTTATTTTTTTATTGTTGACTGAATTCAGGTTTGTTCTATCCAGGGTTTTAGTTAGTCAGCTTTCGACTGACACGTCTTTTAAATTCGTCGCTCTATTAATTATTTATTCGATGTAAGACGACTAGTTATATCACTAGGAGCATGGATGGTTAGATTAAATTCAAGAAGTCAAAACTTGTTTGAGTTTAGTGAACAATATTTTTCTTGTATTAGTTTATGTATTTGTGTGTTACATGTGATTTAGTATGCAATTTACCCGTTAGTTATGTTCGATTTTTTAAAACTTTGTGACATGAAGATGTGAAGGCTTTTTGTTGTGATTTAAGTGGTTACATATGTATTAGCTTAAAAATATTGTCGAAACCAAATTATGTATACTGTCGAGAAAACCTATGTGTATATGGTTCTGAAATTGCGTTGGGTTTGTTTGTTAGTTTTTTTAATCACAATTGAAAGTGTAATATGCTACTTCTCCACACCTTTACTTGGTTATTGTGGTACCTTTTGATGGTGGATGTTCGATTTTCACTGCTTACTAGATGGGTGATTGACGATTAGATTCTTGCGTGATCTAGAATTTTACAAATAAGCTCTCGTTGAAAGTATAGCTTCTAAACCAATAAAAATCCTTTCGTACAAAAGTTTGGTTGTCACAAGTAACAAAACCCAATAAAATTTATAACCGAAGTATTGAAACCTCGGGTCGTCTCTCAAGGAATTGCAGGGAAGTATGATTTATTATTGGTTATGGAAAAAGGTATATTTTTTGGTTTTTGAAATAGGGAACAAGGAAATAAATTAACAATAAAGTAAATTAATTATCATGAACACCCTTGCAAGGTATAAGAACTGAAAATTCCATCCTAGTTATCCTTATCAGGTGTGATAAGAATTGTTTATTGCTCCCACTTAGTTAACCCTTACTAAATAAAGAAAAGTCAAGTGGACTAATCAACTTGATTTCTCAAGTCCTAGTCAACTCCTATGAAAAGACTAGCTTTAGAGGGATCCAAATTAATCAGCAATTTCCAAATTTCATTCAACCGCTGAGTTTGACAACTCAAGTGTTACCAATTACTTAACCAAAGCAAAGGGGGAAATCTAAATTAAATTAAAAGCATTAATAACATAAAT
The DNA here is from genome assembly GCF_003086295.3 of Arachis hypogaea. Taxonomy (NCBI): domain Eukaryota; kingdom Viridiplantae; phylum Streptophyta; class Magnoliopsida; order Fabales; family Fabaceae; genus Arachis; species Arachis hypogaea. The sequence continues at coordinate 28,064,719 of NC_092042.1, read as the reverse complement.
TTGAAGAAAGCAATCTTTAGATCTGAAATACCTCAATTTATATTAAATAAGAATATCAATCCTAACATGAAAAGTTCATAAGCCAAATTGAAAAGATAAATAACAATTAAAGTAATAGCATAAATAAAGTAGAAAATATAGTGGTGATTTAAATTAAAGGAACATTGAACCTGGAATAAAGAAGAAATAGCCTAAAACAAATAGAAATCCTAAATCCTAAAGCCTAAGAGAGAGGAGAGAGCCACTCTCTCTAGAAAACTACATCTAAAACTAAAATTATGAATAATGAATATTGTGTTCATGAATGGATGTATTCTCCCACTTTATAGCCTCTAATCTGTGTTTTCTGGGCAGAAAACTTGGTCAAAACATGGCCCAAAATCATTAGAGACAAAATCTGCCACGCTGGTTTCTCTGCAGAACGACGCGTCTGCGTGATTCACGCGTGTGCATCATTTTGCTGTACGGCCACTATAGCGAATTATATATCATTTCAAAGCCCCGGATGTTAGCTTTGCAACGCAACTGGAACCGCCTCATTTGGATCTCTGTAGCTCAAGTAATGAACTGGATCTCACTAATTCAAATAATAGAATAAGGTACAAGTAAACTTGCAAAAGAAAATAGCTCATGAAAGCTGGGAACAAGGAATCGAGCATCAAACCCTCACTAGAAGTGTATACACTCTAATCACTCAAGTGTTTGAGGTTCGATTCTCTCAATTCTCTACTAACCTTGCTTTCTAAGACTTGTTCTTCTTCTACCAATCAACAGAAATTTAATGCACTAATACACAAATCAAGAGGTCTTTTGAGGGTTGTAATGGGGTCAAGGTCAAGGTAGGATTGTATTTGGTCAAGTGGATTGAAATCTAAATCCTTAATTAACCTAAACTTACCACCTAACTTAGGACAATCCATATAATCATAATATAAAATCAATAACTACCCATTAACTGTGTTTACTACATATTCATGCATTCCAATTTTTGAGTACAGTACGTATGCATTGCTATCACCATTTACTTTGGGGTATTTTGTCTCCTTATTATTATTATTATTATTATTATTATTATTATTATTATTATTATTATTATTATTATTATTATTATTATTATTATTATTATTTGCTCTTTTTCTTTTCTTTTTCTCTTTTTTTATTTTTATTTTCTTATTCTATTTTTTTCTTTCCTTTTTCAATGCATATGATTAAAGTATTGAATGCATAAACATGTTCTTAACATTTTTCACATTTTCACAGAAAGTCTAACATACTCAATTCCTAAACCAAACGTTTCCAAGCCCACTTTCTCCACACTTAATTCATGACCACTTTCACTAGTTTAAGCTAATCAAGGATTCAAATTAAGGACATTATTATTTTTCGCTTAGAGTTAGTGATGAGCTAAAGTAAAGAACAAAGGGGTAAAATAGGCTCAACATTGGTTTGCAAAGGATAATGAAAGGGTAAGGCCATATGGGTATGTAAGCTAAGTGAAACAAAGCCTCAATCATATAAGTATATGCATACATTAAACCATGGAAATATCGAATCAAGCAAAATATAGATCACAATTTTAGAGAGAACAACACACACCAAAAATAAAATATATTGGTTGGTAAAATGCAACCAATCAAATAGGCTCAAAATATCACTGGTTTTGTGTATTCAAGCTCTAAACCATGTTCCAAAAAAAATTCCTTCAAACAAGTTTAACAAAAAAAATTTCAATTTAAATTAGTAAAATATTATAAAATAGAGTCTTGAAAAGAAATTTATTACTTTAACCAAGCAGTGGTAAAATATGCACAAAATCAAGCAACATGCAATCAAATTAATGCAAATGCAAAAACTAACAAGGAAAATAAAACATTAGTGTTGAGAAGAAATTAACTAACCCACGGAAGTTGGTATCGACCTCCCCACACTTAAAGATTGCACAGTCCTCGGTGCATGCTAAGATGTGCAAGTGGACGAGTGGCTCCAATTGATGCTATTCTCTCCAAGGATTGTGCGTAGGAACTTGTTTGTCGCCCCATATAGAAGTTCTTCCTTTTCCTTCTCGGTGGCCAGCCTGAAAGAAGAGGAAAAGAAGAAAAGTAACCCAGAAACAAAGATAGAAAACAAATAAAATATGGCTGTTAATGCCAAATAATAAGGGTCTCAATTACATGGTAGCTACAACATGCAAGTGAGAAAACAGTAGAGGCAAATGGCATATCAGTAGTGCACAAATTGCAATAATGGGGAAGAGAGTGTGGGTAATGCAAGATAACATCAATTCATGTCAATGCAAAAGGAACACAGGTTTCATAAAAGATTGGCATTAACAAATAAATAATATCATCGAATAGTGTAAAACAAGTTACTAAGCACCAAAATAATACTAGAAAAGATACAATAGTTGAATAAAAATATTTAACACCAATGGAAAAATAATAGATTTTGAAGAGAAAATAAAAATATGCACAAAATTAAAATGCAATGAATGAAAGTATGCAAATAAATTAAGTAAAATAGGATGAAAGCGAAGAAGGATGATAAGTGAAAGAAATGAAGAAGAAGTAAGGAAGAGAGGAGGAAGGAAAAATTAGGATTGGTGAAGAAAAGATAAGATTTCTGGCGCTGATTTGGATAAGCTGTGCGGTGCAGGCGACGTGGATGCGTGAGTTGCAAAATTTTCTGATGACGCGTACGTGTGAGCCACGTGTACGCGAGACTTGATTTGTGCCATTGGCGCGAGAGCAGCCTCGCGTTCGCGCAACTTTCTGTTTCGTTTACATATTGCCAAAATTTAGGGTGACACGTGCGCGTGGGTGACGCGCACGCGTGCATGGTCTTTCTTTTAAAATGACGCGGATGCGTGGGGCACAATTTCGCATGGTAGGGCTTATGCTTCTAGCATGGTTCCAGCCCTACTCTATCACAACTTGCTGTTATACACCCCTTTACGTCGATTTCGCGGGGTCACGCGTGGAGGGCTGGAGTCGCAAACGACGCGGACGCATCAGAGATGCGGTCGCGTGGGCGTGTTTGTGCCTAAGGCACGCCTCCAGCCACGTTTCCACGTGACATTTTATTCAATTCCCATTTTTCGCTAATTCTCCTTGGACGCGGACGCGCCAACAACGCTGGCGCGTCGCGTGCTTCCTCTCTCTCTCTTTATTATTATTATTATTATTATTATTATTATTATTATTATTATTATTATTATTATTATTATTATTATTATTATTATTATTATTATTATTATTATTATTATTATTATTATTATTATTATTATTATTATATATGCAGAATGCAAATGCAAATGTGAATGCATATTATATGCAGAAATGATGAGAAGAGTCATTAACAAAAACAAAATAGAATAAAGTAAAATAAAACTAAGGCTGAAACGGAATGATCATACCATGGTGGGTTGTCTCCCACCTAGCACTTTTAGTTAAAGTCCTTAAGTTGGACATTTGGTGAGCTCCTTGTCATGGTGGCTTATGCTTGTACTGATCCAGGAATCCCCACCAATGTTTGTACTTCCAATAGCCTCCAAGATCCCAAATTAGGCGTAAAGAGCCTTCAAGCAAGTTGAAGCAAGTGACAAGGCCCCAAGAGTGTTGATTGCTGGACTAAATTCTGGGGTCCCAAACCTTGCTTTTGCACCCGTCGTCTTGTTGAGCAATATTGTTCCATCCGGGTGGCAAGCAGTCTAAATTCTCACTGAAGTGGCCAAACAACATCCTAGACCCATTCAATTGAGCCCTACACCAACCTTTACATTTCAACTCGGAGCATACAACCATATTGAACCTTGCTTGACAACTCTTACCACTAACCATCTTCCTCTTACTCTTAATGCCACAAAGAGCTCTAAGTTGACCATCCGTCTCTAGTAGCCCATATTCAAGTGGAAAAGTAAAGGTTAAGGATAAGAATTTTACCCACTTGAATGTTGTATTGGACGGTAGTGGCTTTGGGAGAGGTGCTTCCAATGGTCTTGCAAGCTCCACTCCCTTGTGCTCTTCTCTGACAACTTCCACCTCCTTGCAAGCCTCTTCAATTTCAACCTCTTCCTCTTGGTAGCTTTCTTCCAATTCAATCTCCTCTTCATTGCCTACCAAGGGCATGGGAGGTTGTGCTTCTTCTTCTTTAATCTCCATGTCAAGTCCAATGGGAGAGGATTCAATTGTAGATAAGGATTCATCAATGATTGAGTCCATCTCTTGATCAACCTCTTCAAAGTCTTCAACCATGATATGTTTTGGAGGTTGTATACCCTCCTCAACACCAAATTCAAACCCATTAGAAGGGGGTTCTATGACTTGAGGTTCCTGGTGCACGAAATTGTGACCATCAACAATGGCGCCAATAGACTTGGAGCTCTCAAACGTGAATCACACTTTGTCACAACTTCGCACAACTAACCAGCAAGTGCACTAGGTCGTCCAAGTAATACCTTACGTGAGTAAGGGTCGATCCCACGGAGATTGTTGGTATGAAGCAAGTTATGGTCATCTTGTAAATCTCAGTTAGGCGGATTCAAATGGTTATAATGGTTTTTGAATATAAAGATAAATAAAGCATAAAATAAAGATAGAAATACTTATGTAATTCATTGGTGGGAATTCTAGATAAGTGCATAGAGATGCTTTGTTCCTGTTGAATCTCTGCTTTCCTACTGCCTTCATCCAATCTTTCATACTCCTTTCCATGGCAAGCTGTATGTTGGGTTTCACCATTGTCAAAGGTTACCTCCCGTCCTCTCAGTGAAAATGGTCCAAATGCTCTGTCACAACACGGCTAATCATCTTTCGGTTCTCGATCATGTCGGAATAAAATCTAGTGATTCTTTTGCTTCTGTCACTACGCCCAACACTCGCGAGTTTGAAGCTCGTCACAGTCATTCAATCCCTGAATCCTACTCGGAATACCACAGACAAGGTTTAGATTTTCCAGATTCTCAAGAATGCTGCCAATAGATTATAGCTTATACCACGAAGACTCCGATCTTTCGGATTGGAGGCAAAGAGATACACGCTCGTTCTAAGGTAGAACGGAAGTGGTTGTCAGTCACGCGTTCATATGTGAGAATGATGATGAGTGTCACGGATCATCACATTCATCATGTTGAAGTGCAACGAATATCTTAGAATAAGAATAAGCTAAATTGAATAGAAGAATAATAGTAATTGCATTAATACTCGAAGAACAACAGAGCTCTACACCTTAATCTATGGTGTGTAGAAACTCCACCGTTGAAAATACATAAGTGATCAAGGTCCAGGCATGGCCGAATAGCCAGCCCCCAAAGTCTAAGAACTAAACGTCCAAAGATAGATACCAAGATGTCTAATACAATAGTAAAAAGTTCTATTTATATTAAACTAGTTACTAGGGTTTACAAAAATAAGTCTTAGTGCAGAAATCCACTTTCGGGGCCTAATTTAGTGTGTGCATGGGCTGAGGTTGAGATTTATACGTGAAGAGACTTCTCTTAGGGTTAAACGCCAGGTTGTAACCTGTTTTTGGCGTTTAACTCTGGTTTGTGACGTGTTTCTGGCGTTTTACTCTAGAATGCAGCATGGAAATGGCGTTGAACGCCAGTTTGCGTCATCTAAACTCGAATAAAGTATGGACTATTATATATTGCTGGAAATCCCTAGATGTCTACTTTCCAACGCAATTAAAAGCGCGCCATTTGGAGTTTTTTAGCTCCAATAAATCTATTTCGAGTGAAGGGATGTCAGAATCCAACAACATCAGTAGTCCTTTTTCAGCCTAAATCAGATTTTTGCTCAGGTCCCTCAATTTCAGCTAGAAAATACCTGAAATCACAGAAAAAGCACACAAACTCATAGTAAAGTCTAGAAATGTGAATTTTTCATAAAAACTAATAAAAATATCCCTAAAAGTAGCTAGATCCTACTAAAAACTACCTAAAAATAATGCCAAAAAGCGTATAAATTATCCGCTCATCAGTTCCCATGGACGTTCCACATCTCCCAAGTCGTCGACCACTTCTTCCTCTTCCTTGGGAGGTATGGCTTCTTCCAATTGTTCCAACACAAAGTCATGCTTCTCACGGTCCACCGGAGTTTCTAGCTTCTCCTTCATGCTGCGTTCTTCGGTAGATTCTCCACATAAAGCCATCGGGGTTCCTTAAGTGTCCAAACATCGGGAGTCTAGTCGAATTATCACTTGGCCCAGTTGTTGAATGGTTGCATTGAGTCGATCCACTGTCTCCTTGAAATGATCCTTTGGCTCTTGTTCCGCTTGGATAGCATAATTAGGATCATATGGCTCATAGGGTGGTTGGCATGATGGATATGAGTTAGGGTCATACTGAGGTATTTGGTTGTAGGGGGCTTGTGAGTATGGTGGTTCAAAGGTGTGTTGGGGAGGCAGTTCATAAGCATATGGTGGGCCTTGTTGGTAACCACAAGGGGGTCCATCATATCTATCATCTTGGTACGCACCTCGGAATGGCTCTTGACCATAGTGATTTGGTGGGTGTTGGTTGTCACGAAATGGTCCACCATAACTATTGTCTTGGCATGCATTGTAGGATGGTCTTTGTCTGTGGTACTGTGGAAGGTGTTAGTTGTTGCCAAAAGGGTTGATCAAATCCTCGTGGCTCCTTCCATCTCTGATTGTTTTGACCTTGATGCATGTTCCTGTTATAATTTACATTCCTTGCAACAACATTGGAACCAAACTCAAAGCGATAGGGGTGAGAACTCGTAGTAGCTAATCAAAATTAAAAACAAAAACAAATAAACAAGCAAAAGAAAATAAAATAAAATAAGATAAGAGAAAAGGTTTGAAAAATATTTGATTTTAAGATTAGAAAAGATAAGATAAGTTAGGTAAGAGAAGATAAGTTTTTAAATTAAAAGGTTTTGAAATTTAAATTTTGAATTTTAAATTTTAAAATTTGAATTTTGAATTTTGGAATTTACATATTAAAATTTGAAATTTGATTTTGAAATAAGATAAGATAGGATTTTGAAAAAAGATATGATTTTTTAAAAATATTTGAATTTTGAAATTTAAAACTAAGATAAGATAAGATAAAAATTTTAAAATAAAAATTTGATTTTTTTTTTGTAATTTTCGAAAAAATCAATTAAAATAAAGAGAAAAGATATTTTTGAAATTAATGAGGAAAGAGAAAAACAATAAAATGACACTAAACTTAGAATTTTTAGACCAAAGCAAAGAAAACAAACAAGAAAAATATTTACAATAACCAATAATAAGGCACACGTTTGCAATTCCCCGGCAACGGCGCCATTTTGACAAGAGGATTCTTGCGTGGTCTAGAATTTTACAAATAAGCTCTCGTTGAAATTATAGCTTCTAAACCAACAAAAATCCTTTCGTACAAAAGTTTGGTTGTCACAAGTAACAAAACCCAATAAAATTTATAACCGAAGTATTGAAACATCGGGTCGTCTCTCAAGGAATTGCAGGGAATTATGATTTATTATTGGTTATGGAAAAATGTATATTGGGTTTTTGAAATAGGGAACAAGGAAATAAATTAACAATAAAGTAAATTAATTATCATGAACACCCTTGCAAGGTATAAGAACTGGAAATCCCATCCTAGTTATCCTTATCAGGTGTGATGAGAATTGTTTATTGCTCCCACTTAGTTAACCCTTACTAAATAAAGGAAAGTCAAGTGGACTAATCAACTAGATTCCTCAAGTCCTAGTCAACTCCTATGGAAAGACTAGCTTTAGAGAGATCTAAATTAATCAGCAATTTCCAAATTTCAATCAACCGTTGAGTTTGACAACTCAAGTGTTACCAATTACTTAACAAAAGCAAAGGAAAAAAATCTAAATTAAATTAAAAGCATTAATAACATAAATTTGAAGAAAGCAATCTTTAGATCTGAAATACCTCAATTTATATTAAATAAGAATATCAATTCTAACATGAAAAGTTCATAAGCCAAATTGAAAAGATAAATAACAATTAAAGTAATAGCATAAATAAAGTAGAAAATATAGTGGTGATTTAAACTAAAGGAACATTGAATCTGGAATGAAGAAGAAATAGCCTAAAACTAATAGAAATCCTAAATCCTAAAACCTAAGAGAGAGGAGAGAGCCTCTCTCTAGAAAAACTACATCTAAAACTAAAATTGTGAATAATGACTATTGTGTTCATGAATGGATGTATTTCCCCACTTTATAGCCTCTAATCTGTGTTTTCTGGGTCAAAAACTGGGCCAAAACACGGCCCAAAATCACTGGGGACGAAATCTGCCACGCTGGTTTCTCTGCAGAATGACGCGTCCGTGTGATTCACGCGTTCGCGTCATTTTTTTGTACGGCCACTATAGCAAATTATATATCATTTTGAAGTCCCGAATGTTAGCTTTTTAACGCAACTGAAACCGCCTCATTTGGACCTATGTAGCTCAAGTTATGACCGTTTGAGTGCGAAGAGGTCAGGCTGACAGTTTTGGCAATTCCTTCAATTTCTTGTATTTCTTCCACTTTTGCATGCTTTCTCTCCATTCTCTAAGTCATTCCTGCCCTGTAATCTCTGAAATCACTTAACGCACATATCACAGCATCGAATGGTAATAAGAGAGGATTAATATTAGCAAATATAAGGCCAAAGAAGCATGTTTTCAATCATAGCACAAAATCCGGAAGGAAAAAGTAAAATCATGTAAATAGTATGAATAAGTGTGCAAAGGGTTGATAAAAACCACTCAATTGAGCACAAGATAAACCATGAAATAGTGGTTTATCAGTGATTATTTTACCACATATTTGAATGTTTGTGTGGTTGATCGTGTGCTTGTTTTACTTTTTTGTCTAGGAGTCACCGTTGGTTATTAACATTGCACAGCATTAGTAGGTCTGGTTATGTGAAAAGGTGTCCATGATTATTAATTTTTAATTTTAATGTGATACTGTTGTATGTGTCGTGCTCTTGGGGTCGTCAGCTAGTTGTATTATTCTATTTATATGATAATGTGTAGTATGTGGGAACACTAATGATTTATTGGTTCTTAACAGGCTATAACATGTTCTGAATTTCATTTGCTGAACAACAATCAGATGGGTAAAAAGGTAATATGCGTTTCGTCGTTCATCCGTCTTGATTCTATTTGCTTCTAACATGTATTATGTTCGTTGATAGAAATTATTCGAGACGTGATGTTCTCCATGCTATATGAATGGGATCATCACTCACCTAGAAAAAAATAATGCCAATGTGAAGCTAGATGAGATCGACGCTATTGGTTTCGGATTTGGGAAGAGGATCCCACACTGGGCAGTGAAGCAAAGCATATTGGTTCAACTAGCAAAGGCATACGATGTGGATAGAAACAGACTTATAGTGGATGTCGACAACATCTACATTAATGCTGAGTTGATCGGGAAGGATTTAAGTATACCCTCTAGTGGTAAGTTGCATGTATGATACATGTAATACAATACGCTCATGTGTTGAATGCAGGGACGGTTCTATGTACAGTGGTGTGGGGGCAAGCGCCCCCACTACGATTTAAAATTTTTTTGAGTACTATATGATAATAACATTTATTTTCCCCTATTAGATTATTAAATTTGACCCCACAATAATTTTTTATTCAACTTTTGGTACTTAATCGTCAATTTAAAAATATTATATTAGAAATTCATTAGAATGATTAATTCTCAAATTTAAACGAAATTAGTGTTCTTTTTTAAAAATCAACTCAAAAGAATATTATTTATCTTCTTTTTAAATTAGTTTTAATTTTCGCATAGCAACTGTATTAATTGAAAAAAAAAATTTAACTATAAATAACAATAAGAGTCGATTTCTAATTGCGTTGGGAAGTGAATTTCTAAATAATTATTTAGTAATATATATAAAAAAGAAAAATTTTGATGGTAGTATTAAGAGAAAAATTATTTAATTTTTTAAAATATAAAACCTAAAACAATAGAATTTTAAATTATATATTATTATTTAAATTACTATTTTAGTATTGTAATTTATATATTAGATATTTTGAAGGCTAATCATATTTTACAATAATAAAATATAATCATATTAATAATCATGGTATATGTACATAAAAAATAATTATTTGTATAAAATATATATTAAAATATAAAATACATATTAAAAATAAATTAAATAATATATATATTTATACACATATATATAATGGTTAATAGATAATTTAATATTTAATTTTTTATATACACATATTATTTTTATTATAAAAATTAGTATGATGTTATATAAATTTTGTCCACACTACCAAAATTTTCTGGATCCGTCACTAGTTGAATGTGTTGTACTTTGTGAATTTTTGTTGCAGTGATTTATTCGATGTGTTTCCAAAGCCATTGGTAGCTGTATGCATTTGAAGTGGATAGGAAAAGGGTGTTGGTAATCGATAGTCTGCATGCTGAGGCACCCGATGATCGACGGAGTAAGCACGATGCATATGTGATAAGATAAGACATCCCTATACCCCATGAACGTTGCTAATATATAAACCAAAATATATTAACACGATAGAACTCTGGCTATTTTACATGGGCGACTAATTGAAGGCATGGCTAAAGTGGTCATCTCCACATACCAGCGCAGTACAAATGGCCCAAGTTGTGCATACGTCAAAGTGCCCAAGCAACCAAACGAGTAAGTTGACCCGAAAAACACACCCAACAATGTATCCATAACGCACTTGCTGTAACATGTGTATCATCCTGATAGCACCAATCTTACTTGTTTATGTAGCTGAGATTGTGGCATCTATGCCATTAAATTCATAAAAACGTGGACTAAAGATTGTAACCTGGATTAATGGGATGATATAAGTTTACCAGTCCTTCTGGTTTTAATTTGTTATTTGCGATACATGTTACCCTGACACTTCTAACATCGCGCTCAATATAAAAACACCATACAAGATATGCTTAGGTAAATGAGATTGGAGCTAATGGTGGACATTGTCATGGGCGCACAAAATGCATCAATTAATCAGGTGCGAACTTTGTTGGAAGAAAATGCTGAACCTGTACGCCGCAACCATCCAAGAAACAAGTAAAAGGAGGTTAGATCACCATTCACAACACCAAGCACAAGAACATTAATGCAACAGGTCAAAGGATTACCTGTGAGAAAGATCATGAAAGGGAAGAAGAAATAGATGGACTTAATTCTAATACCACAAATACCTTTTTGACACTGTTTACTTGTTTTCAAGATGGAGTTTTATTATAAGACACAGGGCAAAGTTTCCTATTGAGTAACATTTATATGGTCTGTTAGTTTTTTAACTTCTCTAATTCTGTTATATGATATTAGCAATGCGTAAAAGCTAATAGAAAAGAATCACCCATTTAAAGATAAGAGTATTCATTCGCAGACATAGTGACTCGTGCATCTAGTATTTTCCGAAATGGAAACTAGTTAAGCCGAAACCAGGCCAACAACTATCAAGGTAAGAAATTAAAATAGCCCTCCACCCAACCAATAAATTGAACATCCAATATAACTTAACTGTAACTAATTTAAAACATTACCCGCACGAGTAATACAATAACCATCTTGATACTAATAGAAATAAACATCTGCATACCTATTGAATCGAACATCCAGCATATATTACTTGTAAAAAATTATACACACTACATCAAGAGTATTACAAATAACCATCCGCATACCTAGTGAAATAAACATTTAGGGTATCATAGATGGTAACTAGTTAAACCAAAAGCAATCAAACAAATATCAAGGTAACATTAGGATAACCATCCGCACACCTACTGAGTTGAATATCCAGCCATTGTTAACTGTGCACGAGTAAATAAGTCAACAAGAATAACCATCTAATTAAGAAACAAAATAACCATCTGCATACCTATTGAAATGAACATCTGGCATATGTTACTAGTAACTACATAATCAACCCAGCCACATGAGTATAGTACTAACCATCCGCATACTTGGTGAACTCAAAATGACATGATTAAGTAGGATTTAGCGACATTTTAATATGCCTCTAATAATATACCCCATGTACTCAACGTATGTTGACAAAGTATTCTAGCCTAATCACTTATGTATGCATCCAATAACTCTAACAAAACATGAATTCATTCAACATTAGTCTAAATACAGTCAAACCACATAAAAACAGAAACACACCAACCATGTGCATATAACAAGAAGACAACAAACAGAATACCATTTTCATACACATCTAACCGTCAAAACCTCGGAATACAAAATGACCATCAACATACATATTGAGTCGGAACACCTAAAAAAAGGGACCTCTAATATAATATAGCAGATTCTGTATCTAACACAAATTAGGTATTGCCGAACGAGTTTAACAGGGACATGAATCCACTAAATCCTTGCGGAATAATCTGCCCATCGGAAGCATCCAACTCTATGTTTCCAAAAGATTCTACACGATTATCCTGAAAGAAACAAACACAGTCAAAAACAAGTCACTATCTACATATTTAACTTTGTACTAAAAGTGCATCTTTAAATTGATTAAGATACCTACCGGGCCTGATTTCTTCTGCTTCTTCGTATGAATTTCTTGATCGACTTCTCCAACTCAGATTCGAGCCTTTTACTTTTTGAACGACCTTTTGTGATGACTTTTGATCGGCCTTGAATGTCCTTTGTCCCCACCACGGAGGAACTCTTTGTGGCCATGCTATTATGAACATCAGCGACAATCTTGTTCCGCAACTTGGCATGGTAATCAACGAGTTTGGCCCTTGCATCATCCAGAGCAGTATGCAATATGGCTGCTTCATCATCACAATTCACAAATTCCTGGCGCAACATTGTAGAAGTGTGCACACAACCCTCTGAATAAGTTATGGCTCTCATCCAAACGTCTCACGTCTCACGTCGTGGCTACTCTTAATGTAGGTGTGCTTGCGCTTTATGTTCTTGCTCCAACGAGTGAGAACATTGCAAGAAGGCACTCTATTCACTTTGTAAGAGAAAAACACTATAAGACAGTGGCAACACAGTATATCTGAACTCTCGAACAAGTTGCACTCACATCGAACCTCGTGAGTCGACATCAAAATGGACGTGGTACGTAACATATCGAGTGATCTCATTGGCTAATTTTTTTCTCTTCCACTTTTACCCAGAACGAGTCACCCTATTCATAAATTGCATAGATATTGCAATCACCCTTCTTGCCAAACTCTGTTTGGACTTTCTTAAACACGTTTTTAGTGTACTTTTATTGAAATTGTCTCTCAATGGATGAGCTAGTTGCACATGGGATTACTCTTCTCAAGTCTGCAGCATCATCCTCCAATTCCTTCTGCTCCTTTTTTCCAAGCACATTGTCGAACTCGTGGACGAACTGAACCAAGCTAGTCTTGCTATGTAAGAATCCACCACAGAATGCGTTCATACTCTCACTCCTTTGTGTACTCATCATAGCATCCTAAAATTTACCCTTGAAAAAGATCGGCACCTACATACGTCGGTCCTCAAATAGGTCTACACAAAATAAATCATCCAAAAACAGAAACTCGCATAAAGAACATATTTAAAGAAAAGAATACAAGAACATCACAAACCCTAAGCAATTACGATGCATCATATAACTTTAAATACCTGATAGCCATGTGTTGTGATGTAGGTTGAACTCATCTATGAATTCAGCCCAACCATCCTCGAAAGCCTCAACCGACCGAGAGTTCCACAATATGTGATTCAGCTCAACATTCAACTCTCTGAACTGAGCATAACCTCCGAGCTTATGTGGTATCTTTTTCAATATATGCTAGATGCACCAACGACGGCGTATTTGGGGTAGGACCTTTCTAATTGCCCCAAACATGGACCTGTACTGGTCTGTGATGATGTCCTACAGTGCAGTACCTATGCACTTCACCCATTGCGTGAAAACCCACTCGAAACTTGGAATCTCCTCATTCCCTAGCAGATCACAGCCTAGCAAAATAGACTTATCATGGTGGTTCATACTGACGAAAAAGGCGAACGGCAATCATGCCTAAACGAACAACAACCACATATAAGAACATCCAATTATTACAAAAAATAACAAAAAGTAAACAACATCAACATAAATAAATATTACCGGTTCGTATTGTATGTGGTATCAAATGATACCACGTCTCTATAATATTCATAAGATGCCCTGCACCTTGCATCTACCCAAACTACACTCCTAAAATTATAATCCTCGTCCACATTCACTGCATAGAAGAAGTTCGGATTTATCTTCTTCATTCGCATGAAGTAATTCAACATCTCTTAAACATCTGCATAAAATTCCTGAGCCAATTTCAAATACTCAAACCGCATCCCAACTCATGGTATTTCGTCTTTACCAAGACAACTGTGATCTGGTAACTGCGTATCAGTTCAAAACAAATATCATTAGATGAACACGAGTATTAATGGTCAATTCAAACATGCGGTTCACAAAAAAACAACAATAAACTAGAGTCCAAACCTCACACCAAGATCCGTCTCATCACTTCCAAACTCAGTAACATACGTAACTTTCATGGCCTACAATCGAACATACACGCACAAACCGAAACAAACAAACTAATTAGATATCGTACCATAAAATAAATATCAACTAAAAATACCTCCACTCACCAACCAAAAGAAGTCAAACCAAATACAAAATAGGAGACCTCTAGTTGTATTAAAGACTCCAAGAATAAACCATCATCCTAAAAATTTTGCCTTTTATGACTCCTACATATTCCAATAAAATTAACATATTTTCCTAATTGAAAAAGAATACCGGGTGTTAGATAAAAAAAATTAACTTTTTTATACATAATAATTGTTATGTCTCTCAATTTCTATAATCCACCACATTCACAAACTGGTAATAAGTCTAAGTAACAATATATCCAAATAAGTCTAATTGTGCAATGCATCCTCACCATTAAAAAATTTAAAATTAAAAACTATAATTAGTTTTAAATGACGTAAAAAATATATGACATCATTTATTAACACATTTAAAGTCTTCATACATGTATTTATACTATCAATTTACTACCATAACAAATTTGGATGCATTAAGAATTAATATCTTGAATCTACTTAAACGGTTGAAATAAAAGAGAATACTCTGCTTGCACTAAAAATAACCATCTCATTTATATTGAAAATAAACATTCGTTACCAATGTATCAACCTTCATTGCTTACCTTATTAGATTGTTCACCCTCCACGTCGCAAGGATTGAGAAGGTTGTTCATCGAATGCATGGAATTGTCATCGGTGAACGAAGATGGGACATGACAAACCGGTTCAACCAAATTGGACTACATTTACGTGGATGTGAGGGGTGATGTACGTATGAAACGGCAGCTGCAAATATCCCCTGTATTTGGACGGATCTGTCGCAGATGAAGAGGTTGCGATGGTGGACGCGGTGTGTTACGGGGTGCCTGCACCGTTGGCGCATTGGTGAGCTACGCGAAGGACAACTTGTACACGAACGGGGGCCTGCTTGGATGTTGGCGTAGAGGTAGGCGGCGTCGGCTGGGGCTGGACGGCAGTGGCTAGTGTTGTGATCGGCAATAGTCCGACGAGAGTGAGAGACAATCGACGGCTGGTTGCAGAACGAAGTTCACACATGCAAAAGGCATAGCTAGAAGAGTAAAGTGATCAATTGTGTAACTGCTCTACGTTCATCAAATCCTTATTTTTTTTAAATTTAAAAACTGATATTATTAGAAATTAATTAATCATCTAATTAAACATTTTGATTTTAATTTCTCTTTTTAATCTTATTGTTCACATTAGTCATTAATTTTATTGTTTGAGTCTCCCTATACTTTTTTTTTCATAATATAATCCTAGAATAATTTTTCTGTGAAAATAATTTTTTTATTTATTTCAAAAAAAATCTATTTTCCTCCTAATGCATGACTAACCACTATTTGAGATTTTGAGCTTTTGCACGTGCGTCATATGTATTTACCTATACGGTTTCATCTATGTACTTACTTATACGGTACCATCTCTGAGAACTTGCGTCTTTTATTTATGGTTTTCTGTGTCAAGTAGTTGAAATCAATGCTCTCCAATGGATTTGAATCATCTAAAGTTTGAATTTCTCTTTAGAGAGTAAAGTGTGATCTCTCACCATTTATTTCATATGTGGGACCAAGAATAAATATAAAAGAGAAACCATAAGGGTAGAAAGATCACACTTTATTCTCTAAAGTAAAATTCAAACTTTAAATAAAATTCAAACTTTAAAAGATCTAAATCCCTCTCCAAGATACCAAGATTTTAACCAACAAGATTTGCCGACTGGAATGCCAATTCTTGTTGATCAAAACCACTATCAATCTAACAAAGTTGAATTTGTCTAGTAGATAGCTTACTAGTCCGTTTAAAAAAATGTCGGAGGTTTAAATCCTACCTTATCCCTGCAGCAACCCATTAGCCAATAACAAACTCTTAAATGGAACTCAGTATCATAACGAATTAGTCATTGACCTGCCGAATTAAGACATAAACGTAAAAAACCAAAAAAAAATCACTATCAATCCTCTACAGCCTCCAGTCGTTGATGAAACTATGTCAAAGTTATATACTTTGTCAATCAGACTGCGTAAACTTTTATCCAATATATACACAGAAATTTGTTTAATCGTAAAGACATTTTTTTTTCCTATTTGAGACATAAGAGTTTTGTAGTTTTTTTAATAATTTTTAGACGTATATATAGAAAATATTCGTCTATCTTTATTTCTATTTCTATTTCGGTATTTTTGTCTCAACAAAATTCTAGCACCACGCAACCTAATACTTATTACCAGGACCATGACACACCCAACATCTTGCGGCTCCATTGCAAACCTTAATATCAAAATAGGACATAAAACCATGACTTAAAAATGACATGAATATGATACGTGACTTTTAGAAAAATTTCAGCCACACGGTAGAGTGGGAGACCAATTGTCCAATAGAAGCTCCAGAGCAAAGTGAATGTTAGTATGTTATTGATATCTACAAGTAAAATGTATAGAAGTGTTGGATTCAAAAAGCAAAAGATATTTTTGTTCCCCCATTCAAAACATGACAACAAAACGCTAACATAAAACACAAACTCTTCTCAATAATTCACATCTAGACAATAAAAGGCCGCAAAACGATCCACCTCCCACATTTTTCAACATTTCAATAGGAAAAAAATATCCATCTAAATAAATACATCTTTATTCCCCACATGGTACATTCCATGTGGTATAAAGGATTGTTTTCATGGTTTTGTGGAGGGTGGGGGGAATCCTATGTATTTCACATAATTATAATTATAATGTATACAACTATATATAAAATTACATTTGTAGACAGTCACATCATGACTGAAATTAATAGTCAATATACAAGAAATTCAAATAGCAGGATGCATGAAGTGAAAGCGGGACCAGTTATGATTTAGGAAGCCCTTTATAAGAAAGGCACTAATGTATGTATTTGATTCATGTTTCTTTTTCCCTGTGGCTTTGGTTGAGTGAAGTTAAATAACAAGCTGGCTATGGGGTTAAAAATGAAGCCAAAATTCACCTTACAGGAATATACAAATGTTGTAAGGGTGAGCTCATGCTACAGAGATATAACTTCACTGGTTTCAGCGGAATGACCATCAAAAATCATACCTCAAGTTCCACTTCACACTGGCAGCATAATAGAGACAGCTCTTAATTGTTCAGGAACCTGTCTGCAATGACTGTAACGGGAGAATAGATTCTTGCTTGCCACTGATAAAGACTGAAAGCTCCGTTGGTGCAACTACCAGTCTTAACCACTTTTGTAGCTCTTCACCCTCTACTTTCTCTTTTTCTAAAGAACAGGTATTATTAGCACACCAAAATATATACTTGATGTTCACAGTGCAAGTTCATATCATATATAACTATAATATGCAGAGTGGAGTGAAGTCCAAAATCTAAATATGCAATTTAATAGCCTGAATTTAAAGAGTACTTGGGAGGCAGAAGAAGACACCAAAAGATATGTGCAATATAAGAAGATGAAAACATGCATAAAGAAAACCCTGTCAAGAGCACCCTGATAAACAAAAATATCCAAGCAAGGAAACCATAAATGAGACAACAGATATCAAATATGAAGCATGCACAGCCTTTATCATGTTCAAAGAAAAATGTATAACATAGTTCCAGAAATCATCACAAATCATTCATCCAATCACCAAATATAAAAAACAGCAAGTAGCTTTACCTTCCAAATGAGCACCAAGACCCTCCAAGACAGTAGGATTAGCTCGCACAATGGAAAGTGATACATCCAGAGCAGACTGCAATAATGCTTTCACCTCTCTTTGGACAAGGTCAACAAGATGTCCCTGTTGTAGTCAGAACTTCAGATTAAATATGCATACAGAACCTACCGAATTGCAGATGAGATAAAAAATAAAGTTTATGAACTGCAGGACCTGATCCCTTCCCCAAGGAACTGCACCAGACTCGTCCAGTCCGCCATTAGAAAGGGTGGCAATTGACACGGGGCCTATACTCTGACTTAGGCCATATTCAGCTATAGCTTTGTATGCCATGTCAGTCGCTCGTCGTATGTCATCAAGTGCGCCTGTTGATACCCGACCAGAATAAACCACTTCTTCTGCTGCACGCCCTCCAAGAAGAGTCACCAAGCGACCACGCAACTCATCAATGAAAAGCAAGTATCTGTCCTCATTTGTTGGGGGAGTATAAGTAAAGCCTAAAGCCCCTCCGGACCTTGGCAATATACTCAGTTTCTGAAAACATACATAGGACAGGAAGACACTGAATGACAATTAAAAGAAACTATTAATATTTGGTTCACGAGGATTTTTCCCCCTTTTTTTATTTATTATTACCCTAACTTTTATGTAATTTTAGTTGCTATCTAATACCTATTCTCCTTTATGCAATTTTAGTTTCACTATCTAGTACCTATGCACTAGAAGTCTAGAATCACACAAATCATACATAAAAAGTACCAATATATTAATTCTTAGTAGAAATCATGTGCAGATGCTAATACAAAACTCTATCCTCCAAGAATGAATCTAAGTGACATCCATATTTATCTCGTACAGTTTGATATCTATTATTCTACTTTCTAGATTAGTGTGTTTCACACTTCTACAGAAAAGAAAAGGGGAAAAGATGTGTAATAGGACAAATAGGGGATTATAAAGATGTCAAGTACTTTTTTCTTTGTAAATCATCTTGGATTCAAGTCTTTGAAATAGCAAAAAACAATTTTATGAGTATATATAAATAAAGGATATGTTAGGAAAACTTTGTGCACCAAATCCCCTCCCAATCTCTCATATATATAGTAAAAGTAGAAGTAGAAGTAAAATAGTAGATAAGGAGATTGAAACATTTGATAAAAATTTCATAAAATGCTAATCATTATAATTAATGGGAAGGAATTGCAAAAATATAAGATTGACTAGCTTGACTAAGTGCTTGTTTGGGCGTCATTATCTTGATAAAAAAAAGATCTTTTTTCATTGAAAAAATATCCTTTTTTATTTTTTAGCGTGTTTGGCAAATTTCTAGTAGTAAAAGTAAAAGCACTAGAAAAATAAATAAAAAAACATCTTTTTTAAGAAGCTGTAATTTACATCTTTTTTTTAAAAGATCATTTTTTCTTAAAAAGTAGATGTTTGTCATATAATAAATAAACAAAAAAGTACTTTTATATTGTTATACCCAAACACAATTAATAAATAAAAATATCTTTTTGCATGAGATACTCAAACATAAAATTACTTTTACTTTTCCACAAGATCTTCTAAAAAAAGATAATTTGAAAAAAGATCTTTTCTTAGAAGCTCACCCAAACAAGCCCTAAAACTAACTACTTCAAATTATTTTTTCATTTAAAAAAAAAGACTTCTGAGTGAGAATAACAGGAGGCAATAATTGCATACACACAACACTATCTATTAACAAAATGAAGCACAACCCTCAATTTATACCATGTTTAATCTGCAGAGCAAGTGAAATTTACCGTGATAAATCTATACTTTGGTCTAATTTCCCAGCAAAAACTATTGAGAAAGAAACGAAAATGAATACCCACACCCCTGATTCCACAGACAAACAAAAATAAAATGAATTGTGATTACAATCCAGTAGATTAAATATATCATAATCAGAGCCTCTACATACTAGAAATCATCAATCATTAGACTGATATCACAGATTTCTCAAGAATAAATAAAATTCATATAGTGTCTTAAGTCCAAAAAGTCAAATAGGCAATTATAGGTTACTAATTTTTAAGCACAATATGCTTATCCATAATTAGAATTGCATATTTGAATCATGAAAAATTGAGCATCTTCCATGGCTTACCTCAACACGTGGCTGACCAGGAAGAAGATTTGCAACTGCAGTGCCTACTACAGCATGACCAGCTTCATGTCGTGCAACTACAGCCTTCTCACTTCCTTGTAATTTAGCAGTCTTCTTCTCTATGCCCTGAAAGAAGTAAATTTGGTTGATTTTCTCTGCAATTAATAAACTAAGGTCGCATTTATGTACATAAAATCTTAAGTTTAAAAGGTTCTTTTTAAATTACAAACTGCATGTAACATATAAGTGGCCACCAGCCACAAGAGGTTGTGACTTACAGCTATTGATCTTTCCACAGCATGGATGAAATCAATCTTCTCCACAACAACTTTATTCTGCCTTCCCGCCAGTAAAGCAGCCTCGTTTACTAGGTTTGCAAGGTCCGCTCTTATACGATTAATGATATGATAAACATGTCAAATCAGAATTCCAACTGCCTCAATGTTTTTAAATGGGGAAAATGTACAGATGTAAGAGCACAATTACCCCGTGAAACCAGTGGTCATAGAAGCAATGTCGCCAAGGTCAACATCCTTGGCCAAAGGAAGTTCTTTCTTGGAAGCATGTACTTTTAGAATAGCTTCCCTACCGATCCTGTCCGGTGTTTCCACCTAGAGAGAAATTTATCAGAAATAAGTCATTTTTGCTATAAGCATGCAAAGTTACGAATTTTTTTCTAATATCAGCATAAATATTGAAGTAAAGCACTAAACGATAATCCACACCATAACTACACGGTCAAATCTTCCTGGTCGCCGGAGTGCAGGGTCCAAAACATCTGAGCGATTGGTAGCTCCAAGAACAATCACTGCAGAGTTGCTGTCAAACCCGTCCATTTCCTGCAATGAAATTATAACATATTAGCCTCGTCATGAGATGTCTATCTTCCCCACAATTACCCAAAAATAAATAATAATAATAATAATAATAATAATAATAATAATAATAATAATAATAATAACATCAAAGGAATGCTAACAGTGAGCAACTGATTCAATGTTTGCTCTCGTTCATCATTGCTGACAATGCGAAATTTACCATCCCGACTTTTGGCCACAGCATCTATCTGCATGCCAAAAGAAAGTTCTATTGGTTGATTATTAAATGGTAGATATTGAATAAACAACCCTTTCTCAATCAAAATTCATTTACAGACCTCATCAATAAATATTATGGATGGAGCTTCCTTCTTTGCCCTTGCAAAGAGATCTCTCACACGGGAGGCACCCATGCCAACATACAACTCTACAAACTCACTAGCGGAACAACTTATAAATGGCACATCAGCCTCCCCAGCCACTGCTTTTGCTAGTAGAGTCTTACCTGTCCCAGGAAGACCCACCTGTAAGATAAACCAACAGGTATTTACTATCTAGATCTTGAACTCAAATAATACTACTAAATGCAGTGCATAGCTATAAACAGCTCACATATGATGTGTAAGCTGATATGTAAAACGGAGAAAACATGGTTCACAGAAATACAGTAGATAAATCTGTTGGAAGTTAGCCAAAAATATTTGCATGATGAGTTTCACATATTTGGACACTTCTCCAAGCAAATAACCAAAACTAGATAGTATCTTCTTGGCAGACTGCCAAATGCTTTGCCTTGGGATCAAGAGTTTAATTTTCATTATGTATCTCATTAGATATTTCAAGCTAAGACTCACCAAAAGTACACCCCGCGGGGGACGAGCTCCAAGCCGTATATATCTATCGGGATTTCGAAGAAATTCCTGGCAAATGAAAGCATAATAAAAAATTACATTCCTACGTCACCAAAAGACCTCAATAAAATCAGAAGGTTAATTACATGAAAGAAAGGCTCTCATACACCCTACAAAATTAAGTGATGATAATGGGCTGAAGAAAGGCCAGCTTACCACAATCTCTTCTAACTCCTCCTTAGCCTCATCAACACCGGCGACATCAGCAAAAGTGATAGATTCACCTTGTTCAGATGACTTTGTACCAGTAGAAGTTCCTGATTTGCGGTTTCTAATCTGTCCAGCTGTGTGCTGTACATAGCATACAAGTACTAAGAAATAAGAATAGATAGAGTCTAATTGTAGGCACTCACTAGTTGATTGAGAAGGCCCAAGAAATTGAAAGAGGGCAATAAATACAAACTCACCTGAGAAAAGCTTACAGGGAATCGGTGGAGAAGCCCTGCTAGCACAGCAACATAGAACATTGCTATCTGCAAATATGGCAGCGAAAAATCAACATGACAGAGTGATAAGTCCGGTCAACTAAGGAAATTTGTAATGAAATGGAATAGGAAACTATATAACTTACACCACTAAACATTATAGAAAATATAAACAAAAGCAGGATACTATAAAAATAGAAAGAAACCCAATAATATTGAAGCATGTTTAACAAATTTGAGGAGTATTCTGTTATGCAAGCTTATCTAGCTGATGAAGCAAATGTAACTCCAAATAAGCAAAAGTATTCACTCTTCCAGAAAACACTATTTCAAACTTTCAGACACAAAACCTAGTGTCTAATTAAATCATGCAGATTGTAATGTCTCCACACGTAGGCAATAATTGAAGAACTAATAAGAACTTCTAGTTCTAGTCAAGCTTTGGCACCCAGTCGCACAGTTTTAATAAAAATAGCAATTGGAGAAAGAATCAAAATGCTTACTCCTCTTTGGTTCATGGACCCTTTGCTCCAAATAATTAAACAAACTTAAATTTATCTATTTATTTATGATTTATGAATCTCTGATAGTCTTAATTAAATTCAGTTGAGGTGCAAGTGTGCAACCACTAACCATAATAAGCAAGTAGCCAACTTCGCACAGCAAAAGCTAAGAAAAACCACTCTAGCAAGTGCAACTCGCTTACCAATGCCGAGTTAAAGAACCCTCCGGACCGCTTATCCGGCGACCCAAACTCCACCTGATTCTCCAGCATCTTCTCATAAGGAGTCCTAATATCACTAGGCCTAGTGGTGGTGTAAACAATTCTCTTAGTTGGGGAAACACTCTTAACCAAAGACTCTGATTCCTGCTGCAATAACTTACTGCCTCCACCAGAAGAAGCAACTTCACTACTACCATCACTCCCAGTAGTTCCAACCTCAGGCTTCAATTTGAACATGATGTGCACCCCATCAACCTCCACCTTCTGAACCTGGTCACTGTTGATTTTGCTCAAGAACTCACTATACGGAACACTCACGAACGAGGTTGCAGCCCTAGGTTCGGACCCAGGTAATGGAATCCCTGGCCTAAGCAACCTCATAACAAACACCACAATCCCCAACTGAAGAAGCAGAACCCCAATCTCCTGAGCCTGAACTATCGGTTGCCACCGCCACTTCCCTCCGCTGCCACCGCTGGCGCCTTTGGACCCCAACCACCACCACCACCACCCTCCCTTTCCCTGCTGCTTTTCCTTCCTCCTGTTCGAGCTGGACCCCGCCGCCGTCTTCGATCCCTTGTCGCCGTCGCCACTCTTCTCCTCGCCGGAACTCGCGGCGGAATCGCTCTCTTGGCCACTGCTAGCCCTAATCCTATCGTATCCCCTCTTGAAATCTCCCCAAACATGGAACCTCAACGAATCGGTCGAGAAATTAGCGTGCCTAGTCGGAACCCTAGGCTGTCCCGAATTGGGAGCGAAACGTGTCGACGTCACCACGTGCCGAAACGATGTCGCCGTGTGCCTCCGCCAGCGATGGAAATTGGAGTCAGAATTCAAGTAAAGTTGGGTGTGTGTTAATGGAGATAAGTATTCCAACGCAGACATTGCAATACACAGAGAGAGAAAGAGAGAGAGAGAGTTGGAAATCAAAAGTTTGAAAAAATGAGTATATTACTAGTTTATGCGCGCATGTAAGAAATGAAAGAGTGTGGTTGCGTGTTGCGGATAATTTATATGGGTGAGGTTCCAGGGATTATCTAATATCTGATTATCTAATATCTATTCAGTGGCAATGGTGGCTAAGAGCAAGAGTAGAGACAGGGTGAATCCGACAACAAGTGAGGGCCGTTGGATTCGTCGGACGGTCTGACTATCTGAACCGTTGATATATGCAGAATTTTTTATTACTATTTGTTTGTTTGTTTTTATTTTTTAAGTTGAATTTTGAGTGTTGATCTTGATTGTTTTGGTCAGTTCACGGCACCTGTCTTCCTTTTTTTATTTTATCTGCGGGCGGAATCGGTTGTTGTTTTATTTCTTTTCTATTCTTGGGTGGTGATCTGGTGCAGTGGTGCACAGTTGGGGATTGGGTTTTGAGATGCTGAGGGGGTGACGCGTGGAGACTGATGAAAGGTGAAATTGGTGGAGCCTCCCAACTCCCAATGATTGTGTAGTTATAGGTAGGCAGGAAGTGAATTCGAGTTCGATTCATTAATAGTTGATAAGATAAACTCGTTAATTGGTGAGTTAAATTTGAGTTTGAAATTGAATTTATAAATTAAATGAGCTGATCTTAATCTTAAATAAGCTCAGTTCATTAGTTTGTGAGTTTATATATATATATATATATATATATATATATATATATATATATGAAATAGCAATATATAAATATATATATTAATGATATTAATTATTTAAAATTTTTTATATATAATTTTAATATAAAACATAGATAAAAAAAATTTATAAATAATATATAAAATTGATCTTTTTAAATATTTTTTAAAATATATAAATTATAATTTATTGATATAGAATTATAAATTATGTTTCTTTCTTTTCTAAAAGCACCGTCCAGAACTCACAAGAACCTAATTAACTGTATCATTTTTTCAAAATTACACTGCATTAATTTTGTATCCACCTGCTTTTTTATCTCTATTAATCCTAACATGTTCAAACTATATTTGGTCTTAAAATTTTCACCATATCCAAGCTTCCAACCCCCCTTAAGTCCCTCTCACATTCAAAAACTAAAATCATTTAAAAATTGTATTACACACCTTATTCCAATTTTTAGGATGACTCCTTCTTGCTTTCTCTTTTTATTTTGCTTGCTTCCTTTTCTGTGCAATAAGTTCATTCTGAGTTTGAAAAGCAGTCATAATATCATCTTCTTTATCATAAGGAACAACTCCTAATTCTATCGCCAAATCCCAAGCTACTCTATTTTTCACCAAGTCTGCAACCCAACTACCACCTTGCTCTACCTGGTACGGCTCACAGTTAACGTCATTATCCGAACATCCCGACTTCTCCAAGTCTCTTATAGCCAAAAATATAGTAAGATTATTTAAAAATAACATAAAAATGACATATTTTTTTGTTAATCAGAAGTTAAAAGAAAAAAAGTGTGCGCCTAATAATAAGCAATTAAAATAAACAAAAATTAAAAAAATAAAAAAATTAAATGTATAAATAAAGATAAAAGAAACAAAAATTTAATAAATTACAAAAATTGTACCTAAACATGAGAAAGAGAGACGGGGAGAGAGAGGGAGAGAGAGAAAAAAAAAAAGCAAATGAGTAAAAAACATTTGCTAGTATAAATAGATGGTATTGAAAAAAATAAAATAATTAAATTAATTCATATATTTTATTATCATATTTATTATTTATTAAATACTTCGATATTTACTCCAATCAAATCAAATAATTAATATAATTAACTAAATTAATTAATTGATATAATTAATTATAATTAATCAATTCATATAAATTATAATAAATGGTGAGATTCGAATGTCTAATCAAATTAATTAATTGATATATTACAATTAGCATTTAATGAATAATGCATAATTATACTAATTTAAAAATTATCTTAATTATAATTATATAAAAAGTTAAACATAAATTTATAAGTCTAATTACTATAAATATGATACTAACGTTCGTAATGGTAAATTGATATTGTAATAATTAATTTTTATAATTATTTTTGTACTACTAAAGGTTATATATAGTGTTTCTTTGTGATTAGTGAGTCCAAATCTTCTAAGAATCAAAGCATTCTTTTTTTCTAATCTTTTATTCTTCTTTGATTGGACAATTGTTTCTAAGGAGCTTTGTAGGTCAAGTTCAAGTCACATCCCCTCCACGTTTTCTACGTTTGTCCGAAAATATACGAAGTGGAGCATATAATGAGATTGAATTTCTTCAATTTAGATTCAGTTTTGAAAAATTCGTGCCAACCTTGAAGATACAATTCAAAAATTGGTACTATATTTAAAGTTTTTTCTCTTAAACTTTTTGTATTAAAAATAATTTTATAACATATTGTGGTTTTTTTCAGAAACTACCGATCTTCTGGTGCATTAATACAATGTCATTGAGGAAAATAAAAGTCAATTTAATTTGACCATTTTAATAAGAAGATAGTTTGAATTTGTACGCATTCTAAGTGTTCGATCGTATGATATTATTTTGGTTGGTTGTTACGAGAATGACTCTAATCTATACGTATCTAAGGATTAGAATAGATTAAATATTATTTAAATAATTTAGTTCTAATATTGGTAATTGATTAAATTAGTTTTAGAGAAATTTAAATTGTTGTCTCATTTTATATATTATGACTATTCTTTTTGGATATGTTATTTTTAAATTTTTTAATATGAATTTTTTATTTATTTTTAAGTTTGTTTTCTTTTTTGGATATATGTATCACCTTTTTTTGTATTTCAGATTAGTAATACAATTATTAAGAGAAATATAATTCATCAATAAATTAGAATGATTAAAAGTTTAATCATATTATGTGGACACAAGATTGATTAATTAAGATTAAGGCGTGAAAAAGGAAAAAGAGTCACTACGTGGTTTTGCTTTCTTGCTAATATATAAAAATAATTGAAAGAAAAAAATTAAAATATCACTGTTTAAAAAAACTTGTTAATCATGCATACGAAAAGGAATTGGAAAATACGCATGGATATAAAAAATAAAAAATTATTACTTGGAATAAAAAAATCATATATATATATATATATATATATATATATATATATATATATATATAATCATAACAAAAAATATTAATATATGCGACTTAAATTTTTATATGTACAATTAATATATATATATATATATATATATATATAGAATTATTTTACAAAATTAATATTATATGTATAGATAAATAAAAAAATTATTATGATTTACGAAAATTACACATACGATGACATTAATAATAAAAAAATTATTAAATGATTGTAGACTCAAAAAAATTAATCATAATAAAAAATAATTAATATATGCAATTTAAATATATTTACATACAATTAATATATATATATATAAACTACATAAAGAAGTATTTAAAATTATTTAACAAAATAAATATATTCTAAAAATAAAAAAATTATTAACTAAACAATTGATATATATACATATAAATAAATACGAAAATTAATATGATTTATGAATATTATTATGCGTATGATGGTATTAATGGAATAACAAAATCATTGAATGATTGTATGCTAAAAAAAATATTTATAATCAAAAAATCAAAAAATAATTAATATATGTAACTTAATATATATGTATACTTAAATAAGAAAAGATTTAAAATTATTTAAACAAAATAAATAAATATATCCTACGAATAAAAAAATCACTGACTAATCAATTAATATATACTGGTAGTATAAATAAAAAACCATTAAATAAAAAAGAAATAGTATGTTTTCAATTTTGGAAATAAAACGTAAATAATTATAATATAATAATTTGTTTAATTATTAATATTTATAATTGTTATTTTAAATCATAAATTTAGAAAAAAAAAGTAGATTAACAAAAATGATTAATAACTATATTAGAATTGATACATATAACACTAGATTAAGAAAAAATAAATGCATAACATGTTACATTTTTATTAATTAAATTACTACAATTCAAATTAATTTTAATAAAATAATTTAAAATTATAATTTCAACCTTATCATGTGCATAGTACGAATTATTGAACAATTTATTATTACGTACATGGCACGGATTATTAAACAATTTCTCATGTATTTTTTTTCAAAAATAAAAATACTATTTTTACTTATAATTATTATTCTTTATCAATTCTTTCATTTAAACACTAATATTATTTATTAATTTTTTTTATTTTTATTTCTCACATTTATTAAAAATTTCTTTTCAATATTTTAAGTATTAATTGTTGGTATTTAATTAACTTATTTTAGGTATTTGCTTATTAAAATTTTAGGTATTAATTATATCTCAATTACAGTATTAAGACTTTGAACATAATTTCAATTTAATTTTGGACAATATCAAAAACAAATATATATATATATATATATGATATTTTAGGTATTAATTATTATTATTTATTAACTTATTTTAGGTATTTAATTATTAAAATATTAGATATTAATTATATTTTCTTTACTGTGTTAAGACTTTAGGCATAATCCCAATTTAATTTTGGACAATATCAAAAGTAAATATATATATATATAATATTAAATTAGAAGAGTATATTTTAATTTTACATAAAATAATATAATAGATATAGAGTATAAATAAATTTATTTGACAAATATAATTATTCATAATGTGATATTTTATTGATAACATATTTTTATGTATTGACTCTCTATATATAGCAATAATATATATAGTTTATTATTTTTCTATCACATGACATATTTATTACTATATTTTAAATTTAGAGTTTTCTTGATCTAACATTGCAGTAAAAAAATGACAAGCAAAAATAAAAAACATATGAATATTCTAAACATAATTACCGCTAATCTTTTTTTTTAGTTTTCAAATATATTATTTATTTTATTTATTTAGAGTAATAACTAAATTTATTATAACTATAATAAAATTATCTTTAAACTATTAGTATTATTAATAAATTTTTAAAATTATTGACATATTATTAGTATATATAATAAGTAATAGTAAATTTTCTTTTATGTTTATCATTTAAAAAATTTATAATTTTCACATAGTCTTTATTCTATTTTTTTTATACCTAATAACTATTGACTACGATCCTATCAATAGTATCACCTATAGTAGATTATACGAAGAGAAAGTATGGAAAATAAAGACAAGAATTATAAAGCTATAGAAAGTTCTATTCAAGTTTGACAATAGCAAGGCGATTTACATAGAAATGGTTCTAATAGACGATAAGATTAGTTGATTCATTTACTAAATTTTTTCAAGTAATGCTAAGTTCAAGTTATAAATAGAGATTAATTTTGATGCACTGACAGTGTAAAGCGTTTTACACAGTCGTGCAATCACATTTGTTCTTTTGGATGACCATTCACGCGATCAATGTGAAGGTATTTATTTTTATTTATGTGTCATTATGTAATTAGGTGCACCTGTAAAACTACTTTACATTGTCAGTGCATCAAAATTAAATTCTTATAAATATTTGTAATTCATATTTTAAGTTAATTTTATAAGTATACTATTTCACAAGTCAAAGACAATTCTTTTTAATAGTTTTGTAAATGCTAATAGCTTTTATATTTAATTTATTTTGCAATACGATAAAATTCATTATTCAATCAAGAATTATTTAACAAAAATATTTGAGAATGAATTAGTAGAAAGAAAGGTCTATGTCTTCTCAAATTTTGAGATTGAGAAATCAAGCGGAATATATATTCTGACTGTACACACGTGTAAAATATCTTTTAAGATAAAGTCACGTATAGTACGTACGGTCGATGATAGTAAAATTTCGGATAATCATTTTAATTTGCTTGCCCATACTGATATATTGAAACAAACAAATGAACGATTCTACTTATTTGGTACGTAATTAATTTATATTAACCCACACAAAATTATTTTCCTTTTGATTTTAAATTTTGCCAAAAAATTGTATAATAGCATCATTTTATCAATAACAAAAAATTTAACAGTTTATTTATGAAAATATTTGAAATTGTATTCTGACTTTTTTTAAAAGTATATCCTTTTATTAATGTGCTGTTGTTAGTTTTATTGTTTAACATAAAATAAATCCGTAAATTCTCTTTATTTTATACACGTACAAAGTTATAATTTCTTATATTATTCACTCATTTGTCCTTAATTTAGTACTTTTAATTCAATTTTTTTTGTTCAATTAGATGTTATTAGATTCTTGACTAGAAAAGAAAAACTTATATAATGGTCAAAAATAGAGAGAAGTGACCAGTACACTGTGATTGATCTTCATGATTTGTAGTATTTAAAATTTTAATATGAATATTTCTTTTGGTAATAATTATGTGTTATAGTGCAATTTTTTTTCGTTATGTATTACTACTTACTCTCTTAATTATCACTTTCATTCAAAAATGAGAAAAAAAATAAAATGTACACAATAAGATTAATTTACAATCCAATTACTTGATCATCTATGTGATCACCAAGCAACCGAATACATAATTTATTCTCTAATTTATAAAATTTAACAAAGACATTGGTAAACATATTGGTTTCACATTTATTTATATATTTTATTTATTTATGTTATATTTGTAATTATATTATATCTATTTTTATCAATATATTTTTTTTAAAAAATACCGTTAGTGTTAGCACATGGTTGATAGGCAAAATTGTGATTTCTGATAATGGCATTCATGTTCGTTCTCTCCCTGGTAATGGCGCCAAACACTTGGTGCATGATACCATGGTCCAAACATAACTTTACAACTTCACACAACTAACCAGCAAGTGCACTGGGTCGTCCAAGTAATAAACCTTACGTAAGTAAGGGTCGATCCTACGGAGATTGTTGGTATGAAGCAAGCTATGGTCATCTTGTAAATCTCAGTTAGGCGGATAATAAATGGTTATATTGGTTTTCGAAAATAACAATAAATAAAACATAAAATAAAGATAGAAATACTTATGTAGATCATTGGTGCACGAAATTGTGATCAATACTTTTCACAACTCAAATAATCCCCAGTAATGAATCCAAAAACTTGGTGTTCAATACCATGGCATAAACACAACTTCGCACAACTAACCAGCAAGTGTACTGGGTCGTCCAAGTAATAAACCTTACGCGAGTAAGGGTCGATCCCACAAAGATTGTTGGTATGAAGCAAGCTATGGTCACCTTGTAAATCTCAGTCAGGCAAACTCAAATGGATATGGGTGATATACGAATAAAACATAAAGATAAAGATAGAGATACTTATGTAATTCATTGGTGGGAATTTCAGATAAGCGCATGAAGATGCTGTGTCCCTTCCGTCTCTCTGCTTTCCTATTGTCTTCATCCAATCCTTCTCACTCCTTTCCATGGCAAGCTTAAGCAAGGGTTTCACCGTTGTCAGTGGCTACCTCCCATCCTCTCAGTGGAAATGTTCAACGCACCCTGTCACGGCACGGCTATCCATCTGTCGGTTCTCAATCAGGCCGGAATAGAATCCAGTGATTCTTTTGCGTCTGTCACTAACGCCCCGCCCTCAGGAGTTTGAAGCACGTCACAGTCATTCAATCATTGAATCCTACTCAGAATACCACAGACAAGGTTAGACCTTCCGGATTCTCTTGAATGCCGCCATCAGTTCTAGCCTATACCACGAAGACTCTGATCTCACGGAATGGCTGGCTCGGTTGTCAGGCGAGCGCTCGGTTGTCAGGCGATCAACCATGCATCGTGTATCAGGAATCCAAGAGATATCCACCCAATCTAAGGTAGAATGGAGGTGGTTGTCAGTCACACGTTCATAGGTGAGAATGATGATGAGTGTCACGGATCATCACATTCATCAAGTTGAAGAACAAGTGGTATCTTAGAACAAGAACAAGCGGAATTGAATAGAAGAACAATAGTAATTGCATTAATACTCGAGGTACAGCAGAGCTCCACACCTTAATCTATGGTGTGTAGAAACTCCACCGTTGAAAATACATAAGAACAAGGTCTAGGCATAGCCGTGAGGCCAGCCTCCCAGTGATCTAAGAACTAGATGTCCAAAGATTATCTAGAGATCTAAAGTGATCAAAAGATAAAAATACAATAGCAAAAGGTCCTACTTATAGAGAACTAATAGCCTAAGGTTTACAAAGATGAGTAAATGACATAAAAATCTACTTCCGGGCCCACTTGGTGTGTGCTTGGGCTGAGCATTGAAGCATTTTCGTGTAGAGACTCTTCTTGGAGTTAAACGCCAGCTTTGGTGCCAGTTTGGGCGTTTAACTCCCATTCTTGTGCCAGTTCCGGCGTTTAACACTGGGAATTCTAAGGGTGACTTTGAACGCCAGTTTGGGCCATCAAATCTTGGGCAAAGTATAGACTATCATATATTTCTGGAAAGCCCAGGATGTCTACTTTCCAACGTCGTTGAGAGCGCGCCAATTGGGCTTCTATAGCTCCGGAAAATCCACTTCGAGTGCAGGGAGGTCAGAATCCAATAGCATCTGCAGTCCTTTTCAGTCTCTGAATCAGATTTTTGCTCAGGTCCCTCAATTTCAGCCAGAAAATACCTGAAATCACAGAAAAACACACAAACTCATAGTAAAGTCCAGAAAAGTGAATTTTAACTAAAAACTAATAAAAATATACCAAAAACTAACTAGATCATACTAAAAATATACTAAAAACAATGCCAAAAAGCGTACAAATTATCCGCTCATCACAACACCAAACTTAAATTGTTGCTTGTCCTCAAGCAACTGAAAATCAAATAAGATAAAAAGAAGAGAATATGCAATGAATTTCAAAAACATCTATGAAGATCAGTATTAATTAGATGAGCGGGGCTTTTAGTTTTTTGCCTCTGAACAGTTTTGGCATCTCACTCTATCCTTTGAAATTCAGAATGATTGGCTTCTTTAGGAACTCAGAATCCAGATAGTGTTATTGATTCTCCTAGCTAAGTATGATGATTCTTGAACACAGCTACTTATTGAGTCTTGGCTGTGGCCCAAAGCACTCTGTCTTCCAGTATTACCACCGGATACATACATGCCACAGACACATAATTGGGTGAACCTTTTCAGATTGTGACTCAGCTTTGCTAAAGTCCCCAATTAGAGGTGTCTAGGATTCTTAAGCACACTCTTTTTGCCTTGGATCACAACTTTATTTCTTTCTTTTCTCTCCTTTTTGCTTTTTTTTTTTCGTTTTTTTGTTGTTGTTTTTTTTAAATCACTACTTTTTCTTGCTTCAAGAATCATTTTAATGATTTTTCAGATCCTCAGTAACATGTCTCCTTTGTCATCATTCTTTCAAGAGCCAACATTCATGAACCACAAATTCAAAAGACATATGCACTGTTTAAGCATACATTCAGAAAACAAAAACATTGCCACCACATCAAAATAATTAAACTGTTATAAAATTCAAAATTCATGCAATTCTTATCTTTTTCAATTAAGAACAATTTTTTTTTTCAAGAGAGGTGATGGATTCATAGGACATTCATAACTTTTAGGCATAGACACTAAGACACTAATGATCACAAGACACAAACATAGATAAACATAAGCACTAAAATTCAAAAAAACAGGAAAATAAAGAACAAGGAAATTAAAGAACGAGTCCACCTTAGTGATGGCGGCTTGTTCTTCCTCTTGAAGATCCTATGGAGTGCTTGAGCTCATCAATGTCTCTTCCTTGTCTTTGTTGCTCCTCTCTCATGATTCTTTGGTCTTCTCTAATTTCATGGAGGAGAATGGAATGTTCTTGGTGCTCCACCCTTAGTTGTCCCATGTTGGAACTCAATTCTCCTAGGGAGGTGTTTAGTTGCTCCCAATAGTTTTGTGGAGGAAAGTGCATCCCTTGAGGAATCTCAGGGATCTCATGATGAGTGGGGTCTCTTGTGTGCTCCATCCTCTTCTTAGTGATGGGCTTGTCCTCATCAATAAGGATGTCTCCCTCTATGTCAACTCTAACTGAATAACAGAGGTGACAAATGAGATGAGGAAAGGCTAACCTTGCTAAGGTAGAGGACTTGTCCGCCACCTTATACAGTTCTTGGGATATAACCTCATGAACTTCTATTTCTTCTCCAATCATGATGCTATGAATCATGATAGCCCGGTCTATGGTAACTTCAGACCGGTTGCTAGTGGGAATGATTGAGCGTTGTATAAACTCTAACCATCCTCTAGCCACGGGTTTGAGGTCATGCCTTCTCAGTTGAACCGACTTTCCTCTTGAATCTCTCTTCCATTGGGCGCTGGTGCGCGAAATTGTGAACAATACTTTTTCACAACTCTCATAATCCCCGGTAATGGCTCCAAGAACGTGGTAGCTCAATACCATGGCATTACACAACTTCGCACAACTAACCAGCAAGTGCACTGGGTCGTCCAAGTAATAAACCTTACGTGAGTAAGGGTCGATCCCACGGAGATTGTTAGTATTGAAGCAAGCTATGGTCATCTTGTAAATCTTAGTCAGGCAACTCAAATGGTAATGGTGATAAACGAAAATAACACAAAGGTAAAGATAGTGATACTTATGCAATTCATTGGTAGGAACTTCAGATAAGCGCATGAAGATGCCTTCCCTTCCGTCTCTCTGCTTTCCTACTGCCTTCATCCAATCCTTCTTACTCCTTTCCATGGCAAGCTTAAGCAAGGGTTTCACCGTTGTCAGTGGCTACCTCCCATCCTCTCATTGGAACGATTCCTAATGCCCTGTCACGGCACGGCATTCCATCTGTCGGTTCTCAATCAGGCCGGAATAGAATCCAGTGATTTTTTTGCGTCTGTCACTAACGCCCCGCCCTCAGGAGTTTGAAGCACGTCACAGTCATTCAGTCATTGAATCCTACTCAGAATACCACAGACAAGGTTAGACCTTCCGGATTCTCTTGAATGCTGCCATCAGTTCTCGCCTATACCACGAAGACTCTGATCTCACGGAATGGTTGGCTCGTTTGTCAGGCGAGCACTCGGTTGTCAGGCGATCAACCATGCATCGTGCAATCAGGAATCCAAGAGATATTCACTAGAGCCTTGATTGCTTGTAGAACAAGAGTGGTTGTCAGTCACTTTGTTCATGGGTGAGAATGGTGATGGGCGTCAATCATCACCTTCATCAAGTTGAAGAACAAGTGATATCTTGGACAAAGAACAAGCGGAATTGAATGGAAGAACAATAGTAATTGCATTAATACTCGAGGTACAGCAGAGCTCCACACCTTAATCTATGGTGTGTAGAAGCTCCACCGTTGAAAATACATAAGCATAAGGTCTAGGCATGGCCGAATGGCCAGCCTTCCAATGATCTAAGAACACAATGTCCAAAGATGATCAAAGGATCAAAAGTAATCCTAAGATATAAAGATCCCAAGATTTCTAATACAATAGCAAAAGGTCCTACTTATAAGAAACTAGTAGCCTAAGGTGTACAGAAATGACATAAAAATCCTCTTCCGGGCCCACTTGGTGTGTGCTTGGGCTGAGCAATGAAGCATTTTCGTGTAGAGACTCTTCTTGGAGTTAAACGCCAGCTTTAGTGCCAGTTTGGGCGTTTAACTCCCATTTGGGTGCCAGTTCCAGCGTTTAACGCTGGGATTTCTTGAGGTGACTTTGAACGCCGGTTTGGGCCATCAAATCTTGGGCAAAGTATAGACTATCATATATTGCTGGAAAGCCCAGGATGTCTACTTTCCAACGCCGTTGAGAGCGCGCCAATTGGGCTTCTGTAGCTCCAGAAAATCCACTTCGAGTGCAGGGAGGTCAGAATCCAACAGCATCTGCAGTCCTTTTTGGTCTCTGAATAAGATTTTTGCTCAGGTCCCTCAATTTCAGCCAGAAAATACCTGAAATCACAGAAAAACACACAAACTCATAGTAAAGTCCAGAAAAGTGAATTTTAACTAAAAACTAATAAAAATATACTAAAAACTAACTATATCATATCAAAAACATACTAAAAACAATGCCAAAAAGTATACAAATTATCCGCTCATCAGGCGCCCTCTTCACAAATAACTGTGAGGACTTGGTCCAACCTTTAATCAAAGTTGACCCTTCTAGTGTAAGGATGTTCATCTCCTTACATCATGGGCAAGTTGAATGCCAACCTTACATTTTCCGGACTAAAATCCAAGTATTTCCCCCGAACTATAGTAAGCCAATTCTTTGGATCCGGGTTCACACTTTGATCATGGTTCTTGGTGATCCATGCATTGGCATAGAACTCTTGAACCATTAAGATTCCGACTTGTTGAATGGGGTTGGTAAGAACTTCCCAACCTCTTCTTCGGATCTCATGTCGGGTCTCCGGATATTCACCCTTTTTAAGTTTGAAAGGGACCTCGGGGATCACCTTCTTCAAGGCCACAACTTCATAGAAGTGGTCTTGATGCACCCTTGAGATGAATCTCTCCATCTCTCATGACTCGGAGGTGGAAGCTTTTGCCTTCCCTTTCCTCTTTCTAGAGGTTTCTCCGGCCTTGGATGCCATAAATGGTTATGGAAAAACAAAAAGCAATGCTTTTACCACACCAAACTTAAAAGGTTTGCTCGTCCTCGAGCAAAAGAAGAAAGAAGAGAGTAGAAGAAGAAGAAATGAGAAAGAAGGGAATGGCTTTTGTGTTCGGCCAAAAAGGGGAAGAAGTGGTGTTTAGGTTGTGTGAAAATGAAGGAGTGAAGATGGGTTTATATAGGAGAGGGGGGCTCATGGTTCGGTCATGTATGGGTGGGTGTGGGAGGGAAAGTGGTTTGAATTTGAAGGGTGAGGTAGGTGGGGTTTTATGAAGGATGGATGTGAGTGGTGAAGAGAAAGATGGGATTTGATAGGTGAAGGGTTTTTGGGGAAGAGGTGTTGAGGTGATTGGTGAATGGGTGAAGAAGAGAGAGTGGTAGGGTAGGTGGGGATCCTGTGGGGTCCACAGATCCTGAGGTGTCAAGGAAAAGTCATCCTTGCACCAAATGGCATGCAAAAATGCGTTTTTAGCCAATTCTGGCGTTAAACGCCGGGCTGGTGCCCATTTCTGGCGTTTAACGCCAAGTGCTTGCCCTTTTCTGGCGTTTAACGCCAGTCTGGTGCCCCTTTCTGGCGTTAAACGCCCAGAATGGTGCCAGACTGGGCGTTAAACGCCCAACAGCTAGCCTTACTGGCGTTTAAACGCCAGCACGCTCTCCTCCAGGGTGTGCTATTTTTCTTTCTATTTTTCTTTCTGTTTTTGCTTTTTCAAATGATTTTGTGACTTCTCATGATCATCAACCTACAGAAAACATAAAATAACAAAAAAGAAAATAAATAAAATATAACATTGGGTTGCCTCCCAACAAGTGCTTCTTTAATGTCAGTAGCTTGACAGAGGGCTCTCATGGAGCCTCACATATGCTCAGAGCCATCTTGGAACCTCCCAACACCAAACTTAGAGTTTGAATGTGGGGGTTCAACACCAAACGTAGAGTTTGGTTGTGGCCTCCCAACACCAAACTTAGAGTTTGATTGTGGGGGCTCTGTTTGGCTCTATTTTGAGAGGAGCTCTTCATGCTTCCTCTCCATGGTGACAGAGGGATATCCTTGAGCCTTAAACACCAAGGATTCTTCATTTACTTGAATGATCAACTCTCCTCTGTCAACATCAATCACAGCCTTTGCTGTGGCTAGGAAGGGTCTGCCAAGGATGATGGATTCATCCATGCACTTCCCAGTCTCTAGGACTATGAAATCAGTAGGGATGTAATGGTCTTTAACCTTTACCAGAACATCCTCTACAAGTCCATAAGCTTGTTTTCTTGAGTTGTCTGCCATCTCTAGTGAGATTTTTGCAGCTTGCACCTCAAAGATCCCTAGCTTCTCCATTACAGAGAGAGGCATGAGGTTTACACTTGACCCTAGGTCACACAAGGCCTTCTTGAAGGTCATGGTGCCTATGGTACAAGGTATTGAAAACTTCCCAGGATCTTGTCTCTTTTGAGGTAATTTCTGCCTAGACAAGTCATCTAGTTCTTTGGTGAGCAAAGGGGGTTCATCCTCCCAAGTCTCATTTCCAAATAACTTGTCATTTAGCTTCATGATTGCTCCAAGGTATTTAGCAACTTGCTCTTCAGTGACATACTCATCCTCTTCAGAGGAAGAATACTCATCAGAGCTCATGAATGGCAGAAGTAAATCCAATGGAATCTCTATGGTCTCATTTTGAGCCTCAGATTCCCATGGTTCCTCCTTGGGGAACTCATTGGAGGCCAGTGGACGTCCATTGAGGTCTTCCTCAGTGGCGTCCACTGCTTCTTCCTCCTCTCCAAATTCGGCCATGTTGATGGCCTTGCACTCTCCTTTTGGATTTTTTTCTGTATTGCTTGGAAGAGTACTAGGAGGGAGTTCAGTAATTTTCTTGCTCAGCTGACCCACTTGTGCCTCCAAATTTCTAATGGAGGACCTTGTTTCAGTCATGATACTTTGAGTGGTTTTGATTAGATCAGAGACCATGGTTGCTAAGTCAGAAGTGTTCTGCTTAGAACTCTCTGTCTGTTGCTGAGAAGATGATGGAAAAGGCTTGCCATTGCTAAACCTGTTTCTTCCACCATTACTATTGTTGAAACCTTGTTGAGGTCTCTGTTGATCCTTCCATGAGAGATTTGGATGATTTCTCTATGAAGGATTATAGGTGTTTCCATAGGGTTCTCCCATGTAATTCACCTCTTCCATTGAAGGGTTCTCAGGATCATAAGCTTCTTCTTCAGATGAAGCCTCCTTAGTACTACCTGGTGCATTTTGCATTCCAGACAGACTTTGAGAAATCATATTGACTTGCTGAGTCAATATTTTATTCTGAGCCAATATGGCATTCAGAGTGTCAATCTCAAGAACTCCTTTCTTCTGATTAGTCCCATTGTTCACAGGATTCCTTTCAGAAGTGTACATGAATTGGTTATTTGCAACCATTTCAATCAGCTCTTGAGCCTCTGTAGGCGTCTTCTTCAGATGAAGAGATCCTCCAGCAGAGCTATCCAAAGACATCTTGGACAGTTCAGAGAGACCATCATAGAAAATACCTATGACGCTCCATTCAGAAAGCATATCAGAAGGACACTTTCTGATTAATTGTTTGTATCTTTCCCAAGCTTCATAGAGGGATTCTCCTTCCTTCTGTCTGAAGGTTTGGACTTCCACTCTAAGCTTACTCAATTTTTGAGGTGGAAAGAACTTTGCCAAGAAGGCATTGACTAGCTTTTCCCAAGAGTTCAGGCTTTCTTTAGGTTGTGAGTCCAACCATGTCCTAGCTCTGTCTCTTACAGCAAAAGGGAATAGCATAAGTCTGTAGACCTCAGGGTTAACCCCATTAGTCTTGACAGTGTCACAGATTTGCAAGAATTCTGCTAAGAACTGATGAGGATCTTCCAATGGAAGTCCGTGGAACTTGCAATTCTGTTGCATTAGAGAAACTAATTGAGGCTTAAGCTCAAAGTTGTTTGCTCCAATGGCAGGGATAGAGATGCTTCTCCCATAGAAGTCGGGAGTAGGTGCAGTAAAGTCACCCAGCACCTTCCTTGCATTGTTGGCATTGTTGTTGTTTTCGGCTGCCATGGGTTCTTCTTCTTTGAAGATTTCTGTTAGGTCCTCTACAGAGAGTTGTGCTTTGGCTTCTCTTAGCTTTCGCTTCAAGGTCCTTTCAGGTTCAGGATCAGCCTCAACAAGAATGCTTTTGTCTTTGCTCCTGCTCATATGAAAGAGAAGAGAACAAGAAAATGTGGAATCCTCTATGTCACAGTATAGAGATTCCTTGAGGTGTCAGAGGAAAAGAAAATTAGAAGGCAGAAGTAGAAAATTTGAACTTATCAAAGAAGATGGAGTTCGAATTTTGCATTAAGGAATAGTGTTAGTCCATAAATAGAAGGATGTGAGAAGAAGGGAAGTAATTTTCGAAAATTGAGTAGAAGATTTTGAAAACATTTTGAAAAACACTAATTGATTTTCGAAAATAAAAGTGGGAAAGAAATCAAGTGATTTTTGAAAAAGATTTTGAAATTAGAAATAAAAAAGATTTGATTGAAAGTTATTTTGAAAAAGATGTGGTTAAGAAGATATGATTAGTTTTAAAAAGATGTGATTGAGAAGATATGATTTGAAAAATATTTTAAAAAGATTTGATTTTGAAATTAATGACTTGGCTATCAAGAAAAGATATGATTCAAACATTAAACCTTTCTCAACAGAAAAGGCAACATACTTGAAATGTTGAATCAAATCATTAATTGATGGCAAGTATCTTTGAAAATCAATTTTGAAAACATGTGATTGAAAAGATATGATTTGAAAAAGATTTGATTTTGAAAGGATTTTGAAAACTTGAAAAAAATTTGAATTGAAAACAGAATCTTCCCTCTTGTGCCATCTTGGCATTAAACGCCCAGAATGGTGCACATTCGGGCGTTTAACGCCCAAAACTCTACCCTTTTGGGCGTTAAACGCCCAGCCAGGCACCCTGGCTGGCGTTTAAACGCCAGTCTGTCTTCTTCACTGGGCGTTTTGAACGCCCAACTTTTTCTGTACAATTCCTCTGCAGTATGTTCTGAATCTTCAATTCTCTGTATTATTGACTTTGAAAAGACACAAATTAAAAATATTTTTGGATTTTTAATCATGAGAAATAATCAGAATGCAACTAAAGTCAAATAACAATGCATGCAAGACACCAAACTTAGCAGTTTGTATACTATTGACACTAATGAGAATGCATATGAGACACATAAACACCCAAGTCAAGAGAATTCAAGGATCAGAGTAAGAAATCATCAAGAATTACTTGAGGATCCTTAAGACATATGAATGAATACATGCAATTGACACCAAACTTAACATGAGACACTAAATTCAAACAAGAAATATTTTTTGATTTTTTGATTTTGTAAAATTTTTTTTTCGAAAATTAAGTGGAAAAAGAAAATAAAGGTATCAAAATTCTTAATGAGAATTCCAGGAATCAGTGCAATGCTAGTCTAAGACTCCGGTCCAGGAATTAGACATGGCTTCACAGCCAGCCAAGATTTCAAAGAAAGCTTCGGTCCAAAACACTAGACATGGCCAATGGCCAGCCAAGCCTTAGCAGATCACTGCTCCAATAGCAAGATTGATAGAAATCAACAAGCTCTTGTGATGATAAGTTGAAACCTCATTCCAATAGAATTAGACATGGCTTCACAGCCAGCCAGACTTCAACAGATCATCATGAAACACTAGAATTCATTCTTAAGAACTCTGAAAAAAAAACCTAATCTAAGCAACAAGATGAACCGTCAGTTGTCCAAACTCAACAATCCCCGGCAACGGCGCCAAAAACTTGGTGCACGAAATTGTGATCAATACTTTTCACAACTCAAATAATCCCCGGTAATGAATCCAAAAACTTGGTGTTCAATACCATGGCATAAACACAACTTCGCACAACTAACCAGCAAGTGTACTGGGTCGTCCAAGTAATAAACCTTACGCGAGTAAGGGTCGATCCCACAGAGATTGTTGGTATGAAGCAAGCTATGGTCACCTTGTAAATCTCAGTCAGGCAAACTCAAATGGATATGGGTGATATACGAATAAAATATAAAGATAAAGATAGAGATACTTATGTAATTCATTGGTGGGAATTTCAGATAAGCGTATGAAGATGCTGTGTCCCTTCTGTCTCTCTGCTTTCCTACTGTCTTCATCCAATCCTTCTCACTCCTTTCCATGGCAAGCTTAAGCAAGGGTTTCACCGTTGTCAGTGGCTACCTCCCATCCTCTCAGTGGAAATGTTCAACGCACCCTGTCACGGCACGGCTATCCATCTGTCGGTTCTCAATCAGGCCGGAATAGAATCCAGTGATTCTTTTGCGTCTGTCACTAACGCCCCATCCTCAGGAGTTTGAAGCACGTCACAGTCATTCAATCATTGAATCCTACTCAGAATACCACAGACAAGGTTAGACCTTCCAGATTCTCTTGAATGCCGCCATCAGTTCTAGCCTATACCACGAAGACTCTGATCTCACGGAATGGTTGGCTCGGTTGTCAGGCAAGCGCTCGGTTGTTAGGCGATCAACCATGCATCGTGTATCAGGAATCCAAGAGATATCCACCCAATCTAAGGTAGAACGGAGGTGGTTGTCAGTCACACGTTCATAGGTGAGAATGATGATGAGTGTCACGGATCATCACATTCATCAAGTTGAAGAACAAGTGGTATCTTAGAACAAGAATAAGCGGAATTGAATAGAAGAACAATAGTAATTGCATTAATACTCGAGGTACAGCAGAGCTCCACACCGTAATTTATGGTGTGTAGAAACTCCACCGTTGAAAATACATAAGAACAAGGTCTAGGCATAGCCGTGAGGCCAGCCTCCCAGTGATCTAAGAACTAGATGTCCAAAGATTATCTAGAGATCTAAAGTGATCAAAAGATAAAAAT
Organism: Arachis hypogaea; assembly: GCF_003086295.3. NCBI lineage: Eukaryota > Viridiplantae > Streptophyta > Magnoliopsida > Fabales > Fabaceae > Arachis > Arachis hypogaea. The sequence continues at coordinate 28,022,003 of NC_092042.1, read as the reverse complement.
ACAATAGCAAAAGGTCCTACTTATAGAGAACTAATAGCCTAAGGTTTACAAAGATGAGTAAATGACATAAAAATCTACTTCCGGGCACACTTGGTGTGTGCTTGGGCTGAGCATTGAAGCATTTTCGTGTAGAGACACTTCTTGGAGTTAAACGCCAGCTTTGGTGCCAGTTTGGGTGTTTAACTCCCATTCTTGTGCCAGTTCCGGTGTTTAACGCTGGGAATTCTGAGGGTAACTTTGAACGCCGGTTTGGGCCATCAAATATTGTGCAAAGTATGGACTATCATATATTGCTGGAAAGCCCAGGATGTCTACTTTCCAATGCCATTGAGAGCGCGCCAATTGGGCTTCTGTAGCTCCAGAAAATCCACTTTGAGTGTAGGGAGGTCAGAATCCAACAGCATCTGCAGTTCTTTTTAGTCTCTGAATCAGATTTTTGCTCAGGTCCCTCAATTTCAGCCAGAAAATACCTGAAATCACAGAAAAACACACAAACTCATAGTAAAGTCCAGAAAAGTGAATTTTAACTAAAAACTAATAAAAATATACTAAAAACTAACTAGATCATACTAAAAACATACTAAAAACAATGCCAAAAAGCGTACAAATTATCCGCTCATCAATCATCGATGAGAATTTCAGATAGGCGTATGAAGATGCTGTGCTCCTTCTGAATCTCTGCTTTCCTACTGCCTTCATCCAATCCTTCTTACTCCTTTCCATGGCAAGCTGTATGTAGGGAATCACTGTTGTCAATGGCTACATCCCATCCTCTCAGTGAAAAAGGTCCAAATGCTCTGTCACGGCACGGTTAATCATCTGTCGGTTCTCGATCATGTCGGAATAGAATCCATTGATTCTTTTGCGTTTGTCATCACGCCCAACAATCGCGAGTTTGAAGCTCGTCACAGTCATTCAATCCCTGAATCCTACTCGGAATACCACAGATAAGGTTTAGACTTTCTGGATTCTCATGAATGCCGCCATCAATTCTAGCTTATACCACGAAGATTCTGATTGAGGAATCCAAGAGATATGCGCCCGGTCTAAGGTAGAACGGAAGTGGTTGTCATTCACGCGTTCATAGGTGAGAATGATGATAAGTGTCACAGATCATCACATTCATTATGGTGAAGTGCAACGAATATCTTAAGAAAAGGGATAAACTAAATTGAATAGAAAATAGTAGTAATTGCATTGAAACTCGAGGTACAGCACAGCTCCACACCCTTAATCTATGGTGTGTAGAAACTCCACCGTTGAAAATACATAAGTGATGAAGGTCCAGGCATGGCCGAATGGCCAGCCCCTAAAACGTGATCACAGGATCAAAAATACAATCCAGGGTATGGTCAAAAAGACCGAATGGTCAAAGACGTCTAATACAGTAGTAAAATGTCATATTTATACTAAACTAGCTACTAGGGTTTATAGAAGTAAGTAATTAATGCAGAAATTAACTTTCGGGGCCCACTTGGAATGTGCTTGGGCTGAGCTTGAGCTTTACACGTGCAGAGGCTTCCTTTGGAGTTGAACGCCAAGTTGTAACCTGTTTTTGGAGTTCAACTCTGGTTCATGACGTGTTTCTGGCGTTTGACTCCAGAATGCAGCATGGAACTGGCGTTGGGTGCCAGTTTACATCGTCTAATCTCGAATAAAGTATGGACTATTATATATTGTTGGAAAGCTCTAGATGTCTACTTTCCAACGCCGTTGAGAGCGCGCCATTTGGAGTTCTATAGATCCAGAAAATCCATTTCGAGTGTAGGAAAGTCAGAATCCAACAGCATCAGCAGTCCTTTTGTCAGCCTTTTATCAGAGTTTTGCTCAGGTCCCTCAATTTTAGCCAGAAATTACCTGAAATCACAGAAAAACACATAAACTAATAGTAAAGTCCAGAAATATGAATTTAGTATAAAAACTAATGAAAACATCCCTAAAAGTAGCTAGATCCTATTAAAAATTACCTAAAAACAATGCCAAAAGGCGTATAAATTATCCACTCATCACAACACCAAACTTAAATTGTTGCTTGTCCCCAAGCAACTGAAAATGAAATAGGATAAAAAGAAGAGAATATACTATAAATCTCAAAATATCAGTGAATATTAGTTCTTAATTATATGAGCGGGACTTGTAGCTTTTTGCTTCTGAACAGTTTTGACATCTCACTTTATCCATTGAAGTTCAGAATGATTGGCATTTATAGGAACTTAGAATTTCAGATAGTATTATTGATTTTCCTAATTAAGTATGTTGATTCTTGAAGACAGCTACTTTTATGAGTCTTGGCCGTGGCCCTAAGCACTTTGTCTTCCAGTATTACCACTGGATACATAAATGCCATAGACACATAACTGGGTGAACCTTTTCAAATTGTGACTCAGCTTTGCTAAAGTCCCCAATTATAGGTGTCCAGAGTTCTTAAGCACACTTTTTTTGCTTTGGATCACGACTTTAACCACTCAGTCTCAAGCTTTTTCACTTGGACCTGCATGCCACAAGCACATGGTTAGGGACAGCTTGATTTAGCCGCTTAGGCCTAGATTTTATTTCCTTGGGCCCTCCTATCCATTAATGCTCAAAGCCTTGGATCCCTTTTACCCTTGCCTTTTGGTTTTAAGGGCTATTGGCTTTTTCTGCTTGCTTTTTCTCTTTCTTTCTATTTTTTTCACAAGCTTTTGCTTTTTCACTGCTTTTTCTTGCTTCAAGAATCAATTTCATGATTTTTCGGATTATCAATAACATTTCTCTTTGTTCATCATTCTTTCAAGAGCCAACAATTTTAACATTCATAAACAACAAGATAAAAAATATGCACTGTTCAAGCATTCATTCAAAAAACAAAAAGTATTGTCACCACATCAATATAATTAAACTAATTTCAAGGATAAATTTGAAACTCATGTACTTTTTGTTCTTTTGAATTAGGAACATTTTTCATTTAAGAGAGGTGAAGGATTCATGGAATTATTCATAGCCTTAAGACATAGTTACTACATACTAATGATCATGAAGTAGAGACATAAAACATAAACAAACATATAGCATAAAAACCGAAAAAAATAGAGAAATAAGAACAAAGAATGAGTCTACCTTAGTGATGGTGGCACTTTCTTCTTGAAGAACCAATGATGTCCTTGAGCTCTTCTATGTCTCTTCCTTGCCTTTGTTGCTCCTCCCTCATTGCTCTTTGATCTTCTCTAATTTCATGGAGAATGATGGAGTACTCTTGATGTTCCACCCTTAATTGATCCATATTGTAACTCAAATCTTCTAGAGAAGTGTTGAGTTGTTCCCAATAGTTGTTGAGAGGAAAGTGCATCCCTTGAGGTATCTCAGGGATTTCTTGGTGATGAGCTTCCTCTTACGTCTCTTGGGATCCATGAGTGGGCTCTCTTGTTTGCTCCATCCTCTTCTTAGTGATGGACTTATATCCTCCTCAATGAGGATGTCTCCTTCTATGATAACTCCAACTGAGTAACATAGATGACAAATAAGATGAGGAAAAGCTAGCCTTGCCATGGTGGAGGACTTTTTGGCTATTTTGTAGAGTTCAAAGGAGATGACTTCATGAACTTCTACTTCCTCTCCATTCATGATGCTATGAATCATGATGGCCCGATCCACAATAACTTCGGATCGGTTGCTAGTGGGGATGATGGAGCGTTGAATGAACTCCAACCATCTTCTAGCCACAGGCTTGAGGTCCAGTCTTCTTAATTGAACCAGCTTGCCTTTGGAGTCTCTTTTCCATTGAGCTCCTTCCACACATATGTCCATAAGAACTTGGTCCAACCTTTGATCAAAGTTGACCCTTCTAGTGTAAGGGCGTGCATCTCCTTACATCATGGGCAAGTTGAATGCCAACCTCACATTTTTCGGACTGAAATCTAAGTATTTCCCCCGAACCATTGTAAGATAATTCTTTGGATTCGGGTTTACACTTTGATCATGGTTCTTAGTGATCCATGCATTAGCATAGAACTCTTGAACCATTAAGATTTCGACTTGTTGAATGGGGTTGGTCAGAACTTTCCAACCTCTTCTTTGGATCTCATGTCGGATCTCCGAGTACTCATTTTTCTTGAGTTTGAAAGGGACCTCGGGGATCACCTTCTTCTTAGCCACAACTTCATAGAAGTGGTCTTGATGGGCTTTGGAGATGAATCTCTCCATCTCCCATGACTCGGAGGTGGAAGCTTTTGTCTTCCCTTTCTCTTTTCTAGAGGTTTCTCCGGCCTTAGGTGCCATCAATGGTTATGGAAAAACAAAAAAGCTATGCTTTTACCACATCAAACTTAGAGGATTGCTCGCCCTCGAGCAAAAGAAGAAAGAATAGATGAAGAAGAAGAAGATATGGAGGAGAAGAAGAGAGGGTTGTGTTTCGGTCAAGGAGGAGAAGAGAAGGTTGTGTTGTGTGAAAATGAAGAAGAATGGAGGGGTTTATATAGTGGAGGGAGAGGGGTTAAGGTTCGGCCATATTGGGTGGGTTGGGTGGGAAAAAGGGATTTTGAATTTTGAAGGTAGGTGGGGTTTATGGGGAAGAGTGGATGGATGTGAGTGGTGAAGAGGTGATGAAGAAGAGAGATTGAGGTGATTGGTGAAGGGTTTTTGGGGAAGAGTGTTATTGGATTGTGTGAAGAGGAGAGAAGGTGAGTTGAGGTAGGTGGGGATCCTGTGGGATTCACAGATCCTGAGATGATCCTGTGGCTATGGGGTCCACAGATCCTGAGGTGTCAAGGATTTACATCCCTGCACCAATGAGGCGTGTAAAATGCCCTCTACATGCAATCCTGGTGTTCAATGCCAGATTGATGCTTGTTTCTGGCGTTGAACGCCCATTTGCAGCTTGTTTCTGGCGTTGAATGCCAGTTCCATGCTTGTTTCTGGTGTTCAGCACCAGCTCTCCTCAAGGTGTATTCCTGGCGTCTGAACGCCAGGATGCTGCTTGTTTCTGGCATTCAACGCCAGATCCATGCTCTGTTCTGGCATTGAACGCCAGCCAGATGTTCCTTATTGGCGTTTAAACGCCAGTAAGTCCTTCCTCCAGGGTGTGCTTTTTCTTCTGTTGTTTTTGATTCTGTTTTTAATTTTAGTATTTATTTTGTGACTCCACATGATCATGAACCTAATAAAACATAAAAAAACAATAAAAGAAAAATAAAATTAGATAAATAAAAAATTGGGTTGCCTTCCAATAAGCACTTTTTTGATGTCAATAGCTTGACAGTGGGCTCTCATGGAGCCTCACATATGATCAGGTCAATGTTGTAGACTCCCAACACCAAACTTAGAGTTTGGTTGTGGGGATTCAACACCAAAATTAGAGTTTGGCTGTAGCCTCTCAACACCGAACTTAGAGTTTGATTGTGGGGGCTTTGTTTGACTCTGCACTGAGAGAAGCTTTTCATGCTTCCTCTCCATTGTTAAAGAAGAACACCCTTGGGTCTTAAACACAAGGTAATCCCCATTCAATTGAAGGACTAATTCTCCTCTGTTGACATCTATCACAGCTCCTGTTGTGACTAGGAAAGGTCTTCCAAGGATGATGCATTCATCATCCTCCTTCTTAGTGTAAGATTATGAAATCAGCAGGGATGTAAAGGTCTTCAACCTTCACTAACACGTCCTCTACCAATCCATAAGCTTGTCTTACTGACTGGTCTGTCATTTGCAATGAGAATATGGCAGGCTGTACCTCAATGATCCCTAGCTTCTCCATTACAGAGAGTGACATAAGATTTATGCTTGACCGTAGGTCACACAGAGCCTTCTCAAAGATCATGGTGCCTATGATACAGGGTATTAAGAATTTGCTAGGATCTTGTTTCTTTTGAGGTAAAGTTTGCTGAATCCATGTATCTAATTCATTAATGAGCAAGGGAGGTTCACCTTCCCAAGTTTCATTCCCAAATAATTTGGCATTCAGCTTCATGATGGCTCCTAGATATTGAGAAACTTGATCTTCAGTTACATCTTCATCCTCTTCAGAGGAAGAATAGTTTTCAGAGCTCATGAATGGCAGAAGGAGGTTTAATGGAATCTCTATGGTCTCTATATGAGCCTCAGATTCCTTTAGGTCCTCAATAGGGAACTCCTTCTTGCTTGAGAGACGTCCCATGAGGTCTTCCTCATTGCGATTCATGTCCTCTCCTCCCTCTCTAGGTTCGGCCATGTTGATTATGTCAATGGCCTTGCACTCTCTTTTTGGATTTTCTTCAGTGTTGCTTGGGAGAGTACTAGGAGGAGTTTCAGTGATTTTCTTACTCAACCGGCCCACTTGTGCCTCCAGATTTCTAATGGAGGACCTTGTTTCACTCATGAAACTTAAAGTGTCCTTAGACAGATCAGAGACTAAGTTTGCTAAGTTAGAGGTGCTCTGCTCAGAATTATCTGTCTGTTGCTGAGAAGATGATGGATAAGGCTTGCTATTGCTAAGCCTATTTCTTCCACCATTATTAAAGCCTTGTTGATGCTTTTGTTGATCCTTCCATGAGAAATTTGGATGATTTCTCCATGATGAATTATAGGTGTTTTCATAAGGTTCACCCATATAATTTACCTCTGCTATTGCAGGGTTCTCAAGATCATAAGCTTCTTCTTCAGAAGATGTCTCTTTAGTACTGTTGAATGCATTTTGCCATCCATTCAGACTTTGAGAAATCATGTTGACTTGCTGAGTCAACATTTTATTCTGAGCCGATATGGCATTCAGAGTATCAATTTCAAGAACTCCCTTCTTCTGAGGCATCCCATTATTCACGGAATTCCTCTCAGAAGTGTACATGAATTGGTTATTTGCAACCATGTCAATAAGTTCTTGAGCTTCTGCAGGCATTTTCTTTAGGTGAATGGATCTACCTGCAGAATGGTCCAGTGACATCTTAGAGAATTCAGATAGACCATAATAGAATATATCCAAAATGGTCCATTCAGAAAGCATGTCAGAAGGACACCTTTTGGTCATCTGCTTGTATCTTTCCCAAGCTTCATAGAGGGATGCACTATCTTTTTGTTTGAAGGTTTGAACATCCACTCTAAGCTTGCTCAGCTTTTGAGGAGGAAAGAACTTAGCCAAGAAGGCCGCGACCAGCTTATTCCATGAGTCCAGGCTATCTTTAGGTTGTGAATCCAACCATATTCTAGCTCTGTCTCTTACAGCAAAGGGGAAAAGCATGAGCCTGTAGACTTCAGGATCTACTCCATTAGTCTTAACAGTCTCACAGATCTGCAAGAACTCAGTTAAAAACTGGTATGGATCTTCTGATGGAAGTCCATGGAACTTGCAGTTCTGTTGCAGTAGAGCAACTAGTTGAGGTTTTAGCTTAAAGTTATTTTCTCCAATAGCAGGGATTGAGATGCTTCTTCCATCAAATTTGGAAGTAGGTGTAGTATAATCACCAAGCATCCTCCTTGTATTATTATTTTTGGTTGCCATCTCCTCTTCCTTTTCGAAAATTTTTGTAAGGTTGTCTCTGGGTTATTGTAATTTAGCTTCTCTTAGTTTCCTCTTCAAAGTCCTTTCAGGTTTAGGATCTGCTTCAACAAGAATATTCTTGTCATTGCTCCTGCTCATATAAAAAGGAAGGGAACAGAAAATAATAATAGGGATCCTCTTTACCACAGTAGAGAGATTTCTTAATGTTAGTAGAAGAAGAAAGGAATAGAAGAAGGAAAAGGTAAGAATCCAAACACAAGGGTGAAGATAGGTTCAGATTCTTGAGATGAAGAGAAGTGTTAGTAAATAAATAAATAAATAGAAGGAGATGAGTGGGAGAGAATTCGAAAATTAATTTTGAAAAAGGGTTAGTAATTTTCGAAAATAAAAGAAGAATTAAAATTTAAAAATTAAAATTTAAAATAATTAGTTAATTAAAAGAAATTTGAAAAAGAGGGAGAAGTTTTCAAAAATTAGAGAGGGAAAAGTAGTTAGGTGGTTTTGAAAAAAAAAAGATAAGATATAGTTAAAACAAACAAAAAGTCAACTAGTTAGTTGAAAAAGATTTGAAATTTAATTTTGAAAAGATAAGAAGTTGGAAGATATTTTGAAATCAAAATTTTGAAAAAGATAAAAAGATATGATGAAAAAGATTTAATTAAAAGATATGATGGAAAAGATATTTTGAAAAAGATTTGATTTTTAAAATCAAAATTTGATTACTTGACTAACAAGAAACTAAAAGATATGATTCTAGAATTTAAAGATTAGACCTTTCTTAACAAGAAAGTAACAAACTTCAAATTTTTGAATCAATCACATTAATTGTTAGTAAAGTTTTCGAAATTTTGAAATAAAGATAAGAAAAAGATTTTGAAAATTAAATTAAAAATTTTCAAGAAATAGTAAGAAAAATGAAAAGATTTGATTTTTGAAAAAGTTTTGAAAAGATAAGATTTTTATAAAATTGAAAATTTGACTTGACTTATAAGAAACAACTAATTTTAAAAATTTTTTATTAAGTCAACTCAAATTTTTGAAATTTTGAGAGAAATAAGGAAAAGATAATTTTTTTTATTTTTAAATTTTTAATGTTGAGAGGAAAAACATAAAAATGACCCAAAACATGAAAATTTTTGGATCAAAACCAATGATGCATGCAAGAACACTATGAATATCAAGATGAACACCAAGAACACTTTGAAGATCATGATGAACATCAAGAACATAAAACTTTTGATGCAAAGAAAACATGCAAGACACCAAACTTAGAAATCTTTCATGTTTAGACACTATGAATGCAAAAATGCACGTGAAAAACATCATACAACACAAAACAAGAAAATTTAAAGATCAAACAAGAAGACTTACCAAAAATAACTTGAAGATCATGAAGAACACTATGAATGCATGAATTTTCGAAAAATGCAAGAACAAGATGAATATGCAATTGACACCAAACTTAAAACATGACATAAGACTCAAACAAGAATCACAAAATATTTTTGATTTTTTTATTTTAAAATTTTTGTATATATTTTTCGAAATTTTATAGGAAAAAGAAAATAAGAAATTCAAAATTTTCAATAAGAATTCCAGGAATCTTTCAATATTAGCCTAAAGCTCCAATCCAAGGGTTGGACATGGCTTAATAGCCAGCCAGCTTCAGGATATAAATCAGGCATGCAACAGCTGATACTTCATCCAACTCCATATACATGCCTTTTATGTTGACAAGTGGAAGCCTCAATCCAAAAGTATTTGGATATGGCTTTACAGCCAGCCAGGCTTTAACTTGTTACATGAAACTCTAGAATCCATTCTTAAAAATTCTGAAGTCATAGAATAATTTATTTATATTTTTTTCTTTTTTTTGAAAATAGGGATAAATTTTTGAAAAAAAAATTTTTGAAAAGAAAATTACCTAATCTGAGCAACAAGATGAACCGTCAGTTGTCCAAACTCGAACAATCCCCGACAACGGCGCCAAAAACTTGATAGGTAAAATTGTGATTTCTGATAATGGCATTCATGTTCTTTCTCTCCCTGGTAATGGCGCCAAACACTTGGTGCATGATACCATGGTCTAAACATAACTTCACAACTTCGCACAACTAACCAACAAGTGCACTGGGTCGTCCAAGTAATAAACCTTACGTGAGTAAGGGTCGATCCCACGGAGATTGTTGGTATGAAGCAAGCTATGGTCATCTTGTAAATCTCAGTTAGGCGGATAATAAATGGTTATATTGGTTTTTGAAAATAACAATAAATAAAACATAAAATAAAGATAGAAATACTTATGTAGATCATCGATGGAAATTTCAGATAGGCGTATGAAGATGCTGTGCTCCTTCTGAATCTCTGCTTTCCTATTGCCTTTATCCAATCCTTCTTACTCCTTTCCATGGCAAGCTGTATGTAGGGCATCACTGTTGTCAATGGCTACATCCCATCCTCTCAGTGAAAAAGGTCCAAATGCTCTGTCACGGCACGGCTAATCATCTGTCGGTTCTGGATCATGTCAGAATAGAATCCATTGATTCTTTTGCGTTTGTCATCACGCCCAACAATCGCGAGTTTGAAGCTCGTCACAGTCATTCAATTCCTGAATCCTACTCGGAATACCACAAATAAGGTTTAGACTTTCCGGATTCTTATGAATGCCGCCATCAATTCTAGCTTAAACCACGAAGATTCTGATTGTGGAATCCAATAGATATGCGCCCGGTCTAAGGTAGAACGGAAGTGGTTGTCAGTCACGCGTTCATAGGTGAGAATGATGATGAGTGTCACAGATCATCATATTCATTATGGTGAAGTGCAACGAATATCTTAGAAAAGGGATAAACTGAATTGAATAGAAAATAGTAGTAATTGCATTGAAACTCGAGGTACAGCAGAGCTCCACACTCTTAATCTATGGTGTGTAGAAACTCCACCGTTGAAAATACATAAGTGATGAAGGTCCAGGCATGGCCGAATGGCCAGCCCCTAAAACGTGATCACAGGATCAAAAATACAATCCAAGATATGGTCAAAAAGACCAAATGGTCAAAGACGTCTAATACAGTAGTAAAATGTCTTATTTATACTAGACTAGCTACTAGGGTTTACAGAAGTAAGTAATTAATGCAGAAATCTACTTCCGGGGCCCACTTGGTGTGTGCTTGAGCTAAGCTTGAGCTTTTCACGTGCAAAGGCTTCTTTTGGAGTTGAACGCCAAGTTGTAACGTGTTTTTGGTTTTCAACTCTGGTTCGTAACGTGTTTCTGGCGCTTGACTCCAGAATGCAGCATGGAACTAGAGTTGAGCGCCAGTTTACGTCATCTAATCTCGAATAAGTATGAACTATTATATATTGCTGGAAAGCTCTGGATGTCTACTTTCCAACGCCATTGAGAGCGCGCCATTTGGAGTTTTGTAGCTCCAGAAAATCTATTTCGAGTGCAAGGAGGTCAGAATCCAACAGTAACAGCAGTTCTTTTGTCAACCTTATATCAGAGTTTTGCTCAGGTCCCTCAATTTCAGCCAGAAATTATCTGAAATCACAGAAAAACACATAAACTCATAGTAAAGTCCAGAAATATGAATTTAGCATAAAAACTAATGAAAACATCCCTAAAAGTAGCTAGATCCTATTAAAAATTACCTAAAAATAATGCCAAAAAGCGTATAAATTATCCGCTAATCAATGGTGTATTAAATAAATTAAATGATAGAAACACGTAACTATTTTCTTTTTCAAACAAGATTCAGTAAAATACTGTAATTTAGACTTGCAATATCAATATATTAATAGTAAAGTGGAGAAAAAAATGTAATATTATATCAAAGAAATTTTTTTAAATTATAATTGTAATTTATGATTAAAATCATAATTTAAAGATTTTAAACGGGATAATTTTATTTAGAGAATTCATTATTGAAACATAATTTTTATACACTTAATAGCTACATTCGAGTTAATAAATTTAATGTTATATTTAAAAAAACACGAACAATACACATCATATTATTTATTTATTAATTAAATTATTACAATTCAAATTAATTTTAATAGAATAATTTAAAATTATAATTTCAATTTTATCACGTACATAGCAAGAGCAGTTATACTTGTTTCTTTCCTATTCTTGGGTGGTGATCTAGTGCAGTGGTGCACAGGTGGGGATGGGACTTTGAGAGGCTGAGGGGGTGACGCGTGGAGACTGATGAAAGGTGAAATTGGTGGAGCCTCCCAAGTCCCAATGATTGTGTAGTTATGGGTAGGGCAGGAAGTGAACTTGAACTCGATTCATTAATAGTTCGATAAGATAAACTCGTGAATTGGTGAGTCAAGTTTGAGCCTGAAATTGAACTCATAAATTAAATGAGCCGATCTTAATCTTAAATAAGCTCAGTTCATTAGCTCGTGAGTTGCCTCGATTATATATATATATATATATATATATATATATATATATATATATATATATATATATATATATATATATATATATATATATATATATATATACACACACACACACATTTAATCTATACTTTTAATATTATATATATACATATGAAATAGTAATATATAATTATATATATTAATGATATTAATTATTTAAAATTTTATTTTTTATATATAATTTTGATATAGGACATAGATAAAAAAATTATAAATAATATATAAAATTGATCTTTTAAATATTTTTTAAAATATATAAGTTATAATTTATTGATATAGAATTATAGATTATGTTCCTATTATTTAAGCGAGCTTGTGAGTTCGAGCTAATTCGTGAGCTTTCGGTGAGTCGAGCTTGAGTTTAAGAAATTGACTCGATTGTTAATGAGTCGAGTCGTAAGCTAAGCTCAATTTTTGTGAGCCGAGCTTGAGTTTGGTCTAGCTGACTCAGCTCGTCTCACTTCCAACGCTAGTTATAGGTAGGTTTTCAGCAACACACCGAGCTAGAAAAGCAGGCAGGCCTACCTCCTTCGGACCAGCTTAGTCTTTAGTAAGTATCACTTACTAGTTCGTTTACGCAAGTGTTGGGAATTCAAATTTCATCTTCTGCATGCAATAATTCATTGGCCAGTGACAAACTATTAAATGGAGCTCAATACCGCAGTGAATTTAGCTAATATGTGCCCTTAGTAGGGGTGACAATGCAATTAGGCGGGTATGGGCTTTTTTTTAGTTCATTTGTGAGTTAATTGAGGTTTATTTGATGCTGCTGAGAAGTATTGATAAAAATTTTTATTCTTTAGGTAATTCAATTCATTTCTTAGTTTAATTGAGGTTCATTTGCGTCCACAAATGAATTCAATGTATTTTTGTTGATAATTGAATCTTTTTTTAGTAAAGAAGAATAAAATTATTCATTATTACTTTATTCAATTGTATTAGATTTCATTCCATTCCATTCAATTTATTTCGAAAGTCATCCCAACTATTGGGACAAATTATTCATCGACAACACACCTGGACTGCAAATGAACCGAAAATTGTGCATTCTATAAACTCATGCATTCTATTCAAATTCAAAATTTCAGTTCATTTTAAATGTAATTTTGATTTATTTTTGAATGAATTATTAATGTGCATTTATTCTCGTTGTTCTAGAAAATTTTTGGTGACTTAAAAGAAAATAAACAACAACAAGAAAGAAAAAATAAACAAGAAACTGCTTAAGAAAGACAGTCCCGTTGAATACTACTCTCAAACTCCTTCCAAGGCAACGGAGGCTCCACTTGGGGAGAAAGGGTCCTCATTGCAGTCTTTGCCATGATGTCTGCTACTGTATTTGCATCTCTCAAGATCAACTGAAGATCAGCACGCCATTTCCAAGACATGATATCTCGATTTTTTAACCCAAATGATCAATAAACCTAGAGCAATCCTGTAAATTATTGACCATAGTAAAAGCCTCCACACAGTCTGTCTCACATATAATGTCTCTTTGTCTCGAGTCCCATATGCTAAAAGAAAGCCTCTCCAAATAGGAAACAACTCTCCTTACAAAATGCTACGACTCTCAATTGTTCCCAGACAGCCTCGTTGCCACCTTCCCTTCCAATCTCTGCTAACACAAGCAAAACCAACTCGAGCACCATTGCCAAGATAGCTAGCATCACAATTAATCTTAAAGGTACCCACTGAGGGGGGAATCCAAGAGCCACTAATGGTGGAGGGGATAAATAGTCGTTGCAACTCAAAAAATTTCGGAGCTCCTTTTCCAAGGACAAAGCCATACCAATTACATTGTCTGTGGTCCAATGCTCATGAGGATGAAAGCTAAGATCTCGTTATTCCTCGAATGCCAAATCCACCAGAGACCCAAAAAGAATTTAAAGGGGTGCTGTTTGCTGTTATGTAAGAACAAACTCATCAAATCCACTGGTTGATCGGAGATCCCTAAAGCTTGCCAAACTAGTTGGGCTTTTGGACAATCCCGAATATAATGTAAAACCGATTCCTGACTTGACAAACATTATGGACAGCTATTCGTGTGCGAAATGCCCCTCATAAAACGAAATGCAGTAGTAGGAAGAGCCTCCCGAAGACATAGCCAGGCCAAAAATTTGTGCTTTTTTGGAACATGTTAACGCCAAAGCCAAAGCCAATTACCCCTATCCTCCCAACTAAACATCTTCTTATGAGTCACAAATAACCACTACGAGCATCATAAACCTTTGAAGTCGCACTAGTCCAATACCAACCGACCTTTGGACCAACTTGAACATCTGAGTTGTAAGAGTTAATGTTACTCTGCAGAGAGTGATTCAGAGGAGAATAGATATTCTCAAGATTCCATTGTCCATATGACCAAAGGTCCAAGATCATGAGATCCGAATCAGAAATGTGAACATAATCCATCTCCTGACACATTGATGAGGGGATAATTTATACGCTTTTTGGCATTGTTTTTAGGTAGTTTTTAGTAAGTTCAAGCTACTTTTAGGGATGTTTTCATTAGTTTTTATGTTAAATTCACATTTCTGGACTTTACTATGAGTTTGTGTGTTTTTCTGTGATTTCAGCTAATTTCTGGCTGAAATTGAGGGACTTGAGCAAAACTCTGAAAAAGACTGACAAAAGGACTGCTGATGCTGTTGGAATCTGACCTCCCTGCACTCGAAATAGATTTTCTGGAGCTACCGAATTCCAATTGGCACGCTCTCAACGGCGTTGGAAAGTAGACATCCAGAGATTTCCAGCAATATATAATAGTCCATACTTTATTCGAAAATTGACGACGTAACTTGGCGTTGAACGCCAAGTACATGCTGCTGTCTGGAGTTAAACGCCAGAAACACGTCATGATCCGGAGTTGAACGCCCAAAACACGCTATAACATGGAGTTCAACTCCAATAAACGCCTCAGCTCATGGATAGATCAAGCTCAGCCTAAACATACACCAAGTGGGCCCCGGAAGTAGATTTATGCATCAATTACTTACTCATGTAAACCCTAATAGCTAGTTTATTATAAATAGGACTTTTTACTAGTGTATTAGTCATCTTTTGACAGTTTAATCTTTGACTGTTTAGTCTTTGATAATTCGGTCCTTTGATCACTCAGGGGGCTGGCCATTCGGCCATGCCTGAACCTTTTACTTATGTATTTTCAACAGTGGAGTTTCTGCACATCATAGATTAAGGGTGTGGAGCTCTGCTGTACCTCAAGTTTCAATACAATTATTATTACTTTCTATTCAATTCTCTTCTATCCTTATTCCAAGATATACGTTATACTTAACTTTGATGAATGTGATGATCCGTGACACTCATCATCATTCTCACCTATGAACGTACGTGACTAACAACCACTTCCGTTCTACTCTAGGCCGGACGCATATCTCTTAGATTCCCCAACAGAATCTTCGTGGTATAAGCTAGATAGATGGCGGCATTCATGAGGATCCGGAAAGTCTAAACCTTGTCTATGGTATTCCGAGTAGGATTCTGGGATTGAATGACTGTGACGAGCTTCAAACTCCTGAAGGCTGGGCGTGATGACATGCGCAAAAGAATCAAGGGATTCTATTCCAACCTGATTGAGAACCGACAGATGATTAGCCGTGCTGTGACAGAGCAAAGGAACGTTTTCACTGAGAGGATGGGATGTAGCCATTGACAATGGTGATGCCCGACATACAGCTTGCCATGGAAAGGAGTAGGAAGGATTGGATGAATGTAATAGGAAAGTAGAGATTCAAGAGGAGCATAGCATCTCCACACACTTATCTGAAATTCCCACTATTAATTTACATAAGTATTTGTATCCCTTTTATTTTCTTTTTATTATTAATTTTCGAAACCCATAACCATTTAATCTGCTTAACTGAGATTTACAAGGTGACCATAGCTTGCTTCATACCAACAATCTCTGTGGGATCGACCCTTACTCACGTAAGGTATTACTTGGATGACCCAGTACACTTGCTGGTTAAGTTGAACGGAGTTGTGTCCACACATAGCCAAGAGCCACAATAATGATTCCATACAACAACAAAGAATACTACATTGATGTGATCACAATTTCATCCACCAAGTTTTTGGCGCCGTTGCCGGGGATTGTTCGAGTATGGACAACTGACGGTTCATCTTGTTGCTCAGATTAGGTAATTTTCTTTTCAAAATTTTTTTCAAAAATCTTTTTCAAAATTTTTCTTTTCTTTTTCGTTTTTCCAAACTTTATTTTCGAAAAAATTAATAAAAATAAAAAAAATTAATAAAATCATAAAAATAAAAAATATTTTGTGTTCCTGTTTGAGTCTTGAGTCAATTTTTAAGTTTGGTGACAATTGCATGCTTTAAAAAATTTTTCTTGTATTTTTCAAAATTTCATGCATTCATAGTGTTCTTCATGATCTTCAAGTTGTTCTTGGTAAGTCCTCTTGTTTGATCTTGATGTTTTCTTGTTTGGTGTATTTTCTTGTTTTTTCATATGCATTTTTTGTTTATTAGAGTCCACGCATTAAAGATTTCTAAGTTTGGTGTCTTTCATATTTTCTTTGCATCAAAAATTTTTTCAAAAATATGTTCTTGATGTTCATCATGATCTTCAAAGTGTTCTTGGTGTTCATCTTGACATTCATAGTGTTCTTGCATGCATTAAGTGTTTTGATCCAAAATTTTCAAGTTTTGGGTCATGTTTGTGTTTTTCTCTCTCATAATTAAAAATTCAAAAAATTAAAAAATATCTTTTCCTTATTTTTCTCATAATTTTCGAAAATTTGAGTTGACTTAGTCAAAAAATTTTAAAATTAGTTATTTCTTACAATTCAAGTCAAATTTTCAAAATTTAAAAATCTTATCTTTTCAAAATCTTTTTCAAAAATCATATCTTCTCCAATTTTTCCTCTTTTTCGAAAATTTAAAAAATCTTTTTCAAAATATTTACAAAATCTTTTTCTTATCTTTATATCAAATTTTCGAAAATTAGCTAACAATTAATGTGATGGATTCAAATAAGAAAGGATCAATCTTTAAATTCTAGAATCATATCTTGTAGTTACTTGTTAGTTAAGTAATTAATTTTAATTTTAAAAATTAAATCTTTTTCAAACATATCTTTTTATTACATCTTCTTATCTTATCTCTTTATCATATCTTTTTCAAAATTTTATCTTTTTCAAAAAATTTGATTTAAAATATCTTATCTAACTTCTTATCTTCTTTTCTTTTCAAATTTGATTTTAACATCTTTTTCAACTAACTAATTAACTTTTTGTTTGTTTCTTATCTTTTTCAAAACCACCTAACTACTTTTTCCTCTCTAATTTTCGAAAATACCTCCCTCTTTTTCAAAAAAATTCTTTTTAATTAACTAATTGTTTCAAATTTTAATTTTAATTTTAATTCATTTTAAATTTTCGAAATTACTAACTCCTTTTCAAAAATATTTTCAAAAATCCCTCTCTCCTCTTCTTCTATTTATTTATTTATTTACTAACACTTCTCTTCATCTCTTATCATCTCCCCTATCCTTACTCTTTATACAGACTATTCATCCCTCTCCTTCCATTATCCCCTTTCTTCTTCTACTAATAATAAGGATCCTCTTTACTGTGAAATAGAGGATTCCTCTTCCTTTTCTTTTCCTCTTCTCTTTCATATGAGCAGAAACACGGAAAAAGGCACTCTTGATGAAGCTGATCCTGAACCTGAAAGGACTCTGAAGAGGAAGTCAAGAGAGACTAAAAATCAACAATTTAGAGAAACCTCAAAAAAAAAAGAGAAAAGGGAAAACAAAAAGCTTCCATCTCTAAGTCATGGGAGATGGAAAGACTCATCTAAAGGGTTTATAGCTAAGTGGTAGAACATTTTACTGCAAATCAAGAGATCCCTGAGATACCCCAGGGGATAAATTGTCCTCCACACAATTATTGGGAGCAACTAAGGATAGGAGCACCAAAATTACCAGGGATCATTCAACAGAAGCAAGGAAGAGACATAGAGGAGCTCAAAGAGCACCATTGGTTCTTCAAGAAGGCGCTACCCTCACTAAGGTGGACTCATTCCTTGTTCTTATTTCTCTGTTTTTCGATTTTTATGCTTCATGTTTATTTATGTTTTGTGTCTCTACTTCATGATCATTAGTGTTTAGTAACTATGTCTTAAAGTTATGAATAATTCCATTAATCCTTCACCTCTCTTAAATGAAAAATGTTTTGATTCAAAAGAACAAGAAATACATGAATTTCGAAATTATCCTTGAATTTAATTTAATTTTATTGATGTGGTGACAATACTTTTTGTTTTCTGAATGAATGCTTAAACAGTGCATATTTTTGATCTTGTTGTTTATGAATGTTAAAATTGTTGGCTCTTGAAAGAATGATGAACAAAGAGAAATGTTATTGATGATCTGAAAAATCATGAAATTGATTCTTGAAGCAAGAAAAAGCAGTGAAAAAGAAAGCTTGCGAAAAAAATGGCGAAAAAAATAGAAAGAAAAAGAAAAAGCAAGCAGAAAAAGCTAATAGCCCTTAAAACCAAAAGGCAAGGGTAAAAAGGATCCAAGGCTTTGAGCATCAATGGATAGGAGGGCAAAAGAAAATAAAATCCAGGCCTAAGCAGCTAAACCAAGCTGTCCCTAACCATGTGCTTGTGTCATGAAGGTCCAAGTGAAAAGCTTGAGACTGAATGGTTAAAGTCGTGATCCAAAGCAAAAAGAGTGTGCTTAAGAGCTCTGTACACCACTAACTGGGGACTCTAGCAAAGCTGAGTCACAATCTGAAAAGGTTCACCGAGTTATGTGTCTGTGACATTTATGTATCCGGTAGTAATACTGGAAAATAAAGTGCTTAGGGCCACGGCCAAGACTCATAAGTAGCTGTGTTCAAGAATCAACATGCTTAACTAGGAAAGTCAATAACACTATCTGAACTCTGAGTTCCTAGAGACGCCAATCACTCTGAACTTCAAGGGAAAAAGTGAGATGCCAAAACTGTTCAGAAGCAAAAAAGCTACAAGTCCCGCTCATCTAATTATAATTAATATTCATTGATATTCTGGAATTTATAGTATATTCTCTTCTTTTTATCCTATTTGATTTTCAGTTGCTTGGGGACAAGCAACAATTTAAGTTTGGTGTTGTGATGAGCGGATAATTTATACGCTTTTTGGCATTGTTTTTAGGTAGTTTTTAGTAAGTTCAAGCTACTTTTAGGGATGTTTTCATTAGTTTTTATGTTAAATTCACATTTCTGGACTTTACTATGAGTTTGTGTGTTTTTCTGTGATTTCAGGTAATTTCTGGCTGAAATTGAGGGACTTGAGCAAAACTCTGAAAAAGGCTGACAAAAGGACTGCTGATGCTGTTGGAATCTGACCTCCCTGCACTCGAAATAGATTTTCTGGAGCTACAGAACTTCAATTGGCGCACTCTCAACAGCGTTTGAAAGTAGACATGCAGAGCTTTCCGGAAATATATAATAGTTCATACTTTATTGGGAAATTGACGACGTAACATGGCGTTGAACACCAAGTACATGCTGCTGTCTGGAGTTAAACGCCAGAAACACGTCATGATCAGGAGTTGAACGCCCAAAACACGCTATAACGTGGAGTTCAACTCCAATAAACACCTCAGCTCGTGGATAGATCAAGCTCAGCCCAAACATACACCAAGTGGGCCCTGGAAGTGGATTTATGCATCAATTACTTACTTATGTAAACCCTAGTAGCTAGTTTATTATAAATAGGACTTTTTACTAGTATATTAGTCATCTTTTGACAGTTTAATCTTTGACTGTTTAGTCTTTGATAATTCGGTCCTTTGATCACTCAGGGGGCTGGCCATTCGGCCATGCCTGAACCTTTTACTTATGTATTTTCAACAGTGGAGTTTCTGCACACCATAGATTAAGGGTGTGGAGCTCTGCTGTACCTCAAGTTTCAATACAATTATTATTACTTTCTATTCAATTCTCTTCTATCCTTATTCCAAGATATACATTATACTTAACTTTGATGAATGTGATGATCCGTGACACTCATCATCATTCTCACCTATGAACGTACGTGACTGACAACCACTTCCGTTCTACTCTAGGCCGGACGCATATCTCTTAGATTCCCCAATAGAATCTTCGTGGTATAAGCTAGATAGATGGCGGTATTCATGAGGATCCGGAAAGTCTAAATCTTGTCTATGGTATTCCGAGTAGGATTCTGGGATTGAATGACTGTGACGAGCTTCAAACTCCTGAAGGCTGGGCGTGATGACAAGCGCAAAAGAATCAAGGGATTCTGTTCCAACCTGATTGAGAACCGACAGATGATTAGCCGTGCTGTGACAGAGCATAGGAACGTTTTCACTGAGAGGATGGGATGTAGCCATTGACAATGGTAATGCCCTACATACAGCTTGCCATGGAAAGGAGTAGGAAGGATTGGATGAATGTAATAGGAAAGTAGAGATTCAAGAGGAGCATAGCATCTCCACACACTTATCTGAAATTCCCACTATTAATTTACATAAGTATTTCTATCCCTTTTATTTTCTTTTTATTATTAATTTTCGAAACCCATAACCATTTAATCTGCCTAACTGAGATTTACAAGGTGACCATAGCTTGCTTCATACCAACAATCTCTGTGGGATCGACCCTTACTCACGTAAGGTATTACTTGGATGACCCAGTACACTTGCTGGTTAAGTTGAACGGAGTTGTGTCCACACATAGCCAAGAGCCACAATAATGATTCCATACAACAACAAAGAATACTACATTGATGTGATCACAATTTCGTCCACCAAGTTTTTGGCGCCGTTGCCGGGGATTGTTCGAGTATGGACAACTGACGGTTCATCTTGTTGCTCAGATTAGGTAATTTTCTTTTCAAATTTTTTTTTTCAAAAATCTTTTTCAAAATTTTTCTTTTCTTTTTCGTTTTTCCAAACTTTATTTTCGAAAAAATTAATAAAAATAAAAAAAAATTAATAAAATCATAAAAATCAAAAATATTTTGTGTTCCTGTTTGAGTCTTGAGTCAATTTTTAAGTTTGGTGTTAATTGCATGCTTTAAAAAATTTTTCTTGTATTTTTCGATATTCTATGCATTCATAGTGTTTTCATGATCTTCAAGTTGTTCTTGGTTAGTCCTCTTGTTTGATCTTGATGTTTTCTTATTTGGTGTATTTTCTTGTTTTTCATATGCATTTTTTGTTTATTAGAGTCCATGCATTAAAGATTTCTAAGTTTGGTGTCTTCCATATTTTCTTTGCATCAAAAATTTTTTCAAAAATATGTTCTAGTTGTTCATCATGATCTTCAAAGTGTTCTTGGTGTTCATCTTGACATTCATAGTGTTCTTGCATGCATTAAGTGTTTTGATCCAAAATTTTCAAGTTTTGGGTCATGTTTGTGTTTTTCTCTCTCATAATTAAAAATTAAAAAAATTAAAAAATATCTTTTCCTTATTTTTCTCATAATTTTCGAAAATTTGAGTTGACTTAGTCAAAAATTTTTAAAATTAGTTATTTCTTACAATTCAAGTAAAATTTTCAAAATTTAAAAATCTTATCTTTTCAAAATCTTTTTCAAAAATCATATCTTCTCCAATTTTTCCTCTTTTTCGAAAATTTAAAAAATCTTTTTCAAAATATTTTCAAAATCTTTTTCTTATCTTTATATCAAATTTTCGAAAATTAGCTAACAATTAATGTGATTGATTCAAAAATTTGAAGTTTGTTACTTTCTTGTTAAGAAAGGATCAATCTTTAAATTCTAGAATCATATCTTGTAGTTACTTGTTAGTTAAGTAATTAATTTTAATTTTAAAAATTAAATCTTTTTCAAACATATCTTTTTATTACATCTTCTTATCTTATCTCTTTATCATATCTTTTTCAAAATTTTATCTTTTTCAAAAAATTTGATTTTAAAATATCTTATCTAACTTCTTATCTTCTTATCTTTTCAAATTTGATTTTAATATCTTTTTCAACTAACTAATTAACTTTTTGTTTGTTTCTTATCTTTTTCAAAACCACCTAACTACTTTTTCCTCTCTAATTTTCGAAAATACCTCCCTCTTTTTCAAAAAAATTCTTTTTAATTAACTAATTGTTTCAAATTTTAATTTTAATTTTAATTCATTTTTAATTTTCGAAATTACTAACTCCTTTTCAAAAATATTTTCAAAAATCCCTCTCACATCTTCTTCTATTTATTTATTTATTTACTAACACTTCTCTTCATCTCTTATCATCTCCCCTATCCTTACTCTTTATACAGACTATTCATCCCTCTCCTTCCATTATCCCCTTTCTTCTTCTACTAATAATAAGGATCCTCTTTACTGTGAAATAGAGGATTCTTCTTCCTTTTCTTTTCCTCTTCTCTTTCATATGAGCAGGAACAAGGTAAAAGGCACTCTTGATGAAGCTGATCCTGAACCTGAAAGAACTCTGAAGAGGAAGTCAAGAGAGACTAAAAATCAACAATTTAGAGAAACCTCAAAAAAAAAAAAAAAGAGAAAAGGGAAAACAAAAAGCTTCCATCTCTAAGTCATGGGAGATGGAAAGACTAATCTAAAGGGTTTATAGCTCAGTGGTAGAACATTTGACTGCAAATCAAGAGATCCCTGAGATACCCCAGGGGATAAATTGTCCTCCACACAATTATTGGGAGCAACTAAGGATAGGAGCACCAAAATTACTAGGGATCATTCAACAGAAGCAAGTAAGAGACATAGAGGAGCTCAAAGAGCACCATTGGTTCTTCAAGAAGGCGCCACCCTCACTAAGGTGGACTCATTCCTTGTTCTTATTTCTCTGTTTTTCGATTTGTATGCTTCATGTTTATTTATGTTTTGTGTCTCTACTTCATGATCATTAGTGTTTAGTAACTATGTCTTAAAGTTATGAATAATTCCATTAATCCTTCACCTCTCTTAAATGAAAAATGTTTTAATTCAAAAGAACAAGAAATACATGAATTTCGAAATTATCCTTGAATTTAATTTAATTTTATTGATGTGGTGACAATACTTTTTGTTTTCTGAATGAATGCTTAAACAGTGCATATTTTTGATCTTGTTGTTTATGAATGTTAAAATTGTTGGCTATTGAAAGAATGATGAACAAAGAGAAATGTTATTGATGATCTGAAAAATCATGAAATTGATTCTTGAAGCAAGAAAAAGCAGTGAAAAAGAAAGCTTGCGAAAAAAATGGCGAAAAAAAATAGAAAGAAAAAGAAAAAGCAAGCAGAAAAAGCCAATAGCCCTTAAAACCAAAAGGCAAGGGTAAAAAGGATCCAAGGCTTTGAGCATCAATGGATAGGAGGGCCCAAGAAAATAAAATCCAGGCCTAAGCGGCTAAACCAAGCTGTCCCTAACCATGTGCTTGTGTCATGAAGGTCCAAGTGAAAAGCTTGAGACTGAATGGTTAAAGTCGTGATCCAAAGCAAAAAGAGTGTGCTTAAGAGCTCTGTACACCACTAACTGGGGACTCTAGCAAAGCCGAGTCACAATCTGAAAAGGTTCACCGAGTTATGTGTCTGTGGCATTTATGTATCCGGTAGTAATACTGGAAAACAAAGTGCTTAGGGCCACGGCCAAGACTCATAAGTAGCTGTGTTCAAGAATCAACATGCTTAACTAGGAAAGTCAATAACACTATCTGAACTCTGAGTTCCTAGAGACGCCAATCACTCTGAACTTCAAAGGAAAAACTGAGATGCCAAAACTGTTCAGAAGCAAAAAAGCTACAAGTCCCGCTCATCTAATTATAATTAATATTCATTGATATTCTGGAATTTATAGTATATTCTCTTCTTTTTATCCTATTTGATTTTCAGTTGCTTGGGGACAAGCAACAATTTAAGTTTGGTGTTGTGATGAGCGGATAATTTATACGCTTTTTGGCATTGTTTTTAGGTAGTTTTTAGTAAGTTCAAGCTACTTTTAGGGATGTTTTCATTAGTTTTTATGTTAAATTCACATTTCTGGACTTTACTATGAGTTTGTGTGTTTTTCTATGATTTCAGGTAATTTCTTGCTGAAATTGAGGGACTTGAGCAAAACTCTGAAAAAGGCTGACAAAAGGACTGCTGATGCTGTTGGAATCTGACCTCCCTGCACTCAAAATAGATTTTCTGGAGCTACAGAACTTCAATTGGTGCGCTTTCAACGGCGTTGGAAAGTGGACATCCAGATCTTTCCAACAATATATAATAGTTCATACTTTATTCGGAAATTGACGACGTAACTTGGCGTTGAACGCCAAGTACATGCTGCTGTCTAGAGTTAAACGCCAGAAACACGTCATGATCCGGAGTTGAACGCCCAAAACACGCTATAACGTGGAGTTCAACTCCAATAAACGCCTCAGCTCGTGGATAGATCAAGCTCAGCCCAAACATACACCAAGTGGGCCCCGGAAGTGGATTTATGCATCAATTACTTACTCATATAAACCCTAGTAGCTAGTTTATTATAAATAGGACTTTTTACTAGTGTATTAGTCATCTTTTGACAGTTTAATCTTTGACTGTTTAGTCTTTGATAATTCGGTCCTTTGATCACTCAGGGGGCTGGCCATTCGGTCATGCCTGAACCTTTTACTTATGTATTTTCAACAGTGGAGTTTCTGCACACCATAGATTAAGGGTGTGGAGCTCTGCTGTACCTCAAGTTTCAATACAATTGTTATTACTTTCTATTCAATTCTCTTCTATCCTTATTCCAAGATATACGTTATACTTAACTTTGATGAATGTGATGATCCGTGACACTCATCATCATTCTCACCTATGAACGTACGTGACTGACAACCACTTCCGTTCTACTCTAGGCTGGGCGCATATCTCTTAGATTCCCCAACAGAATCTTCGTGGTATAAGCTAGATAGATGGCGGCATTCATGAGGATCCGGAAAGTCTAAACCTTGTCTATGGTATTCCGAGTAGGATTCTGGGATTGAATGACTGTGACGAGCTTCAAACTCCTGAAGGCTGGGCGTGATGACAAGCGCAAAAGAATCAAGGGATTCTATTCCAACCTGATTGAGAACCGACAGATGATTAGCCGTGCTGTGACAGAGCATAGGAACGTTTTCACTGAGAGGATGGGATGTAGCCATTGACAATGGTGATGCCCTACATACAGCTTGCCATGGAAAGGAGTAGGAAGAATTGGATGAATGTAATAGGAAAGTAGAGATTCAAGAGGAGCATAGCATCTCCACACACTTATCTGAAATTCCCACTATTAATTTACATAAGTATTTGTATCCCTTTTATTTTCTTTTTATTATTAATTTTCGAAACCCATAACCATTTAATCTGCCTAACTGAGATTTACAAGGTGACCATAGCTTGCTTCATACCAACAATCTCTGTGGGATCGACCCTTACTCACGTAAGGTATTACTTGGATGACCCAGTACACTTGCTGGTTAAGTTTAACGGAGTTGTGTCCACACATAGCCAAGAGCCACAATAATGATTCCATACAACAACAAAGAATACTACATTGATGTGATCACAATTTCGTCCACCACACATCCGCCCCTCTCTTCTCCATTTAGAAAACCAAACGTTCTGTTTCAAATCCCCAATGCGCCAAATAAAACCTTCCTTCAGGATATCCCAGGCTCGACATATACTCTTCCAAACATAAGATTCCCTTCCTCGAGACGACTGAAACAATCATTCTTAGAAGAATGGTATTTCTCTGTCAACAGTTGAACCCATAGCTTGTCCGGATGGTGAAAAAGTTACCAAACTAGCTTTTCAAGAAGAGCAATATTAGCACAAAAAGGGTCTCTAATTCCCAGATCTCCAAACTTCTTAGGGGTGACCAATGATCAGGTTGAAGCCTATTTAAAATTTCTGCGTAAGCCCTTGGAAAGATAGATGACCATCCACTGTTGATACAGACCCGGTCAAATTTTTTCGCTACCTCAACTCCATTTTTAACCCTTCTGTACCAAGAAAATCGTCTTCCAATAGTCTTTAAGTCAAAAAGATCACTATCCCCTAGGGAGGTTGCAAGCCGATCTGCATGGCGACAGGCAATCCTTAGATTTATGAGAGAATAGTACTTCATTATAATCACCAAGAACAATCCATGGCCCGCAGAAAGACGATGACTGAGTAACAAGATAATCTCATAGCATAACTCTGGTATTAAACTGAGGACTACCATAGATACCACTGCACCTCCAAATCACATTATTTACCTGAACCTCAACTGTAACACATTGATCAAAAGCATCAACCCATTTGCAGTGAACACCCTGCATTGCAGAAAGGAACCAGATACATCTCTTATGTCCTGATGCCTCTACTATACCAATAGGGTGATAACTAAGTCTTTCTCAGAACAGTTTCAAGTGTTGAAATTGAAAAATCACCAAAGATAGGAGGAAAAAAGAAAAAAAAAAGCAACAATAACAGTAACAACAAAAAAACGACGATGAAGGAAAAAGAACTTGCGTATGCGAATTTGGAAGAAACGCCAGTATATGTAAATAATTTGGTTGTTTGGTTGCTAATATAACTTGAATGTCGAGCATTATTAATTAAAAAATATTTATAAAAAATGATACAAAATTTAAATCCCAATGTATTTATTATGCATTTATTAAAGTAAAGTATTTAAAACTTTCTATTATTAACAATCTTAACTAAGGACATAGGTTAGCCAAATCCATAAATAAATAATAAAAAGCACTAATTTGGTTTCAAATAAATAAACTTATTTTTAGTTTGTCTTAAAAGGAAATAACTTCACTTCACTTGTGTATTAGTGAATGTGTTATTTATTTCAAATGCTTGTATTTTACAATTTAATTTTAATATATAGATAGTGTAAAATATTTTATATAATTGTTTAATTATGTTTATTTTTTAAATAATTATTCATACTGTTAATATAAAAACTAATTATTATTATTAATGTGATGTTACATATTTAAATACATATATAAAATTATTCTATATTAATGTTACATTAAAATTAAATTTTTATATTTTATGATAAATTTTTAAATTCTCAATGCATTTGTTGTGTTTATTAAAGTAAAGTATTTAAAATTTTCTATTACTAGCAACCTTAACTTATATCTTTAGAGTATAAGTTAGCTAAACTCATAAATAAATAATAAAAACACTAATTTGGTTTCAGATAAATAAACTTATTTTTAGTTTGTCTTAAAAGGAAATAACTTCACTTCACTTGTGTATTAGTGTATGTGTTATTTATTTCAAACGCTTATATTTTACAATTTAATTTTAATATATGGATGGTATAAAATATTTTATATAGTTATCTAATTATATTTATTTTTAGATAATTATTTATACAATTAATATAAAAGTTAATTATTATTATTAATGTTATGTAATTAAACATGTATACAATTATTTTATATTAATAATATATTAAAATTAAATTTTCATATTTTATGATAAAAAAAAGTTGAAAACAAAGTAAAAGGTGAATGTGCATTTAAAATATTCCGAATTTCAAGAAAAACAAAGGTTTATATATTTAGCTTTTTTATATTATTAATGAAATTTAATAATTTATAAATAGACAAATAACACTATCTTTTTATGAGTTTACCTAACGTATTTTCTAAGGACGTATGTTAAGTTTATTAATTAAATTATTTATACAAAACATATAAAATTCAATTTTTAATGTATGTATTATACATTTATTTTAAATTAAAAATACTATTAAACTTTGCTACTAATAATTCAACAAAAATGAATTGTTTATAGTCACAGCCACAAAACCAAATAGACTTGAGTGTAACACTGTAATGAGTCGAAGACAACAACTGATCAATCAATCATCCAATTTGGACTTGTGAAAGAGATTTTTAATATTTTTGAATTTGTTAAAATGCATTTTTTCCATAGTTTCCGGTTATTAAAATAGAAGTGAAGCAGATAGTAATGAAAACTTCTATATTAAAGGGACCTATAAAGTTCTCAACCAAACAATATAGTTTCCTAAAAAAGAACAACTAAATTTTGTTTCAATGGTTAACCATTTCTTAGGGGATAGGCCAAACAATTTTTCATTGTTAACCATCATTTATGAGTTGAAGACCTATTTTGTCTGTTTTTCCTTCTTTGGTTTTCTTCAGTTTCTGAATGATTTCAATATACCAGGACTGAGAAACCACATCATGCTGCAATTTTTCTTCTCCCATCATTAATCCCCTACTTTGTTCTTAGCTAAAACTCCTCAATTACATTTGCATGTACCACTTTTAATTAATACCCTCCTAACCTATCTCAATCAATCAATCATTAGTCAATGTTTTTATATCTCTCTTTCTTTAGAGAAGATTAATTTCTCTTTTAATGTTTTTTCAACTGGGATTTGTAACGAACATGCAAATTCCATATGGTGATTATAGTCACTTATTTGAATTTGGTAACGGATAGAATATGTCTACTCCACCCCATTTAAGATTTTGATTATTGCATTGCATTGTGACCAAATATATAGTTTGTACTTTGAACATAACATTTCAGTTCACTAAAACAAAGATGGGTTTGAATTTAAGTAGCGCTCAAAGTTATCTTTGTAGAGTGATTCAACTTTCATCAAAGTATAGCTGGATCTTCATAAAAAGGCACCCATTAGTTTCTAGTGCCTTGATTTTCCTCTTCGTGTTGTACTTGTTCCTTTCTTATGTTTACCACTTCTTGCTTTACATGTTCCCATTCCTTTTGTGCACTGCAATCTTTGTTAAAATCTTTTGGAGCTCTGAGCAAAACCTTATTATAGATGTAAAAAAGGACAGCAAGAAAAAGAAAGTGGAGAGTGATGAAATTGCTGAAAAAAGGCATCCAAATACACCAATCTATGGAAGGCATGGAACCCTTGTTAAGTGTCCATCACAAAATGCAACAAGCAGAAGAAGGAACTTCACTGGGAGGAAGTTGGATGTGTACGGCGATCTAGAACACAAGGCGAAAGATTTGACCGAAGTGTTCCAAAATGAATTCACTAACATAATGTTTGGAAAATCAAGATCTTATAGGGTAGATGATGATCATTCGGATTTCTATGACTCTGTGGTGAAACATGAGACTCCTAAGTGTAAAAACGTGTTCTCTTCCGAACTACCACCACTGCCTGCCACCCCGAATCCACGCAATGTTAATCTCCACAATGATACCAAGAAAGAAGAGACTGATGAAAAGAATCCCAAGGATGAAGAAGTTAAAGAAGATATCGAGAAATCTGGTGAGATGACAGAGGATGAGCAGAAAGTTCCAATGGATATAGGTATCGCCGTGACGGAGAGAACCAAGAGGCTAGAGAACCTGATGGTAAGGAGAAGAGCAAGGGAGCAACTGAAGTTGCACATTGAGAAAGTTTTGGTTGATATGAAATCATCAGCTGCCAGAGGACAAAACATTGCACCATTGCTTGTGGCAAAAGTAAACAACTCTATGGATTCTTCAAAGGATGATTTTGATGGCATAGAGATGCCAGGTTCTGCACCAGCTATGAGAAGTCCTTTTGATATTCCCTATGATCCTTATGAAGAGAAACCCAATCTAACTGGGGATAACTTTGCTCAAGAATTCCCTTCTAGTCCACCACCCAACAAGGATACGGCATTCAGCAGGCATGAAAGCTTCATTTATGGATCCTCATATCAAAGTAATAGAAGGCATCTTTTAGGTAACAATCTGATCTTTTCAAAATTCAAAATGCTTAATTTTAGTCTTTAATGATATGTTATCATTTACTACACTAAAAACTGAAGGCCAAAACTAAAAATTTATCTAAGTTTTTTTCATATTTATTTCATTTAACTTTCTATTCAAATAATAACATATATTAGACAACAAATAATAATAATAATAATAACAAGAACATATTTGTTTTGAGATTATCGTTGCATATATATGTATATATATACACCAAAATCAACTACTAAATAAACAACAAAATATAAATATAAATATTAAAAATAAATTAAATAACACATGTATTTAAACACAAAAAAATACTAAAGAATTATTAGAATTTATTATTTTTGATTATCACTGTGTCATCAATTCAATTTTTTTTCTTTAGTTTAATAATCTAATAACATATTTTATTTTTATATTTTTAAATATTAATAGTTAATTCATGACAAAATAATGAATTTTAATGGCTTCTAATATTTTTCTTTACACAAATATACAATGATTGATGTTGGAATATAAATAAATTTTGATACAATTAAAATTTCTTTAAGGAATTTTTTTTGTGATTTCAATGTATCATGTTTTCTGCAAATCTTAAATTTTAGGGTCAATTTTGTTAATCTACTCTTTGGGGTTGGAATTCTAATTATAAAATTAGGCTAGGTCCACTAGTATTAAACTATTAATAGAAAAAAAAAGGTTCTATTTTAGGCTAAAGAACTTTAATATGAAAAAAGAGGTGAATTTTTACCTTTTTAATATGACAGTTGAATGTATACATATTATTACTGTTGCAGGTAGAGGAAACCATGACTGGTTTAGCCAATTATCCAGATACGGCACTGAAGCAGCTGAATCAGTAACTCCTAATCCACTAAGCGACTACGACGAAACCACACATGACGAAGCAGAAGAGAGATGCGAATTCGAAGATAACGACGACATCGAAAGAAAAGAAGAGGACGTTGAAGCAGCAGAAGAGATCAACAATGCTGCTCCAACAATCAAGCATAACGTAACTCAATCACAGATAGAAGAAATCGCAGAAGACAACGACTCTGTCTACAAATCCGTTCCAGCTACCCTAGCCGCCGCCGCTAACGCTAACGCTAACAACGATAAAAATAATCAAGAAAACGCGACCTTAGACAACAGTACGTTAAGAAGCCACACACCTTCGCTTTCTCTGGCTTCAGATCTGCAAGTTGAAGTTTCCGAAGTCGGTTCGCCAACCGTAACCGTCGATGAGAGCCATGACACCGTTACTACCACAGATGGAGAGTCTGTGTTGTACGACGGAGACGTCGACAGAGACGTTACGTCCGGTAGCGAAGACATGTGGGGAGCGTCGCTGCACGCGCGAGAGAGGCGAAGAGTTAGCGAGCAAGACATATCGGAATTGAGTCACTGGAGGGAGATTTCTTCGCCGGGTTCTTTGAACGTAGACGAGGCAGAGAACGCGGCTGATGTGAGTTCAATGTCTTCGAAATCAGACTTGCCGGAAGATACACCTAGTGCAACTCATGCTGGAAGCAGAGATCACAATATCTTTGGAATTGGTATGATGGATTTTAGAGGAGAAATTTCCAGTAGATCACATCCTTCCCCTTCTTCTTCTTCTTCTTCCAAAGTGCCGCCGCGACGGAAGCGATTTATACCTAGCCGTAGCGCCGAGCGTACACCTGATCGTCGACCACAATATTCAGAAAAAGAAGAGGTAAGACTTGTTTGATAGTTAGCTTCGTGATTAGACACATACGTATTATATATGGAATTTAATTGTTATATATTGTTATCACAAAAATAGAATTTTAGATATCTAACAATATTAAAAAAAAATAATTACCAAATCAATCACCCAAATTTTAAAAGCTAATATTTTAGTCTCCAAAAAAAAATTATATATATTATAATCTCTAACTGGATTTTTCGGTTATTTTGTGACAACACTTATTAACGAAAACTGCTAAGTTGGCACGTTAATTTACACATGTGACTATTAGATGAATACTTAACAACTCCATATATGAATTAACGTGCAAACTCTGCGTCAGGAAGTAGATTGAGACTGTTATGTCTCATGGAAAAAAATATTGTGATTTGATCTTTATATTAATTTTTTTTGGGGTAAAAATATCCGCTTTTAAATTTTTAGAAACTGATATAGATAATTACTTTAAAAAAAATACTATATGTGTATATAAAAAATAACTACTATGTATTTGCTCATAAATACATAAGTTATTTAACTCAGTCTCAATTTATATTTTATATTTTAATATATATTGAATACAAGTGATTAATTTAGTACATGATTCTTGATGTACACTTAGTATAGTTTCTTGAATTTGAATCAAATTAATACTAGTCAATTCTTCATAATTTTTAAAAAAATATTGATAACATTTTTATAGATATTCAAAATTAATTTTTTTTAAACTCACTAAATTACTGTCATAAATAATCTTTTAATCATATAAATTTAATTAGATGACAAAGTAAGTAAAAATTAAACTTATTCATTTGCAGGGAAAGGAGAACTCTAAATTCATGAACAAACTATGCCTTTTGCACTTAGCATTTGGCACTCTACCATTTCGTTTTAGTTAACTTACGTAGATAGAAGGTGTATTGTTGAGATAATAATTTTTTTGGGTTAAAAATGTAACACCAACAACATATCTAAAACCTGTTTTTTACTTTGTTTTTCTTTACATTTACACAACTTTGTTTTGTAACAGGAATGGATTAATGTGACAGAGAATTTGATAAACAGGGTAGTAAACAACTCGGCAACTACTGAACAAGAAAACATTCAGATCATGAAAGGTAATGAAGATAGTGGTGGTGCATCAGTTGTAAGACAAGAAGTAGTTTATGAAGTTCCAACCAACTCAAGTTCATCAACTTCACCAAGGTCTATATTATTCCATAAGGCCATGGTAGACCAAGCTTCTTCATCAGCTCATAATCAGGAAATGCAATTAGACGTTCAACAATCTAACGTTGAGGATACGGTACCAGAAACCTTATACGGTGAAAGCGAACTTGACAACAAGCCTCAAAATAATCAGCCTTTAGACCTTAGTCATTCTCAGGTGTGAATTGTTCTAGCAAGTATTTTGCTTATTGCTTCTTTTATCTATATTTTTAGTAGCAAGTTAAACATTGAACATACAAGGGTTAGTTATAACTGTTAGTCAGAGTGATGAAACTCTTATTACTCAAGCCTTTTGGGCTATTATCAAATGTTCTGGTCTAGTTTGACTCTAATCTTATTTGGGTCTATCACTGACAAACCGTTATTCACTCACATAAATCTCAATTAGTGTATCTTAAAGGTGAACTTTTAAAGAATTCATATAATTTAACTATGGTTGTAACCTAGTTTGCCAACGACTAAGCCATAACTTGTGCATTATTTGTGATATTGACTAGGAGCATAGCCATTCCCCTGATACTTTCATTGAAGAATCAAAGAAAGACGAGAGCAATGAAGGCAAACTGATACCTTTAATTAGACAAGATGATAGTGCAGAACCCTCTATACCAGCTGAGGTGATGGCTTCAAAAGACATGAATGAGAAATCAAGAGATTTATTTGATGATAAGGTAACATTTGAGACTTTAAAAATTGACATGTTTTAGTATATTAGTCCGTCAAAACGCTATTACCTGTTGGTGTTGGCAATGTAGATCCCACTATTTGTTGATAATTTTTGGTCATGTTACATGACCAATAGTTGTGTTGTGTAGTCTGCATATAGCTAACATAAGGAAAAACAAAGAAATCAACTAATTAAAAATAGAGTTGCTAGCTACATAATATTGTCGGTCACTTTTTTTTCTCTCTTTTTTTTAATCTCTTACTATTATACATCTTTCTTGTAAAATTCAATAGGAGACCATGAACTCACAAATGCAAGAATCATCCTCACTAGTACACACAGAGAGTGAAGATAAACCCCAAGAATCAATAACACAAGAGGCTACCGAGGAACCATTAATAAATTTTGAAGCAAGTGGCACAAATTATACTAAAGATGTTGAAGGAGAACATGCAGATTTGAATATGAATGAAGTCATAGGTTTATCGGAATCAAAAGGTGAAAGTGATAACAAGAATGAATTAGATAAGTCACATCATGCCTCAGAAGAAGTGAATCTTTTGCAAAAGGAGCCAAATCAAAAGGTTGAAGATCATATGAAGCAAGACAAGTTGGACACACAAAAAATCTCTGAAGAATCTTCACTACCAAAGGTCACTGATGTAATCATCGATGCGGAAGAGAAGTTATTAGAATCTGATAATAGCAATAATGAAACCAAGCTTTTGTCTAAATCAACAAATGAAATTGATGAGGTGAGTAACAACGAAAATGAAAAAGCATGAAGAGTTACTTCAGCTTGAGGATCTTAGTGCACCAAAGCCAAATAAACCAAATGATAGCTCAAAGTTCCAAAGAGTCAGTAGTTTTGGTTGAACATGGTATTAGTGGAGCCAATTTTGATTGAACCAAAGACGAAAAATGAGGGCCTTGAAGAGTATTCGCTAAGGAGAAAAAAGAACTCTACATCAAGTTTTTTACATCTAATTATCAAATTAAATAATAACATGTGAACCTTTTCTTGACATGAGTAGAGACTTAAGCTGATAATTGAATGAATAATTCAAAAAGAACTTGATATACCTTTGTGAAGTGGTTCACTTGGACAAGTGTTTGAGGCTTGCTACTTTTTGGTGTTAGCACACAAGGAAGCGGAGTTCCATTACTTAGTTTTTTCCATCATCAAGTGTCAGATTAATCATGAGTCTGAAGTAGACAAAAGGAGATGGCATGAAGCAATCAAATATAGTATTTAATTTCACGCAATGAATGTGTTGTACATGGTTCCCATTTCCCAAGTTCAGAACATTATTCTCAGTCACAATGTACATAATGTTATCGTACTTAACAATGTAAATATATAAAAGGAAATTGTATTTTTGTTATCCAATACTTCAAAAAATGTATAAAAATAAAACTCCCATTATACAACTTCAACCATTAGGTAAGAGAGATCTGACAATTGATTTCGTTGACTACTTGTCCTTGACTCCCTTGTTTCTTCTCTTTGGTTCCATTGCTCATAGACACAGTGAAGTAGCTTTGCAATGAGTGACATGGATGAATATGATAGGTTGTACAAGAATCCCAACGAACCCATTGAAGCTCGTCTCAAAGACCTTCTTTCTCGTATGACTTTGAAGGAAAAGATTGCTCAGATGACCCAAATAGAGCGCAGGGTTGCTAGCTCCTCTGCTCTCAAGGACTTAAACATTGGTATCTATCTATTTATCTATAGCTTGGCCCCTTTCTAATTGAGTTCGAATTTTAGAAAGTTCGTTAATGCTTCAACAACTTTACATCCAGTAACTGGTGTTTTTCGCAGCTAAGCAAACTCTTGAGTTCCACGGATTTAGGTAAACTTTTGAGTTTGATTGGCTTATATATTGATTGGGGGTTTAGGAGACTTGGGTGACAGATTTATATACAATGTCTTGAACTTGTTTGAACCATGGACGTTTCTACTTGTCAGTTTCTACATTCTGTGATCATTACTTTATTTACATGGTACATTTACTTATTTCTGTTTTTCTGAAGGAAGTGTATTCAGGGGAATGGATCCTCTCCAGTTTTTTCAACACTTGACAAAATACAGTGCAATCTCTTACCTTTGATTTTAATAGTGGGACCAGAAATAAATAAGAGAGAGGGTGTGGTGAATGGTTAGATTAAACACTGCACACCATCCAGTTTTTTATTCACTGGAGAGGATCCACTCCCGTGTATTCAGTGCTCCAAACAATGGACCTTTTGAGAAGGCACTGTCATCAGATTGGTCTGATATGGTGGACGGCTATCAGAAGTTGGCGCTTGAATCACGGTTGGGGATACCAATCATTTATGGGATTGATGCTGTTCATGGTAACAATAGTGTCTACGGTGCTACTATATTTCCTCACAATGTTGGTCTTGGAGCTACCAGGTTGGTGTTCAATCTTCTCTCTTCACTTTGTTGTGTGTTTTGGGAGTATGCTCTCCCTTCATGTTCTTCCAGCCTGAATTTTCTAATAAACTTCTTGATATGTTAGCTAGAAACCTTTGTGATTGGAACCTTAACTTCAAATGGAGTCATTCCACATAAGTAGCTATTGAGATTAGAGTTATTAAAAGGTAGCTGAAAAAACCAAGGAAAATATGATTGAGATATAATATTATTGATAAGCTCAATTGTCAGAGCAGTAAGAGGTCGTGTGTACTTCAAAAGATGCCTAGAAGACCAAATACTTTCATGTTCTTGTATTCAATTTAATTCTTAAGAGCATGAATTCCAGCTCCTGATTTGGTAAGAGATTGCTTCTAGGTCATCTAGATTATGCTTTGTTTTGACATACAAGTCTTGTTGTTATCTTAAACAAACTTTGGTTTTTCATTCATGGTGTGGTAGAGATACAGATCTTGTTCAAAGAATTGGAGCTGCAACTTCACTTGAACTCAGAGCTAGTGGAATTCACTACACTTTTGCTCCTTGTGTGGCAGTAAGGCATCATAATCAACCAATCATTATTTGTTTCTGAATTAGTTATGCTCATTAAAAAAAATCTTCTGACTTCCACTCTATACAAGAGTCATTTTAGCAATTCGTGCAATGTCAACAGTGGTTAGGCATGGTGTTAAAACTGGTATTTATTGAATGAAAATGCAGAAATTACAATAGAATAGAAAATGATAGCAGAGGAATTTCGAGAGTCCTCTTCTCTCCTAGTCTAGGCCTTTCCAAGTCTTTTCCTGCCCCAATACCTATTCGGTTCCTCCTTTTATTGCCTCACCCTCTCTCTAATCGAAATCTTCATAATCATGCAATTTCCCTGATTCTCCTCTGATTGATTCAATCAGTTATTGCCTCCTAAAATCATGCAGTCCCTGATTCTCCTTTAACTAATTCAATCAGTTATTGCTTCCTAAAATAAATCAATTATTTAAATCAGTTATTCCTCCCTTTCCTTTATTATTTCGTCTAGAATAATGATAAGGTAAAGGGATCATTATCTTCCCTTTTTTAGATGCCTGCACTGCTGACTCAGCATTTTCCTTAGGGTATGTAACAATACCCTCCCCTTGAAGCATCACCTTGTCCTCAAGGTGAAAGGAGGAAAAAATGGCCTGGATCTCTCTTGCTGCCTCCCAAGAATTTTCAAATTCAGGGAGGTCCTTCCACTTGATCAAAACCTCCAGGTTCCCATCAGCCTTCTTTCTAACAGCCAATACATCTTCAGGTTCTGCTTGCAGTACATACTCCTCAGTCAAGGCTACTGGTAGGGGCTGAACCTGAGTGCTGGGGTTTACACATTTCTTCAACAAGGAGACATGAAAAACTGGATGCACTCTTGCATTGGGGGGAAGCTTCAGCTTATAAGCAACTTGTCCAATTTTCTCTAGAATTTCATAGGGACCATAGAATCTAGCACTCAGCTTCTGGTTTACTCTCCGGGCCAGTGTCTTCATCCGGTAGGGTTGCAACTTGAGATATACATGTTCCCCTGGTTCAAAAACCACTTCTCGCCTCTTACGATCTGCATATGTTTTCATCCGGTTCTGCGCCCTTTCTAGTTGGAACCGCAGCTCGTCCAGCATCTGATTGCGTTCCCCCATTAGAACTCTAACTTCCTCAACTGCAGCTTCTTCCCCTCCTCTCAACAACGCGGGAGGTTCTCTCCCGTAGAGTGCTTTAAATGGAGTCATTTTGATGGAGCCATGATAATTGGTATTATACCAATATTCAGCCCAACTCAACCAGCGAGGCCACTGTGTTGGTTTGGAACCTGTGAAGCATCGAAGATAGGTCTCCACGCACTTGTTCACCGCTTCACTTTGTCCATCAGTTTGCGGGTGATGGGCCGAACTCATTTTTAGCGCTGTGCCTGCTGCCTTAAAAATTTCAGACCAGAAAGCACTCATGAAGAGTCTATCTCGGTCGGAAACAATGGAACTTGGGAAACCATGAAGCCTCACAACCTCCTTCACGAACAGTTCAGCCACTTCTTTGGCTGTGTATGGGTGAGAAAGGGGAAAAAATGTGCATATTTGGTCAATCTATCCACCACCACAAAGATGGTGTCTTTCCCGACAGCTTTCGGAAGCCCCCCAATGAAATCCATGGAAATATCCGACCAGACGTTGGTCGGAATTGGAAGTGGTTGCAGCAGGCCGGCCGGTGATAAAGTGGAGTGTTTGTTCCTCTGGCACACCTCACATTGCTTCACATATTCCATGATAGTTCCCTTCATTCCTTCCCAAAACAAAACTCCTGATATCCTCTTGTAGGTTCTAAAGAACCCGGAATGCCCTCCTATCTTCGAATCATGGAATTCTCGGAGGAATTTAGGAATCCACTTGGAATGCTTCGAAATGACTAACCGGCCATGGTACAGCAGCCTCCTATTGCGCCATTCATACCCAGCTGCTATTTCTCTCCCCTGAATCAAGTCTTGGATAATCCCTTGTAGCTTGGGATCTTGCTGGACTTCTTCCTCTATGCCTTCCCAATCTGCTGTGGACACTACTGAAACTGCTGCAAACTGAAATTTCCTGGAGAGTGCATCAGCAACTCGGTTATCACTTCCTGCCTTGTATTTGATCTCAAAGTCGTACCCGAGCAGCTTAGTTATCCATTTTTGCTGTTCTTCTCCACCAATCCTCTGATCAAGCAAAAATTTGAGGCTTTTTTGATCCGTGTAAACCGTGAATCGCCGTCCTAAGAGGTAATGTCTCCACCTTTGGATGGCCAATACGATGGCCATCAGCTCCCTCTCATACACGGATTTGGCTTGGGCCCTCTCTGAGAGTTTTTGGCTCATAAATGCTATGGGTCTGCCCTCTTGTAACAGCACCGCCCCAATTCCTTTTCCAGAAGCATCGGTCTCTAAAGCAAATGGCTTGGAAAAAAGATGGAATGGCTAATACCGGCACGGTCACCATGGCCTTCTTCAATTGTTCGAAGGCTGCCTGCGCGTCACTTCCCCATCGGAAACAGTCTTTCTTCAACAGTTGCGTGAGAGGCCAGGCGATAGCACCATAGTTCTTCACAAACCGGCGGTAGTATCCGGTCAGCCCCAAAAAACCCCGCAACCCTTTTAAATCCTTCGAAATGGGCCAATCTACCATGTCTTGTATTTTCTGAGGGTCTGCAGCCACCCCTTCATTGGAAATCACATGCCCCAAGTAATCAATCTTCTCTTGGGCGAATTTGCACTTCTTCTTGTTGAGGAAGAGTTTATGGCTCCGGAGGACCGTGAATATTTGTCGCAAGTGATCCCAATGATCCTCTAAACTGCTACTATAAACAAGAATATCGTCAAAAAATACCAGAATAAATTTCCTCAGGAAAGGCCTCAATACCTGGTTCATGAGTGCCTGGAAAGTGGAAGGGGCGTTGGTAAGCCCAAAGGGCATCACCATGAACTCATAATGGCCCTCATGAGTTCGGAATGCTGTCTTGGGAATGTCCTCTTCCCGCATACGAATCTGGTGGTATCCCGATTTAAGGTCGAGCTTCGAAAACACCCTTGCTTCTCCCACCTCATCCAACAGCTCTTCGATGATCGGAATGGAAAACTTGTCGGCCACCGTGATCCGGTTCAAGGCCCTGTAGTCTACGCAAAACCGCCAACCACCATCCTTCTTGACTAAAATGACTGGACTCGAGAACGGGCTGGTGCTGGGCCGAATTATTCCCGAACTCAACATCTCCTCTACTATTTTCTCAATCTCGGTCTTCTGGTAATGGGGATAACGGTATGGCCTAATGCGAGGAATTGTTGATCCTTCCTTCAAGATTATGGCATAATCTTGTTCTCTCTTGGGAGGTAGTCCCTCCGGTGTGCTAAATAAGTCCCCAAAAGATTGCAGAAATTGCTCAACATCCCCAGAAAAGGGTTCTGCAGGTTGGGTTTCAGTGGCTGCCAGGACAGGGGTGATGACAAAACCTTCTTCTTGATTCTTTAGCGCTTGCAAGGTAGTCTTCCAAGAGGCCTTACTTCTGCTTAGTGAAGGATCTCCCTGCAAATGGAATTCCTTATCTCCTTGCTTCCAGCTCAAAGTTAATTCATTATAATCCCCCACAAATTTTCCCAAGCTGGCCAGCCATCCTGCTCCAAGAACAACCTCTGAACAGCCCAGTTTCATGACAAAAAAACTCTGAATAATTGGAATTCCTTGAATAGTCACCTGCAGTTTCTCACAGCCCTCATGTCCCCTTTCTATGGCACCATTCCCTACCTCTACTCGAAATTCCCGTACTCTTTTCACTGGCAGGGACAGCCACCTAACCACCTCGGTGGCTATGAAGTTTGCCGACGCTCCTGGGTCTATGAGCACCATCACTTCCTGGCCCATGATCGCCCCTCTCACCTTGAAGGTTTTGTGTGTTGTCAATCCCCAAAAACTGTAGGAAGACAACTGCAGTTCAACTCCTTTGGGTTTCTCCACTGGCAATTCTGACCTCTCATCCTCCTGCTCGGCTTCGTGGTCTTCTTCTTCTTCTTCAATCAACAAAATCTTGTAGTGTTTCATAGGACAGACATGGGTCGGTCCCCACTTCTCTCCACAACGGAAACATAAGCCTTTCCGCTGTCGCTCTGCCCATTCCTCATCGGAGAGTCACCGCGTTCCACTGCCTCTGGTCCCAGAGGATGACGCCGCGCCGCCTCCCCCAACCGAGATCGAGTTAGTGCTAGCGCGTGTGATCGAAGGGGCTCAGTTGGTGTTGGGTCCCGATTCCACTCTCACTCCGCTTCTGGAATCATGTAAGTTGGGATGAGTCCAGTTAGGATTTTTTTGAAATCCCATGCTGATAGATCCAGGTCCCCCCGACCCGCCTCCTTTGGATCCTCCTTCTCCTTTTCTGCCCGTCGAGTTCACTCCGGAATCCTGCCAGGCACGGTTTCTCCACTCAATCGCCATGGCTCTATCCATCAACGCCGGCAGATTATCAAAGCTTGCCACGTCCAGTTCTGCCTGAATCTCCCTTCTAAGGCCGTTCACAAAAATACACATGAGAGTCTCTGCCCCGAGGTTTCGTTGTGTCCTGGCCGCTGCTTCAAAATCTCTTCGGTACTGTGCGACGTCTCCGACTTGGCGCACCTGTAATAGCGGAGCCATTGGGTTAAGAGCTGCTTCTGGTTGGAACCTCTTTAGGAGGTCTTGCTTGAACCTCATCCAGGTATGAAAAGGAGTGTTCTTCCCACCATTCGAACCAGGTGAGGGCCTCCCCTTCCAAAGCCAGTGTTGCGAAATCCAGCCTCTACGCCATAACTACTCCGATTACCCTGAAGTAGCGTTCCATTCTCACCAACCAGCCATTCGGATCCTCCCCCGAGAATATCGGTAAGTCAAATTTTCGAATTGGTTCGAATCTCCTCTGCCCTTCGTCTTCTGCACCGTTCCCTTCTACCCTCTCGTCATCTTGCTCGTTCCTTCCACCGTCATTTCCTCCTCCGGTGTCGTTTGCACCAGCGCCTCCACCTTGGTGCTGTTGAGGTAGCCACTCCCTTATTTGTCTCAACATATTTGCTGAGAATGCCTCCAAG
Source organism: Arachis hypogaea (assembly GCF_003086295.3). NCBI lineage: Eukaryota > Viridiplantae > Streptophyta > Magnoliopsida > Fabales > Fabaceae > Arachis > Arachis hypogaea. Next base: position 27,980,749 of record NC_092042.1, on the reverse strand, counting down.
GATCGTTGTTGAGCTTCCTGTAACTCCTCAATCCGTTTCTCTACCGCATCCAACCTTGACTCCATGGCAGCTCGCGTGGACACCATGCACAGAACACCCAGAACCGGTGCTCTGATACCAGTTGTTAAAACTGGTATTTATTGAATGAAAATGCAGAAATTACAATAGAATAGAAAATGATAGCAGAGGAATTTCGAGAGTCCTCTTCTCTCCTAGCCTAGGCCTTTCCAAGTCTTTTCCTGCCCCAATACCTATTCGGTTCCTCCTTTTATTGCCTCACCCTCTCTCTAATCGAAATCTTCATAATCATGCAATTTTCCTGATTCTCCTCTGATTGATTCAATCAGTTATTGCCTCCTAAAATCATGCAGTCCCTGATTCTCCTTTAACTGATTCAATCAGTTATTGCTTCCTAAAATAAATCAATTATTTAAATCAGTTATTCCTCCCTTTCCTTTATTATTTCGTCTAGAATAATGATAAGGTAAAGGGATCATTATCTTCCCTTTTTTAGATGCCTGCACTGCTGACTCAGCATTTTCCTTAGGGTATGTAACACATGGGTTTGTACTTTTGCGGCATCTATTCTTGGTAGCATGGAAGAGGTGATAGATGGCAACCCTATATTGACGTTTACAAGTAAAGAGCAAAATCATACTTAATGTAGTGTTACAATCCAGATTTTGGCCTAGATAAGCAGTGGTTATTTGGTCCTTACTCCTTATTTGAAAATATTATTTGGCATTTTACCTTGAAGCAATTAATATTGTGTATGTTCTGTACTTAGTACTATTGCTGTGTACAGTTACTCTGTACTGTACAACAAAGTCTCTTACAAATAATATTAGAGTTGTATAGTAATACTCACACATTCACGAAAAAAAAGGGTTATGAAAGAGAGTAAAAATGTTTCGCTTCTTCTGAACTGAATTTAGAGATGAGAATTGATTCTGGTTAATAAAAACCAAACATCTTCTCAAATTGATGAAATTTTGGAAAACTTAAGATTTAAACATCCATGACAATAAGAGGCATAGGTTGTGCTTCTTTTTCTTTTATTTGTGGCACTTAACATTCAAATAGACTAGTACTGAAAATGCAGATATTCAACTCACATAAATAGTTGAATGGACAGGTTTGTAAAGATCCAAGATGGGGAAGATGCTATGAGAGTTACAGTGAAAACACTGAAATTGCTGGAAAGATTACTTCTTTTGTTTTAGGTTTGCAGGGCCATCCTCCGGAAGGATACCCAACAGGCTACCCGTATGTGGCTGGAAGGTAGACGAAAGCCATTGATGCTACTTACATTGGTGGAGAGACAGAGACGGAAAGATGGAGACTGAGAGACAGAGACGGAAAGACTGGAATTGAAATAAATCTTAATATTCTCTTTAGTGTAAAGTGGAAGACAGAAATTGAAACAAGAATGAAATTTTAATTTAATTTGTATAAAAGATAAAATTAGAATTAATTAATTGAAATGAAGGTATTTTAGGTATAAAATATTATTAAAATTTCAGTCTTCATCTTTAAAAATTTTAGTCCCCTATGTTCCCATTTTTTGGAGGTACTCAAATACTAAAATTTTGGGGACAAAGATAGAAATTTTAATACCAGTCTCTAAACCAACAAACATGATATTGAGTCTCAGTCTCTAGTCTCTGTCTCATTACCTCAAACCAAATGCTAGCTAAGAGACTTAATCTACAAATCTCTTACCTTTGTCATCTTTTTTCTTCATAGTCTTCTCTTGACTGTATTTTTGAATTGATTGTAAATGAAAATGCATCTGGTTGAAATTCCTTTAGCAATCTATATACCAGCATAAATCTTTAAAAGCCATCACAATCTCAAGTTGTGAAATTACTCTTTTCGGAATTTGAAACAAACACATCCTAAAAAGAAGGAAATCTCTATGGCTTTTGAGTTTCCTGAAGTTATTGTGAAAGGGAGTAACTCAACTCTCATTGTGCAGGAAAGATTTATTTTTCCTTCTATCCCAAGTACTGCTGTAAAATGTGACATGTTTGTTTAAAAAATTTGTTACATTTTTCCTAGTTTACATGTCATTTATTTTACACATATGTGCAATTTAAGTACTTGCATGCTCTTGGAGTATTTTTAGTGCATGATCCAAAAGCATCCATAACCACTCATTCTATATCTTTTATATAACTTCTAAACATTATAAACAAAAACAAGAAGCTGTAAATGTTCTTTGAGCACAATGAGTTAGCTTTCATTTTTTTTTTTTAAAATGAGCGATGAGTTACATATCTTTCTTTATCAAGGCCATATTCATTCACCTGAGTTGCATTACAGGAACAATGTTATTGCTTGTGCCAAGCATTTTGTTGGAGATGGAGGAACAGAGAAAGGTGTAAATGAGGGGAATACTGTGTTATCATATGAAGACTTGGAGAGAATACACTTGGTCCCTTACGTGTACTGTATACAGCATCGAGTTTCGACCATTATGGTGTCATATTCTAGCTGGAATGGAAACAAACTCCATGGTCACCATTTTCTTCTAACTGAAATTTTGAAAGGAAAACTAGGCTTCAAGGTGGGATGTTTTCTACAAATTTTATCTTGAGTAAAGTGAAAATTAGATTCTCGAGGATTTTGACTTAGAACTAAGTAGTCTTTGAAGAAAATAAAAGTACCATGGATATTAAACAGTGGACACTTATGTCCTTCCGCTAATGGATAGTGCAAAACGAAACAGAGTTGCCCATGTATTTCGATATCTACAGACTACAGTGGTGTGTGTCCTATTGTTGTACGTGAGCATGGAAACAATGTAGTTTTGAACAGTAAAACATTCATTATCTTTTGAGTTTCTATATAACCTTTATCAGCTGTCCTCTATTTATAACGAATCCTACTAAATTAGGTGAAGTTTTGCTCCAAAAGTTGTTATCTTACATAACAATCTTTCAAAAATAGACACATTGCAGTAGTTGACGGTATATATAAGCACCATCGTTAAGTTTTACGTGATGAATTGATAGAAGGATATAACGTGTCCACCATTTGTTATCTTAGGGGTCCAAATTGGTACTTTTTTTTTCAAGGATTAATTGGTCCGAAGTTAAAATCTTCAGAGACCTAATTGTCACTTTACTTTATTATCTTTTAATCAATTGCTGCCATAAGCAAACCACTTTTACAAACCATGTCATTGTTACATTTTGGTACATCATTCAATCAATATATCTAGATACAATATCCAGTAATTCACCAAAAAGTTACAGTGACTGGTAAAAGGGAACACAGGGAGTGTTTTCTTTTATTTGTGAAATTCATATAAAGCATAATGGATAGACCAAATACTTTGGTATAGGGATTTGTGATTTCTGATTGGGAGGGAATTGATGAACTCTGCCAACCATACGGATCAGATTATCGTCACTGCATCTCCACTGCCATCAATGCAGGAATTGACATGGTATACTTCAATTCCCTATGTATTTTAGCAATGATGCTTAGCTTTATTTGCTTTTCTAAATAGTATCATAAGGGCATTAATATATTTTAGCAAGGTGCCTTGAGAATTGATAAGCAAAACCTGTTTTATCTTCTATTTAAATATACATTCTCAAAAATATGCAGGTGATGGTCCCTTTTAGATATGAACTTTTCTTGGAAGAGTTGGCCTTTCTAGTGCAATCAGGGAAAATACCAATAGCCAGAATTGATGATGCTGTTGAGAGGATTTTGAGAGTGAAGTTTGCTGCTAAACTTTTTGAGTTTCCTTTGACTGACAAATCTTTGCTTGATATAGTTGGTTGCAAGGTAAGCAAAATTAGCTCCCACTAAATTTCTCTTTCAAGTGCTAAGGCTTTTTACTAATCATTTTTGGATATTTTATGATACTTCCGTGTCTGATCAAGCTGAGTGAGTTTTGTCATAATCTAAAGAAGTTTTCCGTTATTGTCTTGAAATAAAGGATACAAAGACATTAGTGTTACGAAATAGAGAGTAGCGCAAGCGTTAGTGGAATAACAAAAACCAACACAAAAAGGATTAACATGGTTTGACTTAACACCTATGCCAACGAACAAAGACAACAAACAAATATTTCACTATGAAATATAAAAGAGATACAAAATAGGCGATGATTTTACTTAAAAGAAAAATATAGGTAAACAATGAAAATACTAAACAATGTGAACAAATGGATATATTGGATGTTCAATTTACTAGGTGTGCGGATGGTTATCCTAATATTAAGATTTAGGTGAGTAATTTAAGGATGTAGTGTGTTTTTATTTTATTGGGCCAATTTTAGAACTCATTATTCACAAAAGTCATTATCTACCTAGCAAAGTCCTTAATTAAATCAAATGTCTAATGAGATATCAAAATGATGACCAAACACTACCAACGCAAGTTGGCACAATTGGATGAGGGTCTGTGTTCCTTAACCATTTTTTCCAGGTTCGATACTCACTGGAGGATGGGAATGGAGCTTGCTTGGGAGAGTTGCCCACTTTGTGCCTCTGCAGTACCCAAGGGATTAGTCATTGGGTTTCCGGCCTGATGGATATTTGGTGCAAACCAAAAAAAAAAAAAAAGATGACCAAACACTCAAACCCAAGTTCCCAAATCCCTTATACATTATAGCATTTATCTCAACAGGGCACACTATCCTCACAAAATAAAAGAAACTCAAAACAACACTCTCACCAAGTATACCAAAAGGACATGTGTTGAAGCAAGAAGCAAAATTACTTCTGCTGCTGGATATACAACACGGTTGTGTTTGGTGCACAATGAGCTTCGGCTAAATGCAACAAGCCACAAAAGTTGATAAAAAACTAGGCCACCGACAATTTAACTTTTAGCAACCTAAATTGATTTTAAATATTTCAGAATAGTTAGGACAAAAACATGTTTGGGGAACGAACAAACATTTAATCTAAGCTGGAGTTTTTCTTTTAATAAAATAAAGCTTTATAATTATTATTTTTTCATGGACAAGTTCGTCCAAAAATTTAGCATTCTTAAGGGAAGGACCATGTTAAATTTATATTATAACATTATGGACATTTTGAAAACAAGAAAACGTAGGGGATGATTTTGATTTTCAACAAAAACCTCAAGAACCAAAGCAGTACTTACTTAACCTACAAAACAATGTGCCTGCAGAGGCAGTATTCTCCAAGAAATTAAGTCAATAATCATGAGGAAAAAGGAAGAGAATGAGAGAGCATCAATAAATATCTGTAAGAGACACAACTAAAACTGCTTCAACTTAAACTATCTTCGAAGGAAAAATATCCTAAATAATAAGATTTTTTGTATGGTTATGGTTCCATTTCGAATCAAAATTACTATATGTTCTTGCCAAAATGTTCACAATTTTATACTGTCATTTGAATGTTATGTACAATTTTTTTTCTTTAATTGATAGACTTCCAATTACCATCAAACTGTTTCTGCAGCCACATAGAAATCTAGCTCGAGAAGCTGTTCAAAAGTCCTTGGTCCTGTTGAAAAATGGAAAGGATCCTGGTAAACCTTTTCTTCCCTTGAGCAAGGATGCTAAAAGAATTCTTGTTTCTGGAACTCATGCCGATGATATCGGATATCAATGTGGAGGGTGGACCGGTTCTAAATATGGATCTAGTGGCCAGATCGCAATTGGTAAGCCATTGTTATATTTCTGATTCTGTATATATAATTCTCTAAGCTGCTTTAGAAGAGATCATTGCTATTATTGATGTGTTTACAAAGTGAGTTTTGGAAAGAAAGGATTGGAAAGTTTTTCGATCTGTCCACTCCCCAATACCAAGATTTAATCATAAATGTAGGATTAATATCTGCACTAAGAAATATATTTTTTTTCTTTGATTTGTTAATATTTTCCATGGTACTGAGTTGTGACATTTATACAGATATGCTTGGTTTTTGAATTTTCTTTAGAGTGGAAGTTGTGAAATTTGTAGAACGGAAGTATGTAATGTGAAAAACTTCCTTAGTTTAATAACTATTACATTTGAACTGAGGACTCAGCTTTTTGATCTGTGTCATAAATATTCAAAGAGTTTTATTGGCTATTGATCAGCTAACACAATGCTAGTCTTTTATCTGGTTTTCCAATTATTCACAATATCGGTAGAGTTTGATCATTGATGCTTCTATAGCTTAAAATCTTTGAGTAATTCGTTCCATTTCAGGCACAACTATCTTAGATGCTATTAAGGAAGCAGTGGGAGTAAAAACAGAAGTCATTTATGAGCAATATCCATCAATAGAGACCATCAAGCGCCACGAGTTTCCTTTCGCCATTGTTGTCGTCGGTGAGGCTCCCTACGCTGAGGGCAGAGGTGACAATTCAGAGCTCACAATCCCTTTTAATGGATCTAGAATCATAAACCTGGTTGCTGATAAAGTCCCAACACTAGTGATTCTGATATCTGGAAGACCATTGGTCATAGAGTCATGCTTGTTGGAAAAGATAGATGCTCTTGTTGCTGCTTGGTTGCCAGGTACTGAGGGACAGGGAATCACAGATGTCATCTTTGGTGATCATGAATTCAAGGGTCAACTACCAATGACATGGTTCAGAAGAGTTGAACAGCTTGATCAACTAGTTGATCATGGAGTTAAGTCCTATGATCCCTTGTTCCCTCTTGGTTATGGACTAGCATATAATAAGGAGAATTTATATGATTAAGGTTCTGGTTCGATTTCGTCTTCAGACACAAATACTGACACGGAAAAATATAGACAGAGACATAAAAATTGTCTTTGTATTTTATTTGATAAAAATAAATATACAAAAAGAAAGTAAAGTTGTGAAACTGGAAGAGACAAATTTGAAACTATAAACTGGAACGAGAATAAGATGGGTAAATAGTGATAAAAAATTTATGTTTTTCTATCTATTGTTGTGTCATTGTCATCCATAAAAGAAACTTGTAGATTTCTTTTTTTAAGATCGAATCTTTGTCTGTCTCTTATTTCGTCCTTCTTTTCAAACATCTTATCATTTCTGTATTTTCTCTTGGAACAAAATCCAAACTAAAGGTAAGTGCGAGGACTCATCATGAGGAGTCTTTTAGCAATATTAGACCTGGGAAAATTTATATACTAGTTCCTGAACACACCCCACCCCTTAAGAAAATTTGAAAAAACTTTAAATTTGTCATTTATATTAATTATTAAGTACACTTTCAAATTTGAATGAGCTAAAATTCTCGTATCAAAACTCTTGTTTTTTTAGTTAGTATTAAGTCTGACGAGAATAATATTTTACAACCAGCAATTCGTTGATTTTCAAACCAACCCATTAACTATCTATTATTGAGTCCTTGGATTTCCGAAATAGTGTAAAGTGCTTCGAATCATTGCTATTTGACTCGGACCTATTCTAAAAAAGTCGAGGCATTTCGAATTTTTTGTTGACACGGACAAAGTTAAGGAAAACCTCTGAAATTATTTCAATATTGGACCTTGGATTGTCACCTTAAAAGATACATTAGTAACTATTTTTCGTGAATAAAAATAAAGATTAATCTTACGTAGCTCTTCTGAAAATTCACCCTTCCCATCCTAAATATCTAAACATTGGACTAACAAGTTCACAAAGTAAAATGTCCTACATATAATCATTCTATTTTGTCAATTTTTAGCAAATCAATGATGATTCGATATTTAATGGTTTGTGAGCGAAACCTACTTCTCTTTGCAAATACGAGTTTTATTTTGCATCAAAATCCATGCCTTTGACAGTGACAAAGTAGAAGGAACCAAATTTTGCAGAAATTCAAAGTGAACAATAAAATTTAAATGTCTTGAATAAAAGGAAAATCAAATTAAATAAAGGAAAAATGTTTGGAAAAATAAAGGACAAATTGAAAAGTAAAGACTGGAAAGGATAAAAGTGGCTGAATTTAAAGGAATCGAAATGACATTACAAAGAAGATAAATTGCATGAAAAGGAAAGTTGTAGAGAATTTACATAAAAAGTAAAGACATGGAAGGAACCCTTCAAAGAAAAAGACTCTTGACTGACTCAGAAAGTCACTGGGAATGTGAGTGAGTGTGAGTGTTTTCTCTGAAAAGATTCCAACCTTTGTTCCTTCGATCTTTCACATATTTATAGAAGACTTTAATTAAATTCAGATATAACTTCCACGTGCGTTAATCCTTGAATAACTGTTACCGCTCTCCTTGAGTGCCGTCTGGAATTGCCACTAACCATCTTCACTTATTAATTTTTTCGCTTCTTCAATTGTTTCACTCTTTCTTGATGAGTCCTAGTTGATCAAAATCCTCTCCTTCATCGATTGACCATCCTCGATGAATCCTTTGTAGTTAATCTTCACTTCTTTTTTTTAACTAACAAATTGCTTTAAAGATTGAAACTTTTGCCTTTGATTCGGTTTTCTATCTATCATCTTCAACACCAGTAATCTCTTCTTCTTCAATCACTCCATTGAGTCTGCCTCTTCGATTTCCACATTTGCGTCAATCGATTAATAAAGAGTACCTAATAGAGTACCTCATTGGCTCCAATCCAAAGTTAATTCTAACATATATTTGGAGGTTGATCCAAATATTTTGGCACTTGGCAATAATCGAAGTCTAACTTGTCGAATATTGGCTTGTCAAAGAATTTAATAACATCTTTATCGAAAATATTATTTTTGATATAAAAAATGCCCCCTAAGTATTTATTTTTTTGACTGGAAGGAAGAATATATAAATACTTACTATTATTCAATATTTTCGAGAGCGGCACCAGTTATTTCTTCATCTTCTTCCTCAAAAATTTTCTCAGAAATAGTTAATCAAATTTTAGGAATGGAGTTTCAACTGCTTTACCTCGATCAGTTGAAGTAGAAGGAACACGATTCAACTGTCGACCACTTTGGTTATCACCAATTCGATCTCAATGGTATTTCTATCACGGCTTCGACCAAAATAACTGCATCGAGTCTGTTGCTATTGATATTCTCTCATTTTCTCCATCACCAAACTCCTGCCAATTCTTGATCCATCCAACTCCAATAGCTCTTCTTTGTCGAAACTGATCTTCAATGGCTTGATCAATTTAAAACTGGTCCCAAATAATTATTTGATCAATTTCATATATTGTACAAATTTTTATAAATATTTTTACGTAGTCAATGACAAAATATTAGTGAAGCATCATGCCATTCTTGAAGAGTCAAGGATAATAAAATTTTTTCAATTTATCAAAGAAAAATTATATTCGATATAAGAAATGCCCCCAAGTATTTGTTTTCGACCTCTTGAGGCAAAGTGGTTGTTTGCCGAACTATTGGATATTCGACATTTTGTTGAATATTTTCAGTATTCATTTTCGATACCTCATCGAATTTTTGTATAACAACATATTACCCAAATCATGGTAATTTTCCTTTTCCTTCTCGGATCATTGTGGTCAGAGAGTTGTCATATTTGATGATTCGAAAATATCATAATCAAGAAATTTTTTTTCACATTTCCAACTTCACAATTTCCAAAGTGAACAGAGAAGCTTTTTCTTATCTGAAATTTGATCAACTTTATTGAGTTTCAAAGCTAAATAAAGATTTTTCTCTTTTCCACAGTTATATCTAACAACTGCCAATAACTGCTTCTCAAGAACTTCTTTTTATAGACATATTTGTACATACCTTAATAAAGTACGCAACTCCTTCTAAAGTGTTCCAATATGCACCTGTAACTTGATAAAGTTCAAATTTGTCGAACATTGGCTTTTCGAAGAATTCAACAATATCTTGTCGAAAATATTATTTTTGATGATTTTTTTTGCTAGATGGACAAAAGTAAAAATACTTATTATCATTGAATATTGTTTTCGACAAACTCATATTCAACCATTTTTCTTTCTTTATTCTTTTCTTCTTTTATTTTTTCAACTTGTTGAACTCTCTCAACCAAATAGGCTAAATTAGGAATATGCATATTGAGTAATTTTCGACGCATATATAAGCCAAGACCTTTGATGGCTATTTTGACGATCTTGCTTTGAGGGACCGACACATAACATCGATTGCGAGCATTTTTGAATCGAATTATATAGTCATATATCGATTTTCCATCATCTCATTCTATTGCAAGCAAATCTATCAATGAGACATTCAATTCTGCTCTATAAAATTGAGCATGAAAAATATTTTTTAATTGTGCCAACGTTAAAATCGAACTAGGTCTTAGATTTGAAAACCAAGTGAAAGCATTTTTTGTTAATGAAGCAGGAAAAAACTTCATTCTTAGGTTTTCATTATCTGCCAAATTTCCTAATTTGACCATATAGCGAGTTATATACTCGACAGTTGACTCTCCAATTTCTCTTGCAAATTTTGTAATTATTTTAGGATTTTTTACACCCATTAGCACTTATGTCATTTGCACTGCAGAAGGAAAAGTAGAAAATAAATATAGTCGATGCATGAGACCCACGTTGAGACCCATTCCATTGAGGACATCCTCGACAATCCTTGTCACATGGTAATGATATCCACACTGTGTGTGAAGTCTATTAAAAAATTCATCAGCATTTTGATATCGTCGAACGAGATAAGGGATATTTTCTTTCCTTTCAGAATTGTTAAATACATTCTCCTCATTATATCCTACGTTCTCCTGGTCTACTACCAAATATTGGGTAATAGGCTGTCCCTCATCATAATCGACAATTCGAGCAATTCTCTCGACTTGTTTAACCAGTCGATCATATTTTGACTCATTGTCAGCCAGGATAGGATTCAAAATAGTAGTCATCTGGTGAGTCAACAGGTTGACTAAATCATGATGACTTTCGTCAATATATTGTCGAAACTTAGCCATCGATCCTGAATTATTCGACGAAGAGCTCACTTTGTAATCTCGATTAACATCGGGATATGAGAAAGAAGGTTAGCTAGAAACCGTACCTAGCACATTTCCAAATCTGATTGGAAATGTGTAACTGCCCATAGGAGGCGTATAGCCAGGAGGAAGGCCAAATAAAAGCCAACCTGCGATTATTTGCGGTTGATTTTGCACTGGGGTGATTCTAGGGCGTGAATTTCACCCACTACCACCAACACTTGCATCAATAACTGCAATATTCTCCCTAGAATTATACTCTGCATGTGGAATCAAATTTGCATAAATTTGTGTAGCAGTTATTGGGGTATTATTACTTGTTTCTGCATTGCCATTTGAAACTTCATCAAACATGGTAACAATTCTATCAATTCTTAATCGCATGCACCAAATATCAATACTGCATGCATAATGCAACAGTTGAAAGCAACAAATTTTGACACCATTAAATTTTAAAAATGTCCTACCAGACATGCCAATTTGTTTTGTCGATTTTTAGCAAATCGATGGTGGTTCGATATCTAATGGTCTGGGAGCAAAACCTACTCCTCTTTGCGAGTACCAGTTTTATTTTGCATCAAAATCCATGCCTTTGACAGTGACGAAGTAGAAGAAACCAAGCTTTGTAGAAATTCAAAGTGAACAATAAAATTTAAATGTCTTGAATAAAAGGAAAATCAAATTAAATAATGGAAAAATATTTGGAAAAATAAAGGACAAATTAAAAGGTAAAGACTAGAAAGGATAAAAGTTGCTGAATTTAAAGTAATCGAAATGACATTGCAAAGAAGATAAATTGCATGAAAAGGAAAGTTGCAGAGAATTTAAATGAAAAGTAAAGACATGGAAGGAACCCTTCAAAGAAAATGACTCTTGACTGACTCAGAAAGTCGCTGGGAATGTGAGTGAGTATGAGTGTTTTCTTTTAAAAGATTCTAATATTTGTTCCTTCGATCTTTCAAGTATTTATAGAAGACTTCAATCAAATTCAGATACAACTTCCACGTATGTTAATCCTTGAATAACTGTTCCCACTCTCCTTGAGTGACATCTGGAATTGCCACTAACCATCTTTACTTATTAACTTTTTCACTTCTTCGATTGCTTCACTCTTTCTTGATGAGTCCTAGTTGATCAAAATCCTCTCCTTCATTGATTGACCATCCTCGATGAATACTATGTAGTTAATCTTCACTTGTTTTTTTAACTAAAAAATTGCTTTAAAGATTGAAACTTTTACCTTCGATTCGGTTTTCTACCAACCTTCTTCGACACCAGTAACCTCTTCTTCGATCAGCTGACCTCGACAAGTTTGCCTTTTTGATTTCCACATTTGCGTCAATCAATTATAGAGAATAACTAACGGAGTACTTCATTGGCTTCAATCCAATGTTAATTCTAACATATATTTGGAGGTTGATCCAAATATTTTGGCACTTGGCAATAATCGAAGTCTAACTTGTCGAACATTGGCATGTCAAAGAATTCAATAACATCTTTATCGAAAATATTATTTTCGATATAACACATTCATATAAGAAAACTATGTAGTTATATTTTGTCATTTTTGTTAGTTCACTATCTTTGGATCTCGACAAACTTGATACTTGTCTTTTTATTTAGTGATTACTTGCATGACTTTGGATTAAGATTACGAATTATGCATGCATATAATCTTAATTAACCCCTTGAAATGTACGAGAGATCTTGTATAAAACAGAATGCAAATGTCAAAGTCACAAGTGTGCCAAAGAAACTTGTTCATACCTAGCCCAACAGATAAGAGCCAGGCCCAGAAACACTAAGTAGCCCACCAATAAAGGCGGATCTCAAGACAAGTCTGACCTCTTTAAAGAGGTCGAACACCGATTCCACGGGCCAAAAACCTTTCTTGCTCAAAGAAAATAAACTGCTCTCCAAAATCTCTACCTCATTAAGAAGGAGGATCTCAATAAACTCCAAAGATAAAGGAACCCTTATCTATCAGAAAAGATAGAACTACTCTAATGAAGGTGGTTATCTACTCTACTATAAATACACTGGCACTCCCTAGGTATAACTCACGTTCTAATGTACTAAAAAATTGCCTAAAGCTCTTCCTAACTTAAGCATCGGAGTTTCTTGCAGGTACCACCACCCACCTCCTCAAGAGGAATCAGACAGACGGCACCTCAGCACCACAAGTCAGACGCTGCCACTCAAAGGGACCAAGACCTCACGTTCAGGCCCAAATCAACATTTTAGGTAACCCTTGGAATATTGGTGCCGTTGCCGGGGACATGAAATTCATCTCACAACCATGGCAGAAAACCAACAGGAGGATGGCCGTACCGCATCTAAATCTGAGCGAGAAGTTCAGCCGGAAGGCCACGCCATCGTGATCCCTCCTCCACCACAACACACTGAGGGACCCCGCAGAAAAGGACCCTCAGGAAACCCCCATCCAAGAAGGATCCATTATGAAGTACACCACCCCAAGGATGAGGATTACCCACAGGCGACAGGGATACTGGACATGGTCCAAGGATAGCAAGATCGGTTGAGGCAACCCGAACACAAAGCTGAACGACAGTGAGAGGCAGAATGGAAATTGAGAAGAGAAGTAAGACGATATAAGGAGCTAGAAGAAAAGCTCCAGAAGCTAGAGGTTAACCTTCGAAGTCGGACCAACAGGACAGCTCGGGAGGAGAGCCCCTTAGGAGGAGACGACCCATTTATGGAAGAGATCATGAGGGCCAAAGTTCCTAGAAATTTTAAATCGCCCGACATGGATCTCTATGATAGGACGTCTGACCTAAAGCACCACTTAAGCAATTTCAAAATCCGAATGTACCTGGCGGACGCCTCTGATGCCACACATTACAAAGCCTTTCCTACAACTTTGACCAAAGTTGCGATGAAGTAGTTTGACGGCCTGCCTCCGAGGTCAGTCACCAGCTTCGATGACCTAGTCAGAAAATTTCTGACCAGGTTTTCTGTTGAAAAGGATAAAATAAAATATGCATTAAGCTTACTGGGAGTAAAACAAGAGATTAGGAAAACCCTTCGAGACTATATGGAAAGATTCAACAAAGCTTGCTTGGAGATTCAGAATCTACCAACTGAAGCTATGATTATGGGCTTAGTCAATGGCCTCAGAGAAGGACCATTCACCCATTCGATATCTAAAAGACACTTGAACTCTCTGAATGAGATTCAGGAGAGGGCCGAGAAGTATATCAATATGGAAGAAAATTCCCAACTAAAAGAGCCTCCCTCAAGATTGAACCTACCCTATCCACCTCAGGACAAAGAAAGGAAACCCAAGAAAAGAGAGGAGCCAAGAGTAGAGAAACCTCGTAAATATCACAACTACACTCTTCTCAGGGTTTTCCTAGTGGACGTTTAAAGAGAGATATGTGACACAGAGAAACTTACACCACCTTGTCTGATTAAGCACAAGAAAGATGAAAGTCGGACAGAAGATTGCGAGTATCATAAGCTCTATTTACATTCCACCAATGAATTCTACGACCTAAAAAATGTCATAGAAAAGTTAGCAAGAGAAGGCCGACTTGATAGATACCTGGCAGACAGGTCGGACAACCCAAGGAAGAGAAGAATGGATGAAGAAGGGGAACGATCCGAAAGTCCTCCTCACATCCCGGAATGACACATCCATATGATTAATGGAGGGTTCACAGGAGGAGGAATTTCAAAATCCTCCTGGAAAAGACACCTCAAAGAAGTATACTAGGTCGGGAACAACAATTAACTGACCGACCTGCCTACCATCTCCTTCACTAAAGAAGATGCACAAGGCCTACTGTCCGGGCACAACTACCTAGTGGTGATAACACTGATCCTGGCTAATGGTAACCTTTATCGCACCTTGATAGATCAAGGAAGTTCAGCTGACATCTTGTTCAAACCTGCTTTTGACAAGCTGTACGGACTGTGAGACACCCCGATCCCACCTCTTGGTTACATCCCATTATACACCACCTTCAGAAACGGTACCAGGTCAAGGACCTTGAGTATCGACTACATTGTAGTCGACGTGAACTCAGCCTACAATGCTCTAAAAGGTCAGACCACCATAAATAAACTTGTAGCTGTTGTCTCTACTCCTCACCTTTGCATGAAATTTCCTACCCCGAAGGGATTGCCACCATCAAAGGAGACCAAAAGCTAGTTAGGAAGTGCTACAATGAGAGCCTCACTTTGAAAGGCAACTCAGGAGGTAAGGAAGTTAACACGATCGAATTGGTAGGAGTATGAGTCCGTGAAGAATTACGTCCTTAACCTGAAGGTGAAATTGAAGAGATACAAATCGGAGACCAACCTAGCAAGACAACGAGTATAGAAGGCAAACTTAAAAGAGAGCCTGAAGAAGCAACTCGTTGACTTGTTAAGAAAAAAATCCGACCTTTTTTCCTAGAAAGTTTTCGAGATGCTCGACATAGATCCCGACTTGATGTGCCATAAGTTTACTGTATAACCAGGTTCCCGACTTGTTCAGCAGAAGCGCAGGAAGCTTGGACCAGAGAAAACATATGTCATAGAAGAGTAGGTACAGGCCCTGTAAGAAGTATGATTTATGATGAGCAGATAATTTATACGCTTTTTGGCATTGTTTTTAGTATGTTTTTAGTATGTTTTAGTTAGTTTTTATTATATTTTTGTTAGTTTTTAGTTAAAATTCACTTTTTTGGACTTTACTATGAGTTTGTGTGTTTTTCTGTGATTTCAGGTATTTTCTGGCCGAAATTGAGGGACCTGAGCAAAAATCTGATTCAGAGGCTGAAAAGGACTGCAGATGCTGTTGGATTCTGACCTCCCTGCACTCGAAGTGGATTTTCTGGAGCTACAGAAACCCAATTGGCACGCTCTTAATTGCGTTGGAAATTAGACATCCTGGACTTTTCAGCAATGTATAATAGTCCATATTTTGCCCGAGATTTGATGGCCTAAACAGGTGTTCCAATCAGCTCAAGAATTTTGGTGTTTAACACCGGAACTGGCACAAGAATGGGTGTTAAACGCACAAAATGGCACAAAAGCTGGCGTTTAACTCCAAGAAAAGTCTCTACACATGAAAGCTTCAATGCTCAGCCCAAGCACACACCAAGTGGGCCCGGAAGTGGATTTTTATGTCATTTACTCATCTTTGTAAACCCTAAGCTACTAGTTCTCTACAAATAGGACCTTTTGCTATTGTATTTTCATCTTTGGATCATTTTAGATCTTCTGATCATCTTTGGACATTTAGTTCTTAGATCATTTGGGGGCTGGCCATTCGGCCATGCCTAGACCTTGTTCTTATGTATTTTCAACAGTGGAGTTTCTACATACCATAGATTAAGGTGTGGAGCTCTGCCGTACCTCGAGTATCAATGCAATTACTATTGTTCTTCTATTCATTTCGGCTTATTCTTGTTCTAAGATATCACTTGTTCCTCAACTTGATGAATGTGATGATCCGTGACACTCATCATCATTCTCACCTATGAACGTGTGCCTGACAACCACCTCCGTTCTACCTTAGATTGAGTGGATATCTCTTGGATCCCTTAATCGGAATTTTCGTTGTATAAGCTAGAATTGATGGCGGCATTCAAGAGAATCCAGAAGGTCTAAACCTTGTCTGTGGTATTCTGAGTAGGATTCAAGGATTGAATGACTGTGATGAGCTTCAAACTCGCGATTGTGGGGCGTTAGTGACAGACGCAAAAGAATCACTGGATTCTATTCCGACATGATCGAGAACCGACAGATGAATAGCCGTGCTGTGACAGAGCGCGTTGAACATTTTCACTGAGAGGACGGGACTGTAGCCATTGACAACGGTGATGCCCAACATACAACTTGCCATGGAAAGGAGAAAGAAGGATTGGATGAAGACAGTAGGAAAACAGAGAGACGGAAGGGACAAATCTCCATACGCTTATCTGAAATTCTCACCAATGAATTACATAAGTATCTCTATCTTTATTTTATGTTTTATTTATCTTTTAATCATTAATCCTCCATAACCATTTGAATCCGCCTGACTGAGATTTACAAGATGACCATTGCTTGCTTCATATCAACAATCTCCGTGGGATCGACCCTTACTAGCGTAAGGTTTATTACTTGGACGACCCAGTGCACTTGCTGGTTAGTTGTGCAAGGTTGTGATAAAGAGTTGAGATTGCAGTTGAGCGTACCATGTTAATGGCGCCATTGATGATTACAATTTCGTGCACCAATTTAGAAGGGAGGTAAAATATCCGCTTTGGCTGGTCAACATTGTACTGGTATAAAAGGAAAATGGTAAATGGAGAATGTGTGTTGAATACACCGACCTCAACAAAGCCTGCCCTAAAGATCCTTACCCGCTCTCCAGCATTAAAGCTCTGGTCGACTCATCCTCAGGCTACAGATATATTTCTTTCATGGATGCCTACTTGGGGTATAATCAAATCCCGATGCATAAGCCAGATCAAGAAAAGACCTCATTCATAACTTCAAGGGCAAACTATTGTTACGTGGTAATGCCTTTTGGGTTGAAGAACGCAGGAGCTACATACCAACGATTAATGAATAATGTATTTTCCACCCACATAGGAAAACCAATAGAAGTATATGTAGACGACATGCTTATCAAGACCCAAAAGGAGGAGACATTACTGTCCGACCTCTCTGAGGTATTTTTCACTATAAAGAAGCACGGAATAAGGTTAAATCCCTCAAAATGTACCTTTGCAGTAGAAGCCGGGAAGTTCCTGGGATTCATGCTAATCCAAAGAGGTATAGAAGCAAATCCGGACAAGTTCCATGCTATACTTAACATGAAGAATCCGACTTTCATCAAAGAAGTCCAACAGTTAAATGGAAGGTTGGTAGCTCTATCTAGATTCTTAACTTGATCGATCCTAAAATCACTTCTCCTCTACTTAATTCTAAAAAAAGGGAAGCAATTTGAGGGGACCCCAAAGTGCGAACAAGCCTTTCAAGTAGAGTATGTCGCAATATCTGGCCGACTTCATTGCTGAATACACTGAAAGCCCAAAAAATCCCATCATGTGAAAGTTATATGTAGATGGGTCGTCTAACAAATCCGGAAGCGGAGCTTGTATCATCCTAGAAAGTGATCAAAGAACTTGGATAGAGCTATATTTAAAGTTCGAGTTCCCTGCCTCCGATAACCAAGTAGAGTATGAAGCCTTACTTGCTGGCTTGAAGCTGGCTAAAGAGATCGGAGCAAAAAAGGTGATTGTTTTTAGCGATTTGCAAGTAATCACTTCGCAAATCAATGGTACCTACCAAGCTAAAGACCCACTATGAAGAAATACCTGGGTAAAGCTCATGAACAGCTCACGCACTTTATAGAAAGTGAGGTCTGACATATAGCTCGAGAATCCAACGCCTGAGCTGATGCCCTTTCAAAATTAGCCAGCACCAAACCAGGGGGCAACAATAGAAGCCTCATTCAAGAGACTTTGCAATCACCATCAATTTAAAAAGGGGAGGAAATACTAACCATATCCAATCAAAATTTAGGATAGATGACTGCTGGTGCATGAAATTGCAATCACACTTTTGCAATCCCGCACAACTAACCAGCAAGTGCACTGGGTCGTCCAAGTAATACCTTACGTGAGTAAGGGTCGATCCCACGGAGATTGTCGGCTTGAAGCAAGCTATGGTTATCTTGTAACTCTTAGTCAGGATATCAATAATTATCAGGTTTGATTGTGAAAAGTAAAGAACATGAAATAAGTACTTATTTTGCAGTAATGGAGAATAGGTTGAGGTTTTGGAGATGCTCTATCTTCTGAATCTCTGCTTTTCTACTGTCTTCTTCTTCAAGCACGCTAGGCTCCTTCCATGGCAAGTTGTATGTAGGGTTTCACCGTTGTCAATGGCTACCTCCCATCCTCTCAGTGAAAATGTTCAACGCACTCTGTCACAGCACGGCTAATCATCTGTCGGTTCTCAATCGGGTTGGAATAGAATCCAGTGATTCTTTTGCGTCTGTCACTAATGCCCAGCCCTCAGGAGTTTAAAGCTCGTCACAGTCATTCAATCCTTGAATCCTACTCAGAATACCACAGACAAGGTTTAGACCTTCCGGATTCTCTTGAATGCCGCCATCAATTCTAGCTTATACCATGAAGTTTCTGATTAAGGAATCCAAGAGATATCTACTCTATCTAAGGTAGAACGGAGGTGGTTGTCAGGCACACATTCATAGTTTAGAATGATGATGAGTGTCACGGATCATCACATTCATCAGGTTTAGGAACAAGTGATATCTTAGAATGGAAGCAAGCATGATTGAATGAAAAACAGTAGTAATTGCATTAATCCATCAAGACACAGCAGAGCTCCTCACCCCCAACCATGGGGTTTAGAGACTCATGCCGTAGGAAGTACACAAAGAAACGTGTAAAGTGTCATGAGGTACAGATACAATGTCAAAAGATCCTATTAATAGTGAACTAGTAACCTAGGGTATACAGAAATGAGTAAATGACGTAAAAATCCACTTCTGGGTCCACTTCGTGTGTGCTTGGGCTGAGCATTGAAGCTTTCATGTGTAGAGACTTTTTCTGGAGTTAAACGTCAGCTTTCATGCCAGTTTGGGCGTTTAACTCCAATTTTTATGCCAGTTCCAGCGTTAAACGCTGGGAATTCTGAAGCTGATTTGCAATGCCGGTTTGGGCCATCAAATCTCGGGCAAAGTATGGACTATTATACATTGCTGGAAAGCCCAGGATGTCTACTTTCCAACGCCGTTGAGAGCGCGCTAATTGGGCTTCTGTAGCTCCAGAAAATTCACTTCGAGTGCAGGGAGGTCAGAATCCAACAGCATCTGCAGTCCTTTTCAGCCTCTGAATCAGATTTTTGCTCAGGACCCTCAATTTCAGCCAGAAAATACCTGAAATCACAGAAAAACACACAAACTCATAGTAAAGTCCAGAAAAGTGAATTTTAACTAAAAACTAATAAAAGTATACTAAAAACTAACTAAAATATACTAAAAACATACTGAAAACAATGCCAAAAAGCGTATAAATTATCCGCTCATCACAACACCAAACTTAAATTGTTGCTTGTCCCCAAGCAACTGAAAATCAAAATAGAATAAAAAGAAGAGAATATACTATAGACTCCAAAATATCAAAGAAACTAAGCTCCAATTAGATGAGCGGGACTAGTAGCTTTTTGCTTCTGAATAGTTTTGGCATCTCACTTTTATCCTTTGAAGTATAGAATGATTGATCTCTATAGGAACTCAGAACTCAGATAGTGTTATTGTTTCTCCTAGTGAAGTATGATGATTCTTGAACATAGCTACTTTATGAGTCTTGGCTGTGGCCCAAAGCACTCTGTCTTCCAGTATTACCACCGGATACATACATGCCACAGACACATAATTGGGTGAACCTTTTCAGATTGTGACTCAGCTTTGCTAGAGTCCCCAATAAGAGGTGTCCAAGGTTCTTAAGCACACTCTTTTTGCCTTGGATCACAACTTTATTTTTTCTTTTCTTTTTCTCTTTCTTTTCTTTTCGTTTTTTTTTTGAATTCACTGCTTTTTCTTGCTTCAAGAATCAATTTGATGATTTTTCAGATCCTCAATAACAGTTCTCCTTTTCCTTCATTCTTTCAAGAGCCAACAATTTTAACATTCTTAAAACAACAAATTCAAAAGACATATGCACTGTTCAAGCATTCATTCAGAAAACAAAAAGCATTGTCACCACATCAAACTAATTCAACTAGTTTCAAAGATGAATTCGAAATCCTGTACTTCTTGTTCTTTTGTGATTAAAGCATTTTTCATTTAAGAAAGGTGATGGATTCATAGGACATTCATAGCTTTAAGGCATGAACTTTAAATTTTATTAATTATGAATTAAGAACAAGACTCAAAAATAGATATAAGATAAGACTAGTAGGAATAGAAAACAAAAATTTAAATAGGCTCCTAATGATAGAGGTTATCACAGAGTTAGGACTCAACAACCTTGATTTTGAGAAGTGGATGCTCCCTCAAGTTGAGAGGAGAGCTTTTGGCATTTCAACTCTTGAAGTTCACGCCCCTGCTTCTCTTGTTCCTTCAGCAATTTGCAGAGCATGCAGTTCTGATTCTGCTGTTCTTCCTTAAGTTGCTCCATAGTTTCTTGCAACTTGGTGATCGATGCTTCTAGGCTGGTCCAGTAGTCAATTTCAGGGAATTCAGGGAGGAACTCCTGCGCCCTCTTCTTGATAGAGTTGTCTTGCATTTGTCCTTCCATTGACTTCTTGGTGATTGGATGTTCAATGGGTATGAATTCATCTACTCCCATCTTCACCCCAGCCTCTTTACAGAGTAAGGAGATCAAGCTTGGATAAGCCAGTTTAGCTTCAGTGGAATTCTTATTTGCAATTGTGTAGATCTCACAAGCAATCAGATGATGGACCTCCACTTCTTTTCCAAGCATAATGCAATGAATCATCACTGCTCTCTTGATAGTGACCTCAGAACGGTTGTTAGTGGGCAATATGGAACGCCCAATAAAGTCTAGCCAGCCTCTTGCAATTGGTTTGAGGTCTCCCCTCTTGAGTTGGTTTGGGACACCTTTTGAATTGGTTATCCACTTAGTTCCAGAGAGGCAAATGTCCTCTAGAACTTGATCCAACCCCTTATCTGCTCTCACCATTCTCCTATTAAAGGATTCGGGATCATCTTGCAGTTGAGGCAATTTGAAGACCTCTCTTATTTTGTCCAGATGGAAGTAGATAACTTTCCCTCTGACCATGGTTCTGTAAGTATAGAAAGCAGTTCCAGTCATTCTCTGCTTATCTGTCAGCCACAGATTTGAGTAGAATTCCTGAACCATATTTCTTCCAACCTTTATCTCAGGATTGGTTAGAACTTCCCATCCTCTGTTTTGAATTTGCTCTTGGATCCCCGGATATTCATCTTCTTTCAGATCGAATTTGACTTCCGGGATCATTGACCTCAGACCCATTATTTTGTGATAATGGTCTTCATGTTCTTTGGTTAAGAAATTCTCTTGATTCCAAAGATTCTTTGGATTATTCTCTTTCTTTCCTCTTAAATTGGTTTGTTTTCCCTTAGGAGCCATGATCTTGAAGAATCTTGGCTTAGTGATCACGGAAAAGCACACCAAACTTAGAGGTTTGCTTGTCCTCAAGCAAAAGAAAGGAATGAGGGGAGAGAGGAGGAGAGCAAATTCGAATGGTGTGGGGAATAAAGGTGGCTAAACGTGTTTAAATAGGAGAGGAGAAGAGATTTTTGAAAATTTGAGGGAGATTTGAGAAGATATGGAAAAAAATTTGAGGAGATAATTGAGTTTTTGAAAGAGCCTAGGAAAGGATTTGAAATAGATTTGAAGAAGATTTTAATTTTTGAAATTGGAAGGTGAATGATGAAAGATTGTAATGTGTTTATGCAGAAAAATATGGATCAAAACAAGAAAGTTTGAAAAAATTTGAAGTGGGAAACAAAATCTCCTCCCCCTGCCTTTCTGGCGTTAAACGCCCAGAATGGTATCCATTCTGGCGTTTAACGCCCATTTGTTGGCCATTGTGGGCGTTTAATGCCCAGCCAGGTATCCTGGCTGGCGTTAAACGCCAGAATTCCCTTTGTCACTGGGCGTTTTGCTAAACGCCCAGGATGCTGCACACCTGGCGTTAAACGCCCAGAATGGTGCCCATTCTGGCGTTTAACGCCCAAAATGGCACCTTTACTAGCGTTAAACGCCCAGAATGGTGCCCATTCTGGCATTTAACGCCCAAAGTAGCCCTTACTGGTGTTTTTTCGCCAGTAAGCTCTTTTTCTCTGCTTTTTGCACTGAATCCTTCTGTAACTCTGTGAATTCCTTCAATTTTGATACTTGCCCTTGTAGAAACAAAACATATAACCTGCTAATGACTGGGTTGCCTCCCAGCAAGCGCTTCTTTATTGTCTTTAGCTGGACCTTCACTGAGGATCATTCCAGCCTCAGTTTTGAGCATTCTTGCTCAAAGTTGCTTTCAAGATAATACTTGATCCTCTGTCCATTAACAATGAACTTTTTGTCAGAATCAGTATCTTGAAGCTCAACATATCCATATGGTGACACTCCTGTAATCACATACGGACCCTTCCACCGGGATTTAAGTTTTTCTGGGAACAATCTGAGCCTAGAGTTGAAGAGCAGAACTTTTTGTCCTGGCTCAAAGACTCTGGATGACAACTTCTTGTCATGCCACTTCTTTGCCCTTTCCTTATAAATCTTTGCATTTTCAAAGGCGCTGAGTCTAAATTCGTCTAGCTCATTTAGCTGGAGTAATCTCTTTTCACCAGCTAACTTAGCATCCAGGTTTAGGAATCTGGTTGCCCAGTAGGCTTTATGTTCCAGTTCCACGGGCAGATGACAGGCCTTGCCATACACAAGTTGGTATGGTGAGGTTCCTATTGGGGTCTTGAATGCTGTTCTGTATGCCCACAGAGCATCATCCAAGCTCTTTGCCCAATTCTTTCTTCGGGCTATTACAGTCCGTTCTAGGATTCTTTTTAGCTCTCTGTTAGAGACTTCAGCTTGCCCATTTGTCTGTGGATGATATGGGGTAGCCACTTTGTGGCTAATTCCATATTGGACCATAGCAGAGTAAAGCTGTTTATTGCAGAAATGAGTACCCCCATCACTGATTATGACTCTGGGAACACCAAATCTGCTGAAGATGTGTTTCTGGAGGAATTTCAGCATGGTTTTAGTATCATTAGTGGGTGTAGCAATTGCTTCTACCCATTTAGATACATAGTCCACTGCCACCAGAATGTAAGTGTTTGAGTATGATGGTGGGAATGGACCCATAAAGTCAATTCCCCATACATCAAACAACTCAATCTCCAAGATCCCTTGTTGAGGCATGGCGTATCCGTGAGGCAAGTTACCAGCTCTTTGGCAGCTGTCACAGTTACGCACAAACTCTCGGGCATGTCTATAGAGAGTAGGCCAGTAGAAGCCACATTGGAGGACCTTAGTGGCTGTTCGCTCACTTCCAAAATGTCCCCCATACTGTGATCCATGGCAATGCCACAGGATCCTTTGTGCTTCTTCTCTGGGTACAGATCTGCGGATCATTCCGTCTGCACATCTCTTAAAGAGATATGGCTCATCCCATAGGTAGTACTTGGCATCTGAAATTAATTTCTTTCTTTGCACTCTGCTGTACTCCTGTGGTATGAACCTCACAGCTTTATAATTTGCAATATCTGCAAACCATGGAGCTTCCTGAATGGCAAAGAGTTGCTCATCTGGGAAAGTTTCAGAGATCTCAGTAGAAGGGAGGGACGCCCCAGCTACTGGTTCTATTCAGGACAGATGATCAGCTACTTGGTTCTCTGTCCTTTTTCTGTCTCTTATTTCTATATCAAACTCTTGCAGAAGCAATACCCATCTTATAAGCCTGGGTTTTGAATCCTGCTTTGTGAGTAAGTACTTAAGAGCAACATGGTCAGTGTACACAATCACCTTGGATCCCACTAGATAGGATCTAAACTTGTCAATGGCATAGACCACTGCAAGTAACTCTTTTTCAGTGGTTGTGTAATTTTTCTGTGCATTATTTAGAACACGGCTGGCATAATAAATGACGTGCAGAAGCTTGTTATGCCTCTGTCCCAACACTGCACCAATGGTATGGTCACTAGCATCACACATTAGTTCAAATGGCAATGTCCAGTCTGGTGCAGAGATGACTCGTGCTGTTACCAGCTTGGCTTTCAGGGTCTCAAATGCCTGCAGACACTGTGTGTCAAACACAAATGGTGTGTCAGCAGCTAGCAGGTTGCTTAAAGGTTTTGCAATTTTCGAAAAATCCTTTATAAACTTCCTGTAGAATCCTGCATGCCCCAGAAAGCTTCTGATTGCCTTAACATTGGCAGGTGGTGGTAATTTTTCAATTACCTCTACCTTTGCCTTATCCACCTCTATTCCCCTGCTTGAAATTTTGTGTCCAAGGACAATCCCTTCAGTCACCATAAAGTGACATTTCTCCCAGTTTAAAACCAGGTTAGTCTCTTGGCACCTTTTCAGGACAAGTGCTAGGTGGTCAAGACAGGAGCTGAATGAGTCCCCATATACTGAGAAGTCATCCATGAAGACTTCCAGGAATTTCTCCACCATATCAGAGAAGATGGATAGCATGCATCTCTGAAAGGTTGCAGGAGCATTACACAGGCCAAAAGGCATCCTCCTGTAGGCAAACACGCCAGAAGGGCAAGTAAATGCTGTTTTTTCTTGGTCTTGAGGATCTACTGCAATTTGATTGTAACCTGAATAGCCATCCAAAAAGCAGTAATAATCATGACCAGTTAGTCTTTCTAGCAGTTGGTCTATGAATGGTAAAGGAAAATGATCCTTTCTGGTGGCTGTATTGAGCCTTCTATAGTCAATACACATACGCCAACTTGTGACTGTTCTTGTAGGAACCAGTTCATTTTTTTCATTATGAACCACTGTCATGCCTCCTTTTTTGGGGACAACTTGGACAGGGCTCACCCAGGGGCTATCAGAAATAGGATAAATAATCCCAGCCTCTAGTAATTTAGTGACCTCTTTCTGCACCACCTCCTTCATGGCTGGATTTAGCCTCCTTTGTGGTTGGACCACTGGTTTGGCATTATCCTCCAACAGGATCTTGTGCATGCATCTAGCTGGGCTAATGCCCTTAAGATCACTTATGGACCACCCAAGAGCTGTCTTGTGTGTCCTCAGCACCTGAATCAGTGCTTCCTCTTCCTGTGGATTTAAAGCAGAGCTTATAATCACTGGAAAAGTGTCACCCTCTCCCAGAAATGCATACTTCAGGGATGGTGGTAATGGTTTGCGTTCAGGTTTAGGAGGCTTATCCTCCTCCTGAGGAATTTTCAAAAATTCTTTTGTTTCCTCTGGTTCTTCCTGATCAGGCTGAGCATCCTTAAAGATGTCCTCAAGCTCTGATTCTAGACTTTCAGTCATATTGATCTCTTCCACCAAAGAGTCAATAATGTCAGCGCCCATGCAGTCATTTGGTGTGTCTGGATGCTGCATAGCTTTTACAGCATTCAACTTGAACTCATCCTCATTGACTCTCAGGGTTACTTCCCCTTTTTGTACATCAATGAGAGTTCGTCCAGTTGCTAGGAAAGGTCTTCCTAGAATGAGAATTGCACTCTTGTGCTCCTCTATTTCCAGCACCACAAAATCAGTTGGAAAGGCGAATGGCCCAACCTTGACAATCATGTCCTCTATTATGCCTGATGGATGTTTAATGGAGCCATCAGTAAGTTGGAGGCATATCCGGGTTGGTTTGACTTCTTCAGTCAACCCAAGCTTTCTGATAGTGGATGCAGGTATTAGATTGATGCTTGCTCCAAGATCACATAGGGCTGTCTTGGTGCAAGCACCTTCTAATGTGCATGGTATCATAAAGCTTCCTGGATCTTGAAGCTTTTCTGGTAAGCTTTTTAGAATGACTGCACTGCATTCTTCAGTGAGAAATACTTTTTCAGTTTCTCTCCAATCCTTCTTATGACTTAAGATCTCTTTCATGAACTTAGCATAAGAAGGTATTTGCTCAAGTGCCTCTGCAAACGGAATCTTTATTTCAAGAGTCCTTAAGTAGTCTGCAAAGCGGGCAAATTGCTTATCCTGCTCCGCTTGGCGGAGTTTCTGAGGATAAGGCATCTTGGCTTTATATTCTTCAACCTTAGTTGCTGCAGGTTTATTCCTTACAGAAGTGGTTGGAAAATCCTTTTTAGAGGGGTTACTATCAGCACTCTCAGGTGTCTGATTCCCCATTGGTGTTTGAACGCCAGGGTTGGGTGGAAAATGGGCGTTTAACGCCAACTTTTCCCCCTTTTCTGGCGTTTGAACGCCAGAACTGGGCAGGGAATGGGCGTTTAATGCCAGCTTTCCCCCCTTTTCTGGCGTTTGAACGCCAAGAGTATTCCTCTCTGGGCTCTTGCTGTCCTCAGAGGGATTTTGGACAGTGGTTTGGTCATCCTCTATCAATTGTTCCTTATTTGGCTTTTTGCCACTTTGAGCAGTGTTATTCAATGTCTTCCCACTCCTCAGTTGAACTGCTTGGCATTCTTCTATTATCTGTTTAGATAGCTGCTGTTTTGCCTGATTCAACTGAGATTCTATGTTCCTGTTAGCAATTTTAGTTTCTTGGAGCATCTCTTCAAATTCTGCTAACTGTTTTGTCATAAGGTGTAATTGCTGATTAAGCTCAATCATCTGTTCTTGAGGATTAGGATCAGTGACTACTGCCATAGCTTCCTCTTTTGTAGAGAACTCAGTGCTAGAGTACAAATATTGATTTCTAGCAACAGTGTCTATAAGCTCTTGAGCCTCTTCAATTGTCTTCCTCATGTGTATAGATCCACCAGTTGAGTGGTCTAAAGACATCTGAGCTTTTTCTGTAAGCCCATAGTAGAAGATGTCCAGCTGTACCCACTCTGAAAACATTTCAGAGGGGCATTTCCTTAGCATACCTCTATACCTCTCCCAGGCATTATAAAGGGATTCATTATCCTCTTGTTTAAAGCCTTGGATGTCCAGCCTTAGCTGTGTCATCCTTTTTGGAGGGTAAAATTGATTCAGGAATTTGTCTGATAACTGTTTCCATGTCTTTATGCTTGCTTTAGGTTGGTTATTCAACCACCTCTTAGCTTGATCCTTTACAGCAAATGGAAACAGTAATAGTCTGTAGACATCCTGATCCACCTCTTTATCACGTACTGTGTCAGCAATCTGTAAGAACTGTGCCAGAAACTCAGTAGGTTCTTCCTGTGGAAGACCGGAATACTGGCAATTTTGCTGCACCATGATAATGAGTTGAGGATTTAGCTCAAAACTGCTTGCTTTGATGGGAGGTATACAGATGCTACTCCCATATGCAGCTGTAATGGGGTTAGCATATGACCCCAAAGTCCTTCTAGACTGCTCAATTCCACTTAGGTCCATGATGGAGAAAGGGAATATGATATGAATTCACAAGTAAAGTAAAATAATTGTTTTTTGAATTGACCAAAAAAAATAATAAAATAAAACAAAAGGAAAACAAAATAAATTTTCGGAAACTAAAAGAAAATAAGATCAAAGCAAATTGAAAACTAAATCAATCAATTAGTTAAAAAGATTTTGGAATTAGCAATAGAAAAGATATGATTGAAAATTATTTATTTGATTTTTGAGAATAGGAAAGAGAAAAATAACAAAATGACACCAAACTTAAAATTTTTAGAAAATCAAACACTAATTTTCGAAAATTTTAAAGGAAAAACACAAAGAGGACACCAAACTTAGAATTTTTAAAGAACAAGAAAGGACTAAGAACATGCAAATTCGAAAAAAACTAAAAGAAAACAAAAGCATGCAATTGACACCAAACTTAAAATATGAAACTAGACTCCAATAAAAGTCTCTAAACCAACAAAAATAAAAGAGTCCTAATCTAAGCAACAAGATAAGCCGTCAGTTGTCCAAACTCAACAATCCCCGGCAACGGCGCCAAAAACTTGGTGCACGAAATTGCAATCACACTTTTGCAATCCCGCATAACTAACCAGCAAGTGCACTGGGTCGTCCAAGTAATACCTTACGTGAGTAAGGGTCGATCCCACGGAGATTGTCGGCTTGAAGCAAGCTATGGTTATCTTGTAATTCTTAGTCAGGATATCAATAATTATCAGGTTTGATTGTGAAAAGTAAAGAACATGAAATAAGTACTTGTTTTGCAGTAATGGAGAATAGGTTGAGGTTTTGGAGATGCTCTATCTTCTGAATCTCTGCTTTCCTACTGTCTTCTTCTTCAAGCACGCTAGGCTCCTTCCATGGCAAGCTGTATGTAGGGTTTCACCGTTGTCAATGGCTACCTCCCATCCTCTCAGTGAAAATGTTCAACGCACTCTGTCACAGCATGGCTAATCATCTGTCGGTTCTCAATCGGGTTGGAATAGAATCCAGTAATTCTTTTGCGTCTGTCACTAACGCCCAGCCCTCAGGAGTTTGAAGCTCGTCACAGTCATTCAATCCTTGAATCCTACTCAGAATACCACAGACAAGGTTTAGACCTTCCGGATTCTCTTGAATGCCGCCATCAATTCTAGCTTATACCACGAAGTTTCTGATTAAGGAATCCAAGAGATATCTACTCTATCTAAGGTAGAACGGAGGTGGTTGTCAGGCACACGTTCATAGTTTAGAATGATGATGAGTGTCACGGATCATCACATTCATAAGGTTTAGGAACAAGTGATATCTTAGAATGGAAGCAAGCATGATTGAATGAAAAACAGTAGTAATTGCATTAATCCATCAAGACACAGCAGAGCTCCTCACCCCTAACCATCGGGTTTAGAGACTCATGTCGTAGGAAGTACACAAAGAAACGTGTAAAGTGTCATGAGGTACAGATACAATGTCAAAAGATCCTATTAATAGTGAACTAGTAACCTAGGGTATACAGAAATGAGTAAATGATGTAAAAATCCACTTCTGGGTCCACTTAGTGTGTGCTTGGGCTGAGCATTGAAGCTTTCATGTGTAGAGACTTTTTCTGGAGTTAAACGCCAGCTTTCATGCCAGTTTGGGCGTTTAACTCCAATTTTTATGCCAGTTCCAGCGTTAAACGCTGGAAATTCTGAAGCTGATTTGCAACGCCGGTTTGGGCCATCAAATCTCGGGCAAAGTATGGACTATTATACATTGCTGGAAAGCCCAGGATGTCTAGTTTCCAACGCCGTTAAGAGCGCACCAATTGGGTTTCTGTAGCTCCAGAAAATTCACTTCGAGTGCAGGGAGGTCAGAATCCAACAGCATCTGCAGTCCTTTTCAGCCTCTGAATCATATTTTTGCTCAGGACCCTCAATTTCAGCCAGAAAATACCTGAAATCACAGAAAAACACAAAAACTCATAGTAAAGTCCAGAAAAGTGAATTTTAACTAAAAACTAATAAAAGTATACTAAAAACTAACTAAAATATACTAAAAACATACTGAAAACAATGCCAAAAAGCGTATAAATTATCCGCTCATCAACTGCCATAGTCAAGTACCTTAAATTTGATGTACTTTCCAAAGAGGAAAAAAAAGGCTAGAAAACTTATAAAAGAAGCCCAAAATTACACATTGGTACATAATATCTTGTACAAAAGAAGGATCTCAACACCCCTCTTAAAATGTATCCCGACCTCCAACACAAAGGAAGTCGTAGAGAACGTCCACAACGGCATTTGTGGAAACCACCTAGGAGCTTGAGCACTAGCCAAGAAGGTGATCCGAGCCAGCTTCTTTTGGCCGACTTTACAGATGGAGGTGGCCGAGTTTGTCAAGATGTGCCCGCCTTGCCAGAAGCATGCTAATTTTCCTGTGGCGCCTCCTGAAGAACTCATCAGTGTTACCTCACCATGGCCATTTGCGAAATCGGGCCTTGACCTGCTCGGACCATTTTCACAAGCCCCGGGCCAAGTTAAGTACCTCATAGTCGGGGTTGACTACTTTACTAAGTGGATTGAGGCAGAGCCATTGGCAACTATCACCACACAAAGAAGTCAGAAGTTTTTATATATAAACATTGTCACAAAGTTTGGAGTTCTTCACTCCATCATCACGGACAATGAGACTCAATTTACCGACTCAACTTTTAAGAACTTGGTGTCTGATCTAAAAATCAAACACCAGTTCACCTTGGTAGAGCACCCTCAAGCCAATGGACAAGTTGAAGCAGCAAATAAAGTCAAATTGGCCGAGCTGAAACGCCAACTACAAGACGCAAAAGGAGCTTATGTTGACGAGCTCCCTCAAGTACTGTGGACATATCGGACCACTCCACACTCCACGACGGGAGAATCACCTTTCTGACTTGCCTATGGAATGGAAGCAATGATTTCTATATAGGTAACTGAATAATCACCTAGGATGATATTTTATAATGAAAAAGCAAACTTCCAAGTGCAAAAGGAAGGGCTTGACCTCCTCCCTGAAGTCAGAGAAAGAGCTCGGATTAAAGAGAAAGCTCTAAAACAAAGGATGGCTCTAAGATACAACCAAAAGGTAATCAAAAGAAGCTTTGCTGCTAATGACCTCATCCTGATCAGAAACGACATCAGGACACAGAATTCGGGTGAAGAAAAGTTGGCTGCAAATTGGAAAGGACCTTACAAGATAACCAAAGTCCTAGGCAAGGGTTATTATAAAGTGTCCGACCTCCAAGGACAGGAGCTCTTGAGGTCTTGGCACGCCTGTAACCTAAAAGGATACTATAGCTAAAGGCCTTGAACCTAGGTGCACTCTTTTTCCCAATAAAAAGGGTTTTTAATGAGACACCAGGACAAGGGCTAAGGGCACTCAAGCCTTTAGTAACTATCTTTGTAAAGGAATTTCTTAAATACTAATAAAATTCCTATTTTACATCTTTAAAAGTTTCCTATCTCAAACGCATTAATTTAAGCTCGACAAACCGCAAAAATTATTGCCTGACCTAAAATGTTTGGCAAGATGAAGTGATGAGGTACAAGTTAATGTAAGAAGTTATACAAACAACTTGTACAAAGTGACCTCAAATAGGTCGGATAAAAGACAGAGTTGTAAAAGTAACTTGAGTCGAGGCCGATTACACAAAGTCGGACCTAAGTAAGGAAATTAACAAAATTTAAAAACCAATTATGCCCTACCAAAAGTATTCGACAAAAGATACTGCGATAAAGCTTTGAACATTACTTAGTAAAAGTTGTGAAAAACAACTAAACAGAAAGGTAAAGTGTTCAAAATACTACTAACTATTACAAAAGTTAAAGTATCATAAAATCCCACAGGTCGGGCTACCATAAACCTAAAGAACATAAAAAACTCAAGGCTTCTCGCCCATCAAAGGATTAAGAGTCTTGCCAGTCTCAGCATCTTGGCCCTCGGCTGGAGGGGTTAGAAGAAGCATGGAGACTGGCACTACTGAAATAACTTCAGGAATAGAAAAGGAAGGCTCCGCCATAGCAACCCGGGGCTGGACACCTGAGGTAGAGGCCAAGCCAATCTGAGGCCCTGAAGCCTTCAGGTCGGGAAAATCTCCTCTTCATTACTCGACTCAGGGGTAGAAACAATCTTCTCGTCCTCTACCACGTTGTTTGTACTAAAAAGAGAAAGATTGAGATTGGGGGATAAGACCCTAACTTGGGCTTTCAAGTTTTCAAATATTTCATCCATAACCATAGCAGCTGACTCTTGAAAGCAAGCAAGCTCCTCGTTCAACCTTTCCAGCTCCTCCTCCCAAGCCAACCTCTCCCCAAAAACCCGAGTATAGATCTCTTGATATTTTTTGGCCTTTTCTTCGGCTAGGGCAGCGGCCATCTCCGACTTGGTAGCCCTCTCCCGAGCTCTCTCTAAGCCAGTCTTTAAGGTGTCCTGCTCCTGTTCCAATTCTTTTTTAATCTCACCTAGTCTCCCCACATCCGCCTGAGCAGCCACCAAGGCACTCGTAGTAGCTTGAACGGGAGAGCCCCTCAATTCTTTGGCAAGCTGCGTGTAGACTCTTACAGTTCGGAGCCCACCATGCGCCAAGGTCTGAAGATGGTGTTGAATCACCGTATCATCCATACTCACATGGTAATGAGTAAGGAGATTCTCTTTGGACTAAGCAAGGGCATCAAAATTCTTATCGTAAATACTCTCATTCTCTTCCACCCTCTGCTTCTTGGAAGGAGGCTTCGAAGGGGAAGGAGGAGAAGGAAAGGACTCTGAGGATATAAGTCGGAAAAGAGGAGTAGGGATATCAACTTGTGGGCTAGAAGGACTCGACCCCAATTTCTTCCTAGGCGAAGATTGAACCGGGATGCCGATCTCCTTCTGCAACGAACCTTCCCCGACCTCTTTCTGCTGCTGAAGGTTTTGGGTTACAACCATTTTCTTGGTATTCCTTAGAAACTTCATAGTTGTCTTGGGAGCCATACTTTCTGTAAAACTTGGTGGACGAAATTATGATCAAAGAGTTCTAGGCACTGTTAGAGAAGCTCATAACTCCGTTCAACTTAACCAGCAAGTGTACTGGGTCATCCAAGTAATACCTTACGTGAGTAAGGGTCGATCCCACAGAGATTGTTGGTATGAAGCAAGCTATGGTCACCTTGTAAATCTCAGTTAGGCAGATTAAATGATTATGGATTTCGAAAATTAATAATAAAAAGAAAATAAAATAGGATAGAAATACTTATGTAAATCAATAGTGGGAATTTCAGATAGGCGTATGGAGATGCTGTGCTCCTCTCGAATCTCTATTTTCTTATTACATTCATCCAATCCTTCCTACTCCTTTCCATGGCAAGCTGTATGTAGGGCATCACCATCATCAATGGCTACTTTCAATCCTCTCGGGAAAATGGTCCTATGCGCTGTCACTGCACGGCTAATCGTCTGGAGGCATCACCCTTGTTGATGGCTACATCCCATCCTCTCAGTGAAAATGGTCCAAATGCTCTGTCACAGCACAGCTAATCATCTATCGGTTCTCAATCAGGTTGGAGTAGAATCCCTTGATTCTTTTGCGTTTGTCATCACGCCCAGCCTTCAGGAGTTTGAAGCTCGTCACAGTCATTCAATACCGGAATCCTACTCGGAATACCACAGACAAGGTTAGACTTTTCGGATTCCCAAGATCCTACTCGGAATACCACAGACAAGGTTAGACTTTCCGGATCCCCATGAATGCCGCCATCTATCTAGCTTATACCATGAAGATTCTGTTGGGGAATCTAAGAGATATGCGCCCGGCCTAAAGTAGAACGGAAGTGGTTGTCAATCACGCGCGTTCATAGGTGAGAATGATGATGAGTGTCACGGATCATCACATTCATCAAAGTGTTGTGCAACATATATCTTGGAATAAGAATAAAAGAGAATTGAATAGAAAGTAATAGTAATTGTATTGAAACTTGAGGTACAGCAGAGCTCCACACCCTTAATCTATGGTGTGTAGAAACTCCACCGTTGAAAATACATAAGTGAAAGGTTCAGGCATGGCCGAATGGCCAGCCCCCTAAAACGTGATCACAGGATTCAAAATACAATCCAGGATCCAGGATGATAATATGATAGTAAAAAGTTCTATTTATAATAAACTAGCTCCTAGGATTTACATGAGTAAGTAATTGATGCATAAATCCCCTTCCGGGGCCCACTTGGTGTATGCTTGGGCTGAGCTTGATCTATCCACGAACTGAGGCTTTTTTTCGAGTTGAACTCCAAGTTATAACGTGTTTTGGGCGTTCAACTCCGGATCATGACATTTTTCTGGCGTTTAACTCCAGACAGCAGCATGTACTTGGCGTTCAACGCCAAGTTATGTCATCAATTTCCGAATAAAGTATGAACTATTATATATTGCTGGAAAGATCTGGATGTATAATTTCCAACGCCATTGAGAGCGCACCATTTGGAGTTTTGTAGCTCCAAAAAATCCATTTCGAGTGCAGGGAGGTCAGATTCCAACAGCATCAGCAGTTCTTTGTCAGCCTCCTATCAGAGTTTTGCTCAAGTCCCTCAATTTCAGCCAGAAATTACCTGAAATCACAGAAAAACACACAAACTCATAGTAAAGTCTAGAAATGTGAATTTAACATAAAAACTAATGAAAACATCCCTAAAAGTAGCTTGAACTTACTAAAAACTACCTAAAAATAATGCCAAAAAGCGTACAAATTATCCGCTCATCACAACACCAAACTTAAATTGTTGCTTGTCCCCAAGCAACTGAAAATCAATTAGGATAAAAAGAAGAGAATATACTATAAATTTCAAAATATCAATGAATATTAATTCTAATTAGATGAGCGGGACTTGTAGCTTTTTGCTTCTGAACAGTTTTGGCATCTCACTTTTTCCTTTGAAGTTTAGAATGATTGGCTTCTCTAGGAACTTAGAATTTCGGATAGTGTTATTGACTTTCCTAGTTAAGCATGTTGATTCTTGAACACAGCTACTTATGAGTCTTGGCCGTGGCCCTAAGCATTTTGTTTTCCAGTATTACCACCGGATACACAAATGCCACAGACACATAACTGGGTGAACCTTTTCAGATTGTGACTCAGCACTGTTCAATCATTCATTCAGAAAACAAAAAGTGTTGTCACCACATCAATAAAATTAAATTAAACTCAAGGATAATTTTCGAAATTTATGTACTTCTTGTTCTTTTGAATTAAAACATTTTTCATTTAAGAGAGGTGAAAGATTAATGGATTTTATTCATAGCTTTAAGGCATAGTTACTACATACTAATGATCATGAAGTAGAGACACAAAACATAAATAGACATATTACATAAAAACTGAAAAGCAGAAAGAAATAAGAACAAGGAATGAATCCACCTTTAGTGGCGTCTTCTTCTTGAAGGACCAACAATGTCCTTAAGTTCTTCTATGTCCCTTCCTTGCCTTTGTTGCTCCTCCCTCATTGCTCTTTGATCTTCTCTTATTTCATGGAGAATGATGGAGTGCTCATGATGTTCCACCCTTAATTGTTCCACATTGTGGCTCAAATCTTCTAAGGAGGTGTTGAGTTGTTCCCAATAGTTGTTGGGAGGAAAGTGTATCCCTTGAGGCATCTCAAGGATTTCTTGATGATGAGCTTCCTCATGCATCTCTTGAGAACCGTGAAGGGTCTCTCTTGCTTGCTCCATCCTCTTCTTGGTGATGGGCTTATTCTCTTCAATGGAGATGTCTCCTTCTATGATAACTCCAGTTGAGTAACATAGATGGCAAATAAGGTGAGGAAAAGCTAGCCTTGCCATGGTGGAGGGCTTATCGGCTATTTTGTAGATTTCATTGGAGATGACCTCATGAACTTCTACTTCCTCTCCAATCATGATGCTATGAATCATGATGGCCCGATCCACAGTAACTTCAGATCGGTTGCTAGTGGGAATGATGGAGCGTTGAATGAACTCCAACCATCCTCTAGCCACAGGCTTGAGGTCCAGTCTTCTTAGTTGAACTGGCTTGCCTTTGGAGTCTCTCTTCCATTGAGCTCCTTCCACACATATGTCCGTAAAGACTTGGTCCAACCTTTGATTAAAGTTGACCCTTCTAGTGTAGGGGCGTTCATCTTCTTGCATCATGGGCAAGTGGAATGCCAACCTCACATTTTCTGGACTAAAATCTAAGTATTTCCCCCGAACCATTGTGAGATAATTCTTTGGACTTGGGTTCATACTTTGATCATGGTTCCTAGTGATCTATGCATTGGCATAGAACTCTTGAACCATTAAGATTCCAACTTGTTGCATGGGGTTGGTTAGGACTTCCCAACCTCTTCTTCGGATCTCATGTCGGATCTCTGGATACTCATTATTCTTGAGCTTGAAAGGGACCTCAGGGATCACCTTCTTCTTTGCCACAACATCATAGAAGTGGTCTTGATGGCTCTTGGAGATGAATCTTTCCATCTCCCATGACTCGGAGGTGGAAGCTTTTGTCTTCCCTCTTCCTTTTCTACAGGATTCTCCGACCTTAGGTGCCATTGATGGTAATGGAAAACAAAAAAAAGATTATGCTTTGACCACACCAAACTTAAAATATTGCTCATCCTCGAGCAATAGAAGAAAGAAGAGAAGAAGAAGAAGAAGAAAATGGAGGAGAGCGAGGGGAGATAGATTCGGCCAAGGTATAGTAGAGTGGGTAGTGTTGTGTGAAAATGAAGTAGAATGGAAGGGAATATATAGGGAGAGGGGAGAGGGTAGGTTCGGCCATTTAGGGTGGGATTGGGTGGGAAAATGTTTTTGAATGTTGAAGGTAGGTGGGGTTTATGGGGAAGAGTGGATGGATGTGAGTGGTGAATAGGTGATTGGGAAGAGAGGTTGAGGTGATTGGTGAAGGGTTTTTGGGAAGTGTGACATGGGGAAGAGAAAAATAGGATTAGGAGGTAAGGTGGGAATATAGTAGGTGGGGATCCTGTGGGGTCCACAGATCCTGAGGTGTCAAGGAATTCCATCCCTGCACTAAATAGGCATGTAAAATGCCATTTCACACCATTCTGGCGTTTAAACGCCGAGTGGTGCACATTTTGGGCGTTCAACGCCCACATGTAACATGTTTCTGGTGTTGAACGCCAGTTTCATGCTTGTTACTGGCGTTCAGTGCCAGCTTTTCCTCTAGGCACATTCCTGGCATTCATCGCCAAAATGTTGCTTGTTTCTGGCGTTCAGCGCCAGTTTCGTGCTCTGTTCTGGCGTTGAATGCCAGCCAGATGCTCCTTACTGGCGTTGAACGCCAGTCTGTGCTTCCTCTAGGGTGTGATTTTTTTCTTCTGCTGTTTTTGATCCTGTTTTTAATTTTTATATTTTTTTCATGACTCCTCATGATCATGTACCTAATAAAACACAAAATAACAATAAAATAAAATAAGATAAATAAAATTGGGTTGCCTCCCAACAAGCACTTCTTTAATGTCAATAGCTTGACAGTGGCTCTCATGGAGCCACAAAGGTGATCAGGTTAATGTTGTATAGTCCCAACACCAAACTTAGAGTTTGGATATGGGGTCTTAACACCAAACTTAGAGTTTGGTTGTGGCCTCACAACACCAAACTTAGAGTTTGACTGTGGGGGCTCTTCTTGACTCTGAACTGAGAGAGGCTCTTCATGCTTACTCTCTTTTGTCACAGAGGGATGGCCATGTGCCTTAAACACAAGGTAGTCCCCATTTAATTGAAGGAATATTTCACCTCTGTTGACATCTATCACAGCTCCTGCTGTGGCTAGGAAAGGTCTTCCAAGGATGATGCATTCATCCTCTTCCTCCCTAGTGTCTAAGATTATGAAATCAGTAGGGATGTAAAGGCCTTCAACCTTTACTAACACGTCCTCTACTATTCCATAAGCTTGTCTCAATGACTTGTCTGCCAATTGTAATGAGAACAAGGCAGGTTGTACCTCAATGATCCCCAGCTTCTCTATTACAGAGAGTGGTATAAGATTTATCCTTGACCTTAGATCACATAGAGCTTTTTCAAAGGTCATGGTGCCTATGGTACAAGGTATTAAGAACTTGCCAGGATCTTGTTTCTTTTGAGGTAGAGTTTGCTGAATCCAGGTATCTAGTTCATTAATGAGCAAGGGAGGTTCACTTTCCCAAGTCTCATTACCAAATAACGTGGCATTCAACTTCATGATAGCTCCTAAATATTGAGCAACTTGCTCTCCAGTCACATCTTCATCCTTCTTCAGAGGAAGAATAGTCTTCAGAGCTCATGAATGGCAGAAGGAGATTTAATGGAATCTCTATGGTCTCTATATGAGCCTCAGATTCCTTTGGATCCTTTATAGGGAACTCCTTCTTGCTTGAAGGACGTCCCAGGAGGTCTTCCTCACTAGGATTTTCGTCCTCCTCCTCCCTTGTGCATTCGGCCATATTGATTATATCAATGGCCTTGCACTCTCCTTTTGGATTCTCTTCTGTATTGCTTGGGAGAATACTGGGAGGAGTTTCAATGACTTTCTTACTCAGCTGGCCCACTTGTGCCTCTAGATTTTTAATGGAGGACCTTGTTTCACTCATGAAACTGAAAGTGGCCTTTGGCAGATCAGAGACTAGATTGGCTAAATTAGAAGTGTTTTGTTCAGACTTCTCTGTCTGTTGCTGAGAAGATGATGGAAAAGGCTTGCTATTGCTCAGCCTATTACGTCCACTATTGTTAAAGCCTTGTTGAGGCTTTTGTTGATCCTTCCATGAGAAATTTGGATGATTTCTCCATGATGAATTATAGGTGTTTCCATAAGGTTCACCCATGTAATTAACCTCTGCCATGGCAGGGTTCTCAGGATCATAAGCTTCTTCAGAAGCTGCCTCTTTAGTACTGTTGGATGCATGTTGTCATCCATTCAGATTTTGAGAGATCATGTTGACCTGTTGAGTCAACACTTTGTTCTGAGCCAATATGGCATTCAGAGCATCAATTTCAAGAACTCCTTTCTTCTGTGGTATCCCATTATTCACGGAATTCCTCTCAGAAGTGTATATGAATTGGTTGTTTGCAACCATGTCAATGAGTTCTTGAGCCTCTTCAGGCATTTTCTTTAGGTGAATAGATCCACCTGCAGAATGGTCCAATGACATTTTGGAAAATTCAGATAGACCATAATAGAATATATCTAATATGGTCCATTCTGAAAACATGTCAGATGGACACCTTTTGGTCAACTGCTTGTATCTTTCCCAAGCTTCATAGAGGGATTCACCATCTTTTTGTTTGAAGGTTTGAACATCCACTCTCAGCTT
Organism: Arachis hypogaea; assembly: GCF_003086295.3. Lineage (NCBI taxonomy): Eukaryota > Viridiplantae > Streptophyta > Magnoliopsida > Fabales > Fabaceae > Arachis > Arachis hypogaea. Next base: position 27,941,618 of record NC_092042.1, on the reverse strand, counting down.
GCTCAGCTTTTGAGGAGGAAAGAATTTATCCAAGAAGGCTGTGACCAGCTTATCCCAGGAGTCCAGGCTATCCTTAGGTTGTGAATCCAACCATATTCTAGCTCTGTCTCTTACAGCAAAAGGGAAAAGCATGAGTCTGTAGACTTCAGGATCAACTCCATTTGTCTTTACAGTCTCACAGATCTGCAAGAACTCAGTTAAAAACTGATAAGGATCTTCAGATGGAAGTCCATAAAACTTGCAGTTTTGTTGCATTAAGGCAACTAGCTGAGGTTTCAGCTCAAAGTTGTTGGCTCCAATGGCAGGAATGGAGATGCTTCTTCCATCAAATTTGGACGTTGGCTTTGTGAAGTCACCAAGCATTCTCCTTGCATTATTATTGTTTTTGGCTGCCATCTCCTTCTCTTGTTCGAAAATTTCTGAAAGGTTGTTTCTGGATTGTTGTAATTTAGTTTCTCTTAGTTTCCTTTTCAGAGTCCTTTCAGGTTCAGGATCAATTTCAACAAGAGTGCCTTTTTCCCTGTTCCTGCTCATATGAAAGAGAAGAAAACAAGAAAAGAAGAGGAATCCTCTATGTCACAATATAGAGATTCCTTTGTGTTAGTAGAAAAAGAGAGGGGAGAAGAATGAAGAAGAATGAATAGTATGTATAAAGAGTAAGGATAGGGGAGGTGAAGAGAAGTGTTAGTAAATAAATAATTAAATAGAATAAGAAAAGAGAGGGGAATTTCGAAAATAATTTTGAAAAAGGGGTTAGTAATTTTTGAAAATTAAAGATAAGATGTAATTAAAATTAAAACATGAAATAATTAGTTAATTAAAAAGAATTTTTGAAAAAGGGGTGAGATATTTTCGAAAATTAGAGAGGAAAGAGTAGTTAGGTGGTTTTGAAAAAGATAAGAAACAAACAAAAAGTTAATTAGTTAGTTGAAAAAGATTTTAAAATCAAATTTTAAAAAGATAAGAAGATAAGAAGTTAGATAAGATATTTTAAAATCAAATTTTGAAAAAGATAAGATATGTTTAAAAAAGATTTAATTTTAAAATTAAAATTAATTACTAACAAGAAACTAAAAGATAAGATTCTAGAACTTAAAGATTGAACCTTTCTTAACAAGCAAGTAACAAACTTCAAATTTCTGAATCAATCACATTAATTGTTAGCTAATTTTTGAAAATATGATATAAAGATAAGAAAAAGATTTTGAAAATATTTTGAAAAAGATTTTTGAAATTTTTGAAAAAGAGAAAAAATTGGAAAAGATATGATTTTTGAAAAAGATTTTGAAAAGATAAGATTTTTAAAATTGAAAATTTGACTTGACTTGTAAGAAACAACTAATTTTGAAAATTTTTGACTAAGTCAACTCAAATTTTCGAAAATTTGGAGAGAAATAAGGAAAAGATATTTTTTGATTTTTGAATTTTTAATGATGAGAGAGAAAAACACAAACATGACCCAAAACATGCAAATTTTGGATCAAAACACAAGATGCATGCAAGAACACTATGAATGTCAAGATGAACACCAAGAACACTTTGAAGATCATGATGAACATCAAGAACATATTTTTGAAAAATTTTTGATGCAAAAAAAACATGCAAGACACCAAACTTAGAAATCTTTAATGCATAGACTCTAACAAACGAAAAATGCATATGAAAAACAACAAACAACACAAAACAATAAATCATCAAGATCAAACAAGAGGACTTATCAAGAACAACTTGAAGATCATGAAGAACACTATGAATGCATGGAATTTTCGAAAAATGCAAGAAAAATTTTTTTTAAAGCATGCAATTGACACCAAACTTAAGAATTGACTCAAGACTCAAACAAGAACACAAAATATTTTTGGTTTTTTTATGATTTTATGATTTTTTTGGAATTTTATTAATTTTTTCGAAAATAAAGTTTGGAAAAACGAAAAAGAAAAGAAAGTTTTTGAAAAGAAAATTACCTAATCTGAGCAACAAGATGAACCGTCAGTTGTCCATACTCGAACAATCCCCAGCAACGGCGCCAAAAACTTGGTGGACGAAATTGTGATCAAAGAGTTCTAGGCACTGTTAGAGAAGCTCACAACTCCGTTCAACTTAACCAGCAAGTGTACTGGGTCATCCAAGTAATACCTTATGTGAGTAAGGGTCGATCCCACAGAAATTGTTGGTATGAAGCAAGCTATGGTCACCTTGTAAATCTCAGTTAGGCAGATTAAATGATTATGGATTTCAAAAATTAATAATAAAAAGAAAATAAAATAGGATAGAAATACTTATGTAAATCAATAGTGGGAATTTCAGATAGGCGTATGGAGATGCTGTGCTCCTCTCGAATCTCTATTTTCTTATTACATTCATCCAATCCTTCCTACTCCTTTCCATGGCAAGCTGTATGTAGGGCATCACCATCATCAATGGCTACTTTCAATCCTCTCGGGAAAATGGTCCTATGCGCTGTCACTGCACGGCTAATCGTCTGGAGGCATCACCCTTGTTGATGGCTACATCCCATCCTCTCAGTGAAAATGGTCCAAATGCTCTGTCACAGCACGGCTAATCATTTGTCGGTTCTTAATCAGGTTGGAGTAGAATCCCTTGATTCTTTTGCGTTTGTCATCACGCCCAGCCTTCAGGAGTTTGAAGCTCGTCACAGTCATTCAATACCGGAATCCTACTCGGAATACCACAGACAAGGTTAGACTTTCCAGATTCCTAGGATCCTACTTGGAATACCACAGACAAGGTTAGACTTTCCGGATCCCCATGAATGCCGCCATCTATCTAGCTTATACCACGAAGATTCTGTTGGGGAATCTAAGAGATATGCGCCCGGCCTAAAGTAGAACGGAAGTGGTTGTCAATCACGCGCGTTCATAGGTGAGAATGATGATGAGTGTCACGGATCATCACATTCATCAAAGTGTTGTGCAACGTATATCTTGGAATAAGAATAGAAGAGAATTGAATAGAAAGTAATAGTAATTGTATTGAAACTTGAGGTACAGCAGAGCTCCACACCCTTAATCTATGGTGTGTAGAAACTCCACCGTTGAAAATACATAAGTGAAAGGTTCAGGCATGGCCGAATGGCCAGCCCCCTAAAACGTGATCACAGGATTCAAAATACAATCCAGGATCCAGGATGATAATATGATAGTAAAAAGTTCTATTTATAATAAACTAGCTCCTAGGATTTACATGAGTAAGTAATTGATGCATAAATCCCCTTCCGGGGCCCACTTGGTGTATGCTTGGGCTGAGCTTGATCTATCCACGAGCTAAGGCTTTTTTTCGAGTTGAACTCCAAGTTATAACGTGTTTTGGGCGTTCAACTCCGGATCATGACATTTTTCTGGCGTTTAACTCCAGACAGCAGCATGTACTTGGCGTTCAACGCCAAGTTATGTCGTCAATTTCCGAATAAAGTATGAACTATTATATATTGCTGGAAAGCTCTGAATGTCTACTTTCCAACGCCGTTGAGAGCGCACCATTTGGAGTTTTGTAGCTCTAAAAAATCCATTTCGAGTGCAGGGAGGTCAGATTCCAATAGCATCAGCAGTCCTTTGTCAGCCTCCTATCAGAGTTTTGCTCAAGTCCCTCAATTTCATCCAGAAATTACCTAAAATCACAGAAAAACACACAAACTCATAGTAAAGTCCAGAAATGTGAATTTAACATAAAAACTAATGAAAACATCCCTAAAAGTAGCTTGAACTTACTAAAAACTACCTAAAAAAAATGCCAAAAAGCGTATAAATTATCCGCTCATCAAAAACAAAATAAAGCGGAATAAAAAATGGCAAGTACAAAAACAAAATTTAACAAGTAAAGGAAGGGGGCTACCAACGTCAGATTTTAGAAGGCTGGGATCTCTCAAGTATCTTTTTGTATCCAAATGGGAATCTTGAACCCAAGTTCCCAAAATCAAATCCACAAAACTCCTCTCTAGGTCATCTAAATAGGTTAGATCACGCCTAATAATATTAAGGGTATCTTGCCAGTATAGGGGAAACGGGGGTTCTCGAAGGAAAACAAGGTAGGACGCCCTCAGCACCTCAAACTTTAAAAAAGTAATTCTTGAAATCATGAAAGGAATCATCAAAAATAGAGAAAGTCTTCGGACCTTGTACAGCACGAAAGGATATCCATCCTGATTTCTTTGTAGAACTATAAGGTTTTGTTGTGACAAAAAGATAGAAAAAGACACTCAAAGCAGGTTGGACTCCCAACTCACGACAGAGGAGCTGATACATTTTCATAAAAGCCGAAGAGTTCTAGTGTAGCTGGGTAGGAGCGAGGTTAGAAGACCGAAGAATCTCCATTTTGAAATCAGTAAAGGAAAGTCGGACACCTAGCCTAGTGAAGAAGCAATCATAGGCGTAAGAGAAAGGCTGTTCAAACTCCTCTAAACGGGGTAAGCACACTCTCTCCTCTGGGTCGGGCGATTCTAAGACATAGCTCCTCTCATCCTCCCTATTCTCAGATATACTATGATACCTACATAACTCGTCGCAATATTCCTTATCGGTCACAGGGACACAATTAAGAACAACACTATCTACCCACACCTGAAGAGTAGGGAGAACCCTAGTCGACATATTCAAAATAATCTTGCGAGACATAAACACTACACCTACAAGCAAAAAGTAAAGAAGTCCGTTACTACAAGAAGTCAGAACTCATACAAAAAGGGGTCGGGCAAATGGGAAAAACCAAAAAGAGCTACTTCTTTCAAAAGGCCCTTTTCAAAAAAAAAAAGGTCAAATGGCATTTCTCCCATACAAATTCGTTGCATCAAAGCAACACTATTTGGGGCAATAATCAACAGGGATATAGTTACAATCATATACGAAAGAAAATCCTTTTAGAAAAATCAAGAGAGGTCTTTAAAGGAGTCAAGAAGAAGCTATCCTCGAAATCTTTTCTAGTAACATTTTTTTCACAACACGAAAAAGAGCAGAAAAGTAAAATCCCTTCCAATAAAGAACAAAAAGAACAACGAAACAGAAAGTTCAAACAAAAACACACAAGTAGGCCCAGGCAAGATAAAATACAAGAAGGAAGAAATGGGACTAACCTCGATGAAGAAAAGAAGTAGATAGGCATGTCTAAAACAGCAAGCACAACGAATGATCCCCTTCTCAGCAGCAACGAACAACAACGCTTTAGAGAAAGGGACCTCAAAAGACAACGAGAACACAAAGGAGCACTTTTAAGAATGAAAAGAAGTAGATTTTCAGAAACAAGAAGAAAAAGAAGTCAAAACGGCTCCTTCGCACCCCTTTTAGTAAGCGCGGATCCCCAGGAACAGTTGCCACATATTGATCGTCTATCATTAAAGCTCCATCAACGTTTAAAATTTTAAGCACGTCGGGTAGTCTGACTAACTTAAAGACTGACATTCATAGCAGAAGCCACAAAATGCTTGAACCCGACCTTCAAAAGGAGCAGACTCAAACATGGGCACTATTTATAGCCTAGCCCAACAAATAAGAGCCAAGCCCAAAAACACTAAAAGGCCCACCAGTAAAGGCGGAACTCAAGACAAGTCCAACCTTTTTAAAGAGGTCAGATACCATCTCCACGGGGCAAAAACCCTACTTGCTCAAAGCAGATAAACTGCTCCAAAAAATATCTACCTCATTTAGAAGGAGAATCTCAACAAACTCTCAAGATAAATGGAAGGCTTATATATCAGAAAAGATAGAAATACTCTAACGAAGGTGGTTATCTACTCTACTATAACTAGACTGACACCCCCAAGTATAACTCATGTTCTAATCTCTTAAAAACCTACCTAAAGCCCTTGCTAACTTAAGCATCAGAGTCTCTTGCAAGTACCACCATGCACCTCCTTACGAGGAACTTGGACAAGCAGTACCTTGGCACCACAGTCGGATGTTGCTACTCAAAGAGACCAGGACCTCACGTTCAGGCCCAAATCAACATTTCAGGTAACTCTCAAAACAAAACTCATGTTTCATATATCATGCATGTTCTTAATAAAATTATTTAGTTCACTGAAGGTGACTATTTCTACGGTGGCTACCGTTCCTACATTGCATCTAGTTATTAGAATTTTGATATGTGACCTAAGTTTGAAGTTACTTTTTTGCCTCGGCATTTGAGAAGAGTTCACAAAAAGGCCAGTTCACAAATTGACAAAAAAAATAATTCTCAAAAACCAATCACACAAACATAATAAAATATGTCAAAGGTTGGGCCTATGGCCCCTCATATCATAAAAAAATATGTCAAAGCTTCGAATCTCGACTTATGGAGAGAACACAAGCGTTTATGGAAGGAGAGAAACGTTGTTGATTTCATATGAAGTGATAGTGAAATGTGTAAATCTAACCCCATTTGCAATGTAAAATTGTTGGTTTTAGGTTACTTATATTGTTAGTTGTAATTGCAATGGCAATTTTAGTTGGTAGGTTTGGCCGAATCATTGTAGTTACTAGTTGATACTAATTTACTACATTTTCATGTTATAACTTTATTGATTATGATATGGATGCCCTTCTTTTGTTGCAAGTAAGTGGTAGATTGATTCGAAGATCAATTAACTTGTTCAAGCACTAAAGTGCATACACAAACCAGAAAAGACATAAACCATATTTGAAAAATTTCAAGCACTAAAATGCATACAATAACAAGAAAATACATAAACCATATGCGAAATGTATATGTGATAAAGTGCATAAACTATTTCATTAGTAAGCTACATCCCTAATTTTTTGAGCACTAATGTATTCTGCAAGTTCTTCAAAATGAGTTCAACTAAGCAAAAAATCATAACCTCAAAAAATAACAAACAGTTTCTATAATCAAACAACACAAAGGGCACATCCACATAATGGCCAATATCCATCACTTCTTTTATGCTATAATTTTTTTTGTCCCTAGAGTTGAAATAAATTGGAACATCCTTGAAGCAGTTCCCATGCTTGGTGCTATCATAGTTTCTCAAGACACACCTCCAATTCGGCCTTGTTGAGGTCCCTGTCCTTGCTGAGTTGGTGGCATTACAACAGGGCTTGTTGGGAAGGCTGACTTTGTGGCCTAGAAATTGGCTACTTGCCTACTTCATTCAAGTTTAGACCACACTTTGGGGCTTGGAAGGCTTCATCTGGGCTTGTCGTGGGGGCTGCAATGAGCCTACTGTGTGGGTCTAAGTTGGGCTTTCTGTGGGCTTAAATTGGGCTTGTTGTGGAGGCCTTAATTGAGCTTAATAAGGTAGCCGAAATGGGACTTGCATTGGAGTAGGCCTTGTAACATAAAATGGTACCTAACACGGGTTAAAAGGTCTCAATAGGAGAAATTTCTCTCTCAATAGGAGAGTTTTTCTAGAACACCAGGTTCTTCTCCAATAGGGAGTTTTCATCAACCTATATTTACACCAGCATTCTAACTAGTTTATCAATCTCTTTTCTTTAGCTTCAGCACTAGTAGCAAAACACAGACATAGAACCTGCAAGAAAGAAGCAATAGTAAGTAAGGGTAGAGTTGGACATGGACTCTATAGAAGGAAAAGTGATCAGTCTCAACAAACCAAGGGAACTAAGATTTAAAGTTGATTGTCTTAACATAGTGGCCAAAGTTATCTCTGATAAGAGATAAGTTGCAAGGCTTGCAGAAATGCTTTATTGGGAATGTGGGGCAATCCATCAGGAGTAGTTGTCACTGAGATAGGATTAAAGAAGATACTTTTTAGCTTCAAAGACAGGAAAAAAGGGCTGCAAATACTTTAGAATGGATCGTGGAATGTGAGAGGTAATCTGATTAATCTTTGACTTTGGACTGAAGGTGAATCTGTGTTTGAAGTTAATCAGGATTTTATGGAATTTTGGGTTCAAGTTCATGGTATTCCTGTTGACTACATGTGCAAGGAAACAACTATTTATATTGGGAACATGTTAGGAGTTGTTGCTGAAGTAGAAGACCCAAAGGTGGATGGAGTTCTTAGGAGACCTTTCTTGAGAATAAGAGTAGGCATCAATATAACGAAGGCTCTTCCAACAGGTTTTTGGTTAGCAAGAGAAAAATCTTTAAACCTATGGGTATATTTTCAATATGAAAGGCTACCAGACTGTTACTGCTACAACTGTGGCATCGTTGGACATGAAAAGAAAAGCTGCAAGAACCCAACGGCAATGGCGGTTTGGGATCCGACAAAGCCTAGATACTCGACAGGCTTGGGAGTAAGCCAGGTTCGAGCTATTACGCTATGGGTGCTGGTAGCTCAAAACAAGGTGGATGGAAAGATAAAGATGGGGAAGAAACAGCGCGTGGACAATAAAGCATGAGAAGAGGGAGTGAGGATAGACAAGATACTGAAGAAAGCATGATCAAAGATGAGTAGAATTTGCAGCATGAATTAAGGGAAGAAGATTTCTTGGAAAATCAATTTGAGGAAGAGAATGAAAGAGAAAGAGCAGAGGGGCAGGTAAACAAAATACAGAATATCCCAGATTTTCAGGAAATGAATGCTGACCTAGAGGAATTAAGGGAAGGTTATATAATGGATACTTCATCAAGAGAGATCAGGGAAAATAAGAAGAAGGGAATAGAAAGATCAACCCAACAAGAAGCAGCTGAAGGAGAGTTTTAAGAGAGGGCAGAATTTGGGCTAAACTTTAACATCAGGCCCAATAGGAGAATAACTCATGTTCAACTAAGCAAGCAGGCTGGAAGGGAGCCAAATATTGAAGGTCCAACTAATTGGGTCAGGGATGAGTCAACTCAAAAAGAAAGAAAGAGTCTAGATCAAAAGGAATGTCAAAGATTTGAATCAAGCTATGAAGCCCACACCCCAAGGAGAAAGAATATGAAGAACTGATTCACAACAACCAAACAAATGACAAGGAAGGGAGCAAGGAAGAAAGGAACAAGCAAGATTATAAAGCAGAAAGTGGAGACATGTATTATGTTGAATTAGCGAGCAACGATGAAGAGGAAGGAGAGAAGATAGTGGAGAATAACAGAGGTTCATCAGGGTGGGAAATTGAGCTAGCTAATTATATGCAACAAAGTTTGAAACTTAAAAGGAAGAGAGAGGATAGACACATTCTACAGATAACTGGAGTAGCCTGGGAGAATGAGAGTGGAAAAGATCAAGTGCAAATCAGCAAGAGAATCAAGAATTATGAAGAAGGGGTAGCTGAATGGAATGGAACTGAGGAAGGAATAGTAGACTAGGACATAGGTAATAACAACAAGGCTGAGGAGGCGAGCCTAAGCATGCCCCAAATTCAGCCATGAATCTCTTAAGTTGGAATTGTCGAGGAGTGACGGCTTCTTCGACAATGGCTGAATTAAGAAATATTTGCAAATTTAACAAGCCGTCAGTAGTTTTTTTGATGGAAACTAGAGCTAAGGAAGGTAGAATTAATACTATTAGAAGGAAATTATGTTTTGATAAATCCTTTTGTGTAGAACTCTGGGGCTTGTTCGGAGGTCTATGTATTTTGTGGAAATCAAATGTGAATATTAATATTTTGTCGTGGTGTGATAATTTTATTACGGCTAAGATAGGTATAAACAATGGTGAATCTTGGAAATGCATATTTGTGTATGGTAATCCTATTTTCAGGAAAAGGAAGAATTTATGGAGGAATTTAACAGCCAATAATTGGGATCAAGAGGCAGCACAAATATACATTGGAGACTTTAATGAGGTTCTAACACAAGAGGAAAATGTTGGTTTACACCTAAAACCAAGAGGGCAACTTGAAGAGTTTAAGAAGTTCCTAAATGATAATAGGCTCATGGATTTGGATCTTAAAGGAAACAAATTTACTTGGTTTAGTAACCCAAAAAATGGGTTCGTAACTAGGGAAAGAATTGATCGAGTCCTAGTAAACTGGCAATGGAGGGAAAAGTTTCAACATGCTATTTTGGAAGCCCTGCCAGCGATAAGTTCGGATCATTGTCTATTAATGCTGACTACTAACCCGAGGAATAAAACGAATACGCATTTTAAGTATGAGGCATTTTAGGAAGATCATGAGGAATGCTGCAATGTTATTAATAAGGGATGGAACAAAGAGATCACAAGAGGAACTGCATGGACCAACATTATTCAAAGGATGAAGAATTGCAAGGAGGAATTGAGAAAATGGAGCAGGACCACTTTTAAAAGGACTGACAAAGAAATTTTGAAGATGAAGAAGGAGCTTAGAAAACTACAGAATTCATGTTTGGAAGAGAATAAATAGCAACAGATTAATCAAATAAAAATAAGAATTTCAAAAATGTGGAGACAAGAAGAAAAATACTGGGGGCAACGATCAAGGTTAAAATGGTTTAAATGGGAAGATAAGAATACTAAATTTTTTCATGCTACTACCATTCAGAGGAGAGATAGGAATAGAATAGAAAGGTTAAAGAATTCAGTAGGACAATGGGTCCAAGGGGGTGATGAAATTTTAAAGCTGGCAGAAGAACATTTTTCTAAGTTGTTTACTTCTGAAAAGAGAGGAAGTTTACAGGAGTGCATTAGGAAAATATCGAGAAAGGTAACCAATGAGATGAATGAGGAGATCCTAGGAAACATAAGGGATGAGAAAATAAGAGCTGCAGCATTTAGTCTGGGAGGTTTAAAGGCCCCAGGACCAGATGAACTCAACAGGATGTTCTACCAAAAGCATTGGGAGACTGTGAAAGAAGAGGTATGCACAATTGTTAAAAATTTTTTTTAGGAAGCCATTATGCCTGAGAAGATTAGTGAGACTACTCTTATTCTTATTCCAAAAATAAATAATCTGAAAAACCTTAATCAGCTAAGGCCTATAAGTTGTTGTAATTTTATATACAAGATAATATCTAGGCTGATTGTGGTAAGGTTGCAGAAGATATTGGACAAGATAGTATCCCCAATACAAAGTGCTTTTGTTGGTGGGAGGTCATTCACGACAATATTATCATTGTACAAGAAACCTTTCACAGGTTAGGAAAAAAAGGAAAGGATGGAGCTAATGAACTAGCGATCAAGCTAGATATGAATAAGGCTTATGACATACTTGAATGAGACTTTCTTGAAGAGGTGCTCAAAGCCTTTGGTTTTAACGAAAAGTGGGTGAAATTGATGATGGGATGTGTAAAGAGTGCAAATTATAAGATAAAAATTAATAGTAACATGTCCAACAAAATTAAACCTCAGAGAGGTTTGCGACAAGGGGATCCGTTATCACCCTATCTATTTATAATAGCGGCAGAGGTCTTCACTATCCTAATGAATGAAGCTCAACAGGAAAAGTTGATCTCTGGCATTAAACTAGCACCTACAGCCCCACCTATAACACACTTACTTTTCGCTGACGATTGTATTATTTTTGCGGAAGCTAAGGAAGATGAGGTTTATCAAATTATTCAAGTCCTTAATTTGTACACTAAAGTCTTGGGTCAGTGTATTAATTTGGAGAAATCTGGTATTTCTTTTGGTAGTCTTATTCCTATTCAAACTAGGGTTAACATAGAGGAGATCTTAGGTATGGCAGCTTGGAAGAACCCTGAAAAGTACCTTGATTTACTAGCCAGATGGGGAAGATCTAAGAACAAAGCTTTGGAATGGATAGAGGAGAAGGTTATTAACAAAATAGAGGGTTGGAAGGAGCAATTGTTGAACCAAGCTAGTAAAGAGGTTCTTATAAAAGCAGTGATCCAAGCGATACCAGCATATGCTATGAAAGTTGTGAGATTTCCTAAAAACTTCTGTAAGAGGCTTAGTGTGAGAGTAGCTAAATTTTGGTGGGCATCCTTAGGAAAGGAGAGTGGTATTCATTGAAATAGTTGGGCAAAAATTTCAAGGAGCAAAAAGGATGGGGGCTTAGGTTTTAAAGACTTTGAATTACAAAATCTAGCCCATTTAGCAAAACAGGCTTGGAGGATATTAACTAAACCAGAAGCCATATGGGTGAGAATCTTAAAGGCGGTATATTTCCCTAATAATAATTTTTGGGAAGCCAGAGCGCATAGAGGTGCATCATGGGTATGGAGAAGCATATTAGAAGGCAGGGATTTTCTTAGACGAAAAGGAAGCTGGAGCATTAGAGATGGATCTAAAGTAGAGGTTTGGGGGGATAATTGGGTTAAAGAAAAACACAGATTGGAAGCACCAGAGAATGTGGGAAGAATGAAGGTTAAAGAGTTGCTAGTTGAAGGCCAAGGATGGGACGCTAACAAAGTTCACAATCTTTTTCCAAACCACTTATCTGAAAGAATACTAAGAACACTTGTCAGCTTAGTGAATAAGAAGGATGGCTTAATATGGCCTTATAGGATGGATGGAGATTACACAGTTAAGATAGGGTACTATGTAGCAACAGAGGAGAAAAGAAAGGAAAAAGGAGAGAAGGCATCAACTAGCATAGATCTTAAAGATCTTTGGAAAGAAATTTGGAGGATCCAAGTTCCACAAAAAATAAAATTTTTTCTCTGGAAGGCAGCACATAACATAATAGCAGTCAATTCCAATCTAACTAAAAGAAAGATTGCAAAAAACCCTAATTGTAGGATATGTTTAGAGGCAGAGGAGACAATGGAGCATGCTCTTTTATTATGTCCTTGGACCATAGCAGTTTGGTTTGGCTCACAAATCCAGTGCTTACCAACACCAACCTCGGTATTCTCTTTTGGAGAATGGTTCCAAGGAGTGATTCAAAAACTTAGAGTTGGAGGTGCAAGGAAGGCAGAGGAAGAAATAGGCAGTTTAGGTTTTTTACGTTGGGCTGTGTGGAAATCCAGAAATCATTTTGTCTTCCAAAACAATGAAGTCAATCCTAAAGCAACTATAATCATGGCAAAGAGAATGGAGGCAGACTTCAGACAAACTAAAGACACGCAGCAAGAAATACAACAACATAAGAATAATAGGAGAGGAAAGCAAGTTACCTGGAGGCCTCCACTGAAAGAATGGCTAAAAATAAATGTCGATGCATCCCTTTGTAGAGAGACGGGGGGAAGCAGCTTCAGCTGCAATAATTAGAGATTACATGGGAAGAATCATTACAGGAGTTACATCAAGGTTCAAAGCCAAATCAAGCCTAATAGCAGAGGCCACTGCACTTAGAGAAGCTATTATTATGGCAAAAAACTTAATGCTTGAAAAGACTATTATAGAATCGGATAGCCTAATCCTTGTTCAAGCAGTAAAATCAAAAGGAAAAATTTGAGAAATTGATGCAATTCTCAAAGATATTTTTATGCTTTTGAATGATTTGTAGGATACAGGGTTTACCTGGACGCCAAGAGAGGAAAACAGACTAGCTCATGAGATCGCAGCCAAGACATCAATGGGAAGCTTAGGAAACCAATGGAGATTTACCCCTCCACCTGAAATTGTAAGCATTGTGAGACGTGAAGCCAGAGTCAGAACCTGTTGAGCAAGATATAAATATATTATACTAAAATAGAATTGATGGTGCTACTACCTTACCAAATTAGAGGAGCAAGAGCCAGGTAGAAGATTCACTAAGTTGTTTCGGTGATAGTGGAGTGCAGGAGGAAATGTGGAGTTGCAGGCATCATCGGCGACATGCATGAAGGAGGAGAAACGAATCACGCGCTTCTAGCAGAGGGATTCTTTTCACCATCTCTGGGGTTTGGGCATTGAATTTGCTGCCGTCCACCTCGCCAGAGCTCCTCTGGTCATCTGGTCGTGGTAGCAAAGGGAAGCTGCCGCATTGAAGAGCTTTGTTGTTGGTCACTTGGTCTCAAGTGTAGCATGAAGAGGGAATTGATTGTTTGAATTGAGGGTTGGGTTGGGGGTTTGGTTTTCTTTTTTGGGTCTGGGCCAATTTTGGCCTGGATACCTGACAAAAAAAAAAACACGGGTTAAAGAAAAACGTTAGTTAAAAAACATGTAACATAAAATAGATTGTAACTCAGATTGACTTATCGAAAGAAACAAAAAATATCAACTAGCCGTTGTGCGATTCTCTCCGTACAATAACACCTGCATCTTTAACTCAATTTAGATGAACATTAAAGGGAGGCCAGAGAGAGCTCCAGCCGACCACCAACCCACTGACCAAGAGCAAGAACCGTCTAGTCGTAACAGCAAGAAAGAGAGAAAGTAAGGAGAAGGCTTCTCGGGAACTTCAGTCTTTGTACCCAGGGTTAAAGAATAGATGCAAGAAGAACATGAGAATGCACCGATTTCATACGCGAACATGGTCTGAGGTAACAACAAGGAAGCAGGAATCGAAGCTCCAGAATCGGAATCAGAAGAGGATGACTCCATGAGAGAGGACGAGAAGATACCAAAATCTGAAAATGAAGGAAATATCAGTCAGCAAAAAAGCTCAGGAAAGGCATATATAGTGGTGGAAGATCTTGGAGAAGGACTATTCAACATTGTCATCAATGATAAAGTTAAAAACGAATTATGAAAACCTGGTGAAAATCTTTAATAGTTAAACTAATGGGAAGGAAGATTGGATATGCTGTGATGAAAAGAAGATTAGAGTCGATGTGGAGGAGATTTGGAGGAATTGATGTCATAGACCTAGGAAACGGTCAAATTCTGCGCTAAAAATGATTTGGATCATGCTCTTTTAGATGGCCCCCGAAAGATATATCATCAATATCTTGTTGTTTGCCTATGGGAACCAAAGTTTATTCCCCTCAGTACTTTCATAGATAATATCACTGCTTGGATAAGACTATGTAGGGGAGGACCTGCAAAATAGATTACAATACATCACAACTATGTAAGGAAAAATTTGCTAGGCTGTGTGTAGAAGTTGGCTTGACTAAACCTCTTCTTGAAAGATACATGGTGAATGGGACTTTTCACAAGATAGAATATGAAGGCATCCACTAAATTTGCTTCACCTGTGGCAAGGTTGACCATAAACAAAAAAAACTGCAACATTTGGAGAGAAATGAAAGAAAATAACAACTCTGACCAACTACGAAAAAACGTTCAAGAAAATAGGGATGAGGGAAAATCCAACATGGATGAGAAATCCAAGGATGCACAAATGATGTGTGAGCATCTTATATCCATTTTCAACTTATTTTCAAGTTAAATTTAGTTAGAATTTAGTGAGTTTAATTATAGTTTAGTGTGAAAATTCTCTTTGGATACTACTTTTAGTTTTTCTGGAGTTTTTGCTATCTCAGGTAAAATTCGGATCGATTTGGCAGAGTTTTGAGCAAAAAGGAGAAGTTTTGAAGCTACCCGTTTGGGCCTTAAATGCCAAGCTGGCATTTAGCACCAGCAACCAGCGAAGTCAGGAGCGTTTCTGCCCCAATCAATCTGGATCCAACCTCTTCAAAGGATCATCTTTAGTGGATTTAACTTTTTTAATTATTATCTTATCTTTTATTTTTGTAATTTTTATTTACAAACAAAATCTTTTAAGTTTAGAATTTAATATTTTATTTTAGTTTCAAATCAAATTAGGTTAGATATAAAAGGGAAAAGATTCACCCTTTAGGGGGGATTTTCTCACTTTCGCATGTTTCACTTTTTGAAACCCTTATTTTCTCTGAAAGTCATGAGCCACTAAACCTACTCGGTTAATGTTAGGAGCTCTGTTTCTTTCTATGGATTAAGACTATTGCTTTTTTATTTTTATTAATGTATTGATTCACTTTCAAGGATTGCTTTCGTTCTTCATCTTATGAATATGGGTAGAACGACAGTATAACCCTTATTCTACATGTGTTCTTGTGATTCTCGATAGAGCTATCTCGCTTGAACAACAACTTGAAAGCAAATTCCTCCTAACTTGCTAATTACTTGAACTAATCGGGATACATGACATATAAGTCACCAAGACATTGGCGGTTGATTGGGTTAGACGGAGACTAAATCGCTAAGACATTAGGGTTTAGTCAATCACAGTTTGCTATGAAACGAATCTTGCATGATTAAAATAGTTGGTAAGAAAACTTAATCTGGATGAATAAACAACTCTGAAACCTTAACTGTTTTCTCTCATATATTTCACACCACTTTTATTGTTTGCATTTTCTATTCTTTAAATTTCTGTTTAATGCTTTTGAACCCCATAACACAATTTTCTGCTCGCCTGCCTAAGTGAGTCATTCAACCATTGTTGCTCAGTCCATCAATTCTCGTGGGATCGACACTCACTCACCTGAGGTATTACTTGGTACAACCCGGTGCACTTATCGGTTTGTTTGTGGGTATTCAAAATTTCACACCAAATTTTTGTCGCCATTACCGGAGATTCATTGTGATTGACAACTATTAGTTGTCTGATTGCTTAGATCATGTATTTTTAGCTTTTGATTTATTTACTTATTTTATTTTGCTCTTTGATTTTAAAAAATTTGGTTTAATTTTATTAAAAATTTTTTCCGTAATTTTTGAATTTTAGTGTTTTCAATTTTTACTCTTATTTGCTTTTGTTCTTAATTTTTCGAATTTTTAGCTTTATTTTATTTAAAATTTTTTCTCTCTAAGTTTTGAAATTAAGTTTGGTGTCCCCTTTTAGTGATTTTATTTTATTTTATTTTTAATTAATTTTCTTTTCTCTATTTTTGAAATTTGTGGCTTATCCTTTTTTATTGATTTTCAAATTTATGGTAGTAATTATTTAGTTCATTTTATTTTATTTCTTTTACATCTCACTAGGAATTCTCTGCACTCTAATGTAGTGATTCCTACCTTTTCTTATTTTTTGTTTGTTTTTGTGCACGAATAAGAACAAAGAACTCCTTCTTGATTTCGATCCTAAACCAGAGAGGACGTTAAGACGGCATTTGCAACAAGCTAGAGCTTACAAAGCCGTTGAGAATCCCAAGGACATTTTTGAGAAGGAAGATGAAGAGCTCACCATGGACCCCCAAGCCAATGTTGAGAATCCGAATGGTAATAAGCAACCTAGAAGGATGCTTGGCTCATACACAGCACATACCCCTGATTTCTACAGGCACAATATTGTGGTACACCCTATAGCTGCAAACAACTTTGAGCTGAAGCCACAATTCTTCACTTTAGTGTAACAAAGCTATCAGTTTCATAGACTTCCACAGGAAGACCTAAATTTATTTATTTCTAATTTCTGCAGATCTATGATACTATGAACACTAATGGAGTGAATTCGGATGTCTATAAACTGACACTCTTCCCATTTGCTGTAAGGGATAGAGTAAAGTAATGGCTTGACACTCAACCCAAGGAGAGCTTGGACACTTGGGACAAGGTGGTCAATAGATTTCTGACCAAGTTCTTTCCTCCTCAGAAGCTAACTAAGCTGAGGATATATGTTCAGAATTTCAGGCAGAGAGATGGTGAATCCCTCTATAAATCCTGGGAGAAGTTTAAGTCAATGATTAGGAGGTTCCCTCCTAACATATTTTCAGATTGGATCAGGTTGTAGATCTTCTATGATGGGCTCTTAGAGATGGCCAAAATGTCTCTGGACAATTCTGCAGGTGGTTCTCTGCATATGAAGACTCTTGAAGAGGCTAATGAGTTGATTGAGATGGTTGCTAACAACCAATATTTGTACACCTCTGAGAGGAATCCTATGAAAAAAGGAGTCATGGAGCTAGATACTTTGGATGCCATTCTTGCCCAGAACACGGCCATGTCTCAACAAATCAACATGATTACTCAGCATTTGAGTGGGATACAAGTCTCAGCTGTTAATACTCAAGATGCATCTTATGACATGAGTGGTAGTTTTAACCAAAGGGTGATTTATGGCTATGCTCAACCCACTCCTGAACAGGTCAACTATGTGGGAAATTCCTCTAGAAATCCCAATAATGATCCTTATTCTAACACATTTAATGAGGGATGGAGGAATCACCCAAATTTTGGATGGAGAGAACAACCCCAAAAGTCTCATCCAAATTTCAATAAAAACTTTTAGGGAAGCAGTTTTAATCAGAATAAGTTCAACAACTGTCAATTCCAATCCTCTCAGTAGCAACAAGTGACTGCCAACCCCAAGGCACCCCTGACTTGGCCTCTGTAGCTGCCGAACTCTCCAAGACAACTTATAGTTTTATATAAGAAACCAGAACTTCAATTAGAAACTTGGAAGTATAAGTGGGTCAGTCAAGCAAGCGAATACTAGAGAAGCCTCTTAATACCCATCTTGGTAACGCAGAGGTAAATCTAAGAGAGGAATGCAAGGCCATTACAGTGGCTGATGAATCTGTGCCAAAGAAGGAAGCATGTGTTGTTAAAATTGAAGAGAAGGCTGAGAGTACCGTAGTACATACCTTATCCAAGGCATCCGAGCACATGCCAAAGTCACATGCTCTCAGAAGCTCCAAAAGGAAACCAAGGACGGGCAATTATCATAGTTCTTGGAAATCTTCAAAAAGTTGCAAATTGATATTCCTTTTGTTGAGATACTGAAGCATATGCCTCTCTATGTTGAGTTCATGAAGGGCTTACTCTCTGAAAATAAGACCCTAAAGGGAGATAAAATAGTGGTCCTGACTAAGGAATACAGTGCATTAATTTAGAGCAAGTTGCCAAGGAAGATGCCGGATTCAGGAAGCTTTCAGATTCTATGCACTATTGGGAACATCAACTTTGACAAAGCCCTGTGTGATCTTGGTGTAGGCATCAATCTAATGTCCTTGTCTGTAATGAAGAAGTTCGGAATCCAAGAGGCGCAACCAACAAGGATAGCACTACAATGGTAGACAAGTCTCTGAAACAGGCATATGGAATAGTAGAGAATGTCTTGGTCAAGGTTGGAGAGCTTTTCCTCCCTACAGACTTTGTGATCCTTGATATGGGAGAGGAAGCAAATGATTTTTTAATCCTTAGAAGACCATTTTTGGCCGCTTGGAGAGCTTTGATTGATGTGAAAAAAAGGTGAGCTGGTTCTGAGGATGCGTGAGGATTACTTGGTATTCAAGATTTTTAGACCTTTACATCACTCAGATGAAGGAGGCACTAGCATGAAGAATGAACTCACTAACCCGAGCCTCCAAGGGTGCCTGACTGGAGTACAGTAGAGTCCACAGCTCAAACCTCATTTGGTCAGAACCAATAAAATTTCCCTTGACATCCAACCTAAGTTTGGTGTTGGGTGTGCATCATCCATCAAGGAAGGAGCTCCCAAGAAGAAGGTTCCTAGAGGATGGAGGAACAAGAAGATTCCCACTGAAGACTTCTCTCCAAGAATGAAAGTGGTATTCACTGTAAGCCCGATCCTACCTCATACACTGAACATGATCCTATCTTTTGAGCATATTGAGTTAATTCATGAGAGCACAGGAAAGAAGTTCATAGTGAGAGGTGAAGAGATAAGAGCCTATGATCACCCTCCTCCCTAAGGGAGCTAACGTCAAGCTAATGACGGTAAAGAAGCGCTTGTTGGGAGGCAACCCAACACTGAGTATCTTTTGATTTTTCTTTAGTTTGTTTCTTTATCTTTGATCTTTATAATTATTAGTATTCCTAGTTTTCCTTGGCTTAATCTTATTTGTGATCATGAAAAGTGTTTTAGAACAGGAATAGAGGACTCTGGAGAAAAAATAGAACACCCTAGGGGCAAAACACTCAAAGTGCTCTGGCGCTAAATGCCAGGTTGGGCGTTTAACGCCAGGGATGGAAACAAAAAGCTAGCGTTTAATACCAGGATGGCTTTTATTGCCCAAAAAGGCTAGAGGAATGGGCGTTTAATGCCTATAAAGGGCATCACTTCAACAAAGGCCATACCCCCAAGGGCGCTAAATGCCCACCTCATCCCAAAAAAAATTGCCAATTCTGGTGCTAAATGCCAAGGCTAGCGTTTAGTGCTAGGAATGCCAGCTTTAAATTTTCGAAGGAGAGCTCCAAGTGACCAACAGTCACTACCCTCCCCCTATCCCCACCCCTTTGACCATTCAACCCCACTTCCTCTCACCCTCTACCCATTATTCCATTCACATACATCCCTCACTTTCTCATACACCTATCAACCTTTCCAACACTCAATCAAATCCTATCAATCTCTCCACATTCACCTTCCCCATATTCACTTACCCCATCACATTTACCCAAATTTAAATTTAATTTTTCCCTACCCTCCCCTTATAACCAAACCCTCTCCTCCCCTCTATATATACCCCTCTTTTCTTTTCACTTTTACTTTACCATCACCTACTTCCACTATAAGATTCTTACTAATTGATGGAGGTTTTATAGTGGAGGTTTTTAAAAACCTCCTCAACATGATCTATTTGTGACATTTTACAAAACTCCCAAAAATAAAAATCTCAGTATTTTAAAAGCTTAAACAAACACTCAAAGCCCATAGTCACCAAAAACCACTTAAAGCCCATACCGAAGATGCAAACAGTGCTTAGCTTCGAGTGAGATGGATCAAAACTCTAAATTACAGCCGTCGCCGTCGTCGTGCCGTCGCTACTGCCACTGCCATCGCCACCGCTACAGCCATTCATCTCCTTGATGCAAGCCTCAATGCCACCATGTGCTTCGACAATCTCTTCTCCCGTTGTCTCTTCTGTCGATGCGTCTCCTCAGATCGTGAGACGGTAACTGTTCATACCCTGGGTCAAGCTGTCCGACCCGGGATGTTTAGTGACAAGCCGACCGACCTCTTCAGGTCAGACTATCTGACCTCTTCTCAAAGAGCTCGGCCAAATATCCGACCTCTTCACAAAGAGCTCGGCTAATGCCCGACCTCTTCACAAAGAGCTCGGCCAAAATTGCTACAGAGGCCCAAGAAGGCCCAAATAAAGGGACACAGCTCAATCTAAAGGCGGTTAAAGCCTAGAAAGATAAGGGCAGTTCCCCAGAAGATAAGATGACCTCATTCAAAGATAAGATAACATAAGATAAGATAACTAACTTATCTTATCTAAGAAGGTCACTCTACACCATTATAAATACATTGGAGCACCCAGGTATAACTCATACTCTGATTCTACTAAAAACTTGTTTAATACCCATGCTAACTTAAGCATCGGAGTCTCTTGCAGGTACCCCCCACCCTCCGGTGACAAAGGATCAGTAGTGCAGCCAGTCCAACAAATCGGACGCAACAGCTCTGGCCGTCACTTACCAGCTGGACAAGTCAGCACCGACGAGTACAGCAGATCTCATCTGAGATCGACCTCCAGTTTTAGGTAACCCACGGAACATTGGCCCCGTTGCCGGGGAACCTGGAAGTCATCCCATCACCATGGCGGATGACCATGACAACAACCACAACTCAGATCTAGAGAATAGAGCACTGCACAAAAATGCAGACACAACACTGAAAGATACCCCAGAATCTAACAGGGACAAGAACTCATGAAATCCAGGAGTGATAGAAGCGCTTCAAGATAGTTTAAAGCAACTTGAGAAAGAAACCCAGCATCAACAAGAAGTTGGAAAGGATCTACAAAGAGAGGTAAGGCGACGCCAGGAATTAGAAGATAAACTTCTAAAACTCGAAGCCGATCTCAAAGCCAAAGCTACTCGGTCCACCCCTGAGGAAAACTCTCGCAAAGATCAAGATCCATTCACTAGGAAGATCATGAAGACTAAAATCCCTAAGGACTTCAAACTTCCGGATATGACTTTATACGATGGCACTACAGATCCCAACCATCATCTTAGCAATTTCAGAAGCAGAAGGTATCTCACGGAGGCCTCAGATGCAATCCGTTATTTTCCATCCAGAAGGACAAAGCCAAGCATGCCCCCAGTCTATTAGGAATCAAGCAAGGAGATCGGGAAAAGCCTTCACAGCTATATGGAAAGATTCAACAAAGCGTGCCCGGACATACAAAGTCTGCCAACAGAAGCAACTATCATGGGCCTCATCAATGGCTTGCGAGAAGGACCTTTTAGCCAATCTATATCGAAAAAGTACTCAACATCTCTAAACGAGGTTCAAGAAAGGGCGGAAAAATATATGAATATGGAAGAGAACTCCCGATTGGGAGACAGCTCAAAAACCGGATTCTCCTAACCCACTACGGGACAATGATAAAGAGTCCAAGAAGAAAGAAGACCAACCCACTGAGAAACCTATCTCCTGTGAATGTCTACTGATGAGCGGATAATTTGTACGCTTTTTGGCATTGTTTTTAGTATGTTTTTAGTATGATATAGTTAGTTTTTAGTATATTTTTATTGGTTTTTAGTTAAAATTCACTTTTCTGGACTTTACTATGAGTTTGTGTGTTTTTCTGTGATTTCAGGTATTTTCTGGCTGAAATTGAGGGACCTGAGCAAAAATCTGATTCAGAGACTGAAAAGGACTGCAGATGCTGTTGGATTCTGACCTTCCTGCACTCAAAGTGGATTTTCTGGAGCTCCAGAAGCCCAATTGGCGCGCTCTCAACGGCGTTTGAAAGTAGACATCCTGGGCTTTCCAGCAATATATGATAGTCCATACTTTGCCCAAGATTTGATGGCCCAAACCGGCGTTCAAAGTCACCCTCAGGAATTCCAGCGTTAAACGCCGGAACTGGCACCAAAATGGGAGTTAAACGCGCAAACTGGCATAAAAGCTGGCGTTTAACTCCAAGAGAAGTCTCTGCACGAAAATGCTTCATTGCTCAGCCCAAGCACACACCAAGTGGGCCCAGAAGTGGATTTTTATGTCATTTACTCATCTCTGTACACCCTAGGCTACTAGTTTTCTATATATAGGACCTTTTACTATTGTATTTTCATCTTTGGATTGTTTTTGATCCTTTGATCATCTTTGGACATCTAGTTCTTAGATCATGATAGAGACTTTGGTAGCTATCTCCATTTTTATGCTATCTTAGATCACTTTGGGAGGCTGGCCATTCGGCCATGCCTAGACCTTGTTCTTATGTATTTTCAACGGTGGAGCTTCTACACACCATAGATTAAGGTGTGGAGCTCTGCTGTACCTCGAGTATTAATGCAATTACTATTGTTCTTCCATTCAATTCCGCTTGTTCTTGTTCTAAGATATCACTTGTTCTTCAACTTGATGAATGTGATGATCCGTGACACTCATCATCATTCTCACCCATGAACAAGTGACTGACAACCACTTTTGTTCTACAAGAAACCAAGCTCTAGTGAATATCTCTTGGATTCCTGATTGCACGATGCATGGTTGATCGCCTGACAACCGAGTGCTTGCCTGACAAACGAGCCAACCATTCCGTGAGATCAGAGTCTTCGTGGTATAGGCAAGAACTGATGGCAGCATTCAAGAGAATCCGGAAGGTCTAACATTGTCTGTGGTATTCTGAGTAGGATTCAATGATTGAATGACTGTGACGTGCTTCAAACTCCTAGCAGGCGGGGCGTTAGTGACAGACGCAAAAGAATCGATGGATTCTATTCCGGCCTGACCGAGAACCGACAGATGATTATCCATGCTGTGACAGAGCATAGGCAACGTAATCACTGAGAGGATGGGAGGTAGCCATTGACAACGGTGAAACCCTACATAAGCTTGACATGGAAAGGAATAAGACGGATTGGATGAAGACAGTAGGAAAGCAGAGAGACGGAAGGGAAGGCATCTTCATGCGCTTATCTGAAGTTCCTACCAATGAATTACATAAGTACCTCTATCTTTATCTTTATGTTTATTTCGTTCATCACCATATCCATTTGAGTTTGCCTGACTAAGATGTACAAGATGACCATAGCTTGCTTCATACTAACAATCTCCGTGGGATCGACCCTTACTCGCGTAAGGTTTATTACTTGGACGACCCAGTGCACTTGCTGGTTAGTTGTGCGAAGTTGTGTAATGCCATGGTATTGAACACCAAGTTTTTGGGTTCATGTCCGGGGATTATGAGAGTTGTGAAAAGTATTGTTCACAATTTCGCGCACCAAGTTTTTGGCGCCGTTGCCGGGGATTGTTCAGTTTTGAGCAAGCTTTTGTAACATCAGTCAGGAT